>NC_141149.1:106127667-106435667 GCF_053477565.2 Lygodium microphyllum | reverse complement strand
ATTGGAGGACATTGCATAGCTACAACAAATTTCCCTACCTCATATACTTCTCCTCATCTTGGCAAAAAGATAAACCATACAAACACAATGATCTACATCAAGTTTGATTCTATGTATATCTGTCATCACTTTGAAATACTCTTGGCCGTTGGGAATCAAATTGGCATGGTTGCATGCAGTAAGAAGACAACTGAAGGTGATTGAACTTTGCTTTACACTTTGCTGTTGCATTTTCTCAAAACATTGTATAGCCATGTAACCTTCATGGTTTTCACTGTATGTCTTGATCATTATGTTTCAAGCTGACCCACATTTGCCATACATGTCTATCAACATGTCCCCCACACAATGTTCTTTTTCTAAACCTGATTTTTTAGCATGAACATGTATCTCTTGCCCTTTTTCTAATGCTCCAATGTTTCTACAAGCTCTCAAACAGAGAATGAACGTGACAACATTTGTAGATACACCTTCAAAACTCATCATTTCAAAGCAGTTGAGCACTTTTGATCAAGGTCGTGGTCAACGTATCCTGAAATCAGTGTAGTTTAGGAGAATGCATTTCTGGCACGCAGCTTATCAAATATGCAATGAGCCTCTGCAAGTGAGGAGAATTTCCAAAACAAATCAACCAACATAGTTCCTACACTTCCAGATTGCCTATATTGCCACAGGCTTTCAAGCATGTGATGAACATAACGGTGTCTATATACACACCTTCTGGCTGCATTTCTCTGAAACATTGGAGTATATTCTCATCACATCCGTGTTGAGCATAGAAAGCAAAGAGTGCAGTCCACGAGATGGTATTTTGAATTGGCAACTTATCAAACACTTGTTTGGTTCCTACAATTAGTTTGCATTTGCTGTACATATACACAAGAGCTCTACCCACCATAAAAAGCTCTGTTTCTAATGCCTTTTTGGTTATTTCATGATGCATTGTCCATCCTCTATCCAAGGTTTCCAACTTTCCACAAGCTTTCAAATTGCAAGAATATGAGATATGACCAGGGGTCTTCAAGCTACATTTGTTGCAAACAAATTTCTGTTTCCTTAGCAAGCCCACATTCAGCATAACCTACTCTCAATGTGTTCCACACATGTATGTCTTGATCTGGAAGCAAGTTAACACTTTCTCACCTGCTGCAACCAAACCACATTTACACATCTACTAGTATACAGCTCACATGAAGGTCTGTTTCTAACCCTACTTCTCTATCCAGACATGTAATCTCTTGTCTATTTCTAAAGCTCCTCTGGTTGTGCAAGCTTTCAAACATGCAAGCAATGTCCTCTACATTTGGTTTGATTTGATATTGTTCTATCATTGCCTTGAAATACTCCTATCCCTTGCAGACCAAGCTAGCATGACTGCATGCAGCAAGGAGACAAGTGAATGTAACAACATTTGGCTTCACATCCTGATGTTGCATATTCTCAAAGCATTCTATAACCATGTTAACCCCATGGTTCTTACCATATGTATTAATCATTTCATCCTAAGATACCACATCTTGAACATGCAAGTTGTCAAAAACTTCAGATCCTTTAGCAATCGAGCCACACCTACCATACATATTTACCAAAATGTTACCTAGATAAAAATCTCTTTCTAAACCAAATTTATTGATCTCAGCATGTATCACCCGGCCTAATTCCAATTCTCTGGCCATGCTGTAAGCTTTCAAGTAGACTGCAAAAGTGACAGTATCTGGAAACACCCCTTTCAGCTGCATCTCCTTTAAATGGTTCAGCATTTCATCATCCAGGTTTTCTTGAGCATATCCTTCAATAAGAGCATTCCATGTAACTGCATCAAGAAATGGCAGTTGGTCGAATACCTTGCATGCTTCACCAAGATAGTCACATTTCATATACAAATCTACCAATTGCAATACCCATATAAAGCTTTCTTTCCAATCCTCATTTAATGCTTTCATCATGTATTTCAACCCCCCTCTCTACATCGATTATTGAAGCACAAGCCTTTAAGGCATAGACATATGCAGCATGGTTAGTAGTGTCCTGAAGATGCATTTGTTTTGAAAGCAGACTCTTGCTTCCTCTCACGAAGCCTATTTTCAGCATATCCTGAGATTAAAGAAGCTAGCACTGCATCTTTAACTGAGATTCAGTCAAAAACATGGTGCACTTCCAAAAGATGCCCACATTTGATGTGCATATCCACCAGTGTGCTTGCCACACATAGATCTGCTTCTAGTCCTCTTTTGACTATTTCCCCATGCAAGATTTGCCCTGTTTCGGAAATCCCTTGATGCAGAAGAGCAGGCTTTCAAGTTGCAAAGGAATGTAATAAAGCTAGGAGCTATAACTTTGTGTTGCATTTGATAAAACAAGATTTCCACTTACTTAGCAAGCCTATGCTCAGCATATCTGGAAGTTAATCCATTCTACGACACAGCGTTTTGGATGGGCAACCTGTCAAAAGCATGGTGTGTTTTGGCAAGCAAACCACATTTGCCATATGAGTCCATCAGACTATTCCCCACAAGACGACTACTAGTAAACAGATCCTTTTCTGAGGCCCTGCTGAGTGATCTCATGGTGCACTTCAAGGCCTTGCTCTGCTTCTCTGAGGCGCAAGCAAGCATTGAGCAAGGCCAAATACGTGCATCAGTTGGGTTGGGTGAGATTATTGTGCGCCATCATGCGGCAAGTCATCAGAGTCAAGATAGGTAGAGATGCGGCATGTCGAGGAGTGCTCGTTGTGGTTAGCCTGCCTGTCGATTGTTTTGCGTGCATCGAGGAGGCTACTGCAATCAGCGAGGAGGAGGACAAGATGCTTGCTAAGGATGGGGAGGGTTTCCAGCTGGTGCTCACAGTAGGCCAGCAAGATCTTTAACCCAAACTGGTAGTTTGTCAAACACGTCTAAATTGGATGCCTGCTGCTTTCACACTTGACGGACGGCGGACAGTTTATGAATGCATGAGTTCCACCTTTTATCATCGGTGGCGGATTGGCTTGATGGTTAAGGCTCCAATATAACATGATTGTTGGTGAGATTGGATCTTGGATTCCACGGTCATGCCGGATTACACACATTGACTCCACAAACCTGTAGTGAAGCTCTGTCCCGACTAGTATGAAACCTACTTCAGTTATTGGCCCACGACTTGAAGACCTTGTTGGTTTATGCTAGCTCTATATGTGTGTGTGTGTGTGTGTGTGTGTGTGTGTGTTCTAGTTGTACTCGAATTCCTAGGACGAACGAATCATTTGCCTCACCCGTATGGGGGGAGGGGCGTCTTGGCACTTGAAAAATACATCACATTGCAAAAAAATTCTCAGCTTGAGGTAGCCTGGTCTTTCACAAAAGAGCATAGCCCCTCTCCTCCACTTCTTCTTTGTAACCCAAGACAATGGACATGGAACCCCCTTCTTAGAACTTGTTCCCACCATCAAAAAGTTCCCGACCAGCTCATGCACTGGTTGAGAGCTCATAGAGCCTTGTCACCACATGTGTGAGCTTACCGACTAATAAGAAAGTAAATCAAAATTAATATCTCAAAAGCATCAAGTATTGTGTTGATCAATAGGAAAATGAGGAAACATTATGAAAAACATTTACGCATGTTAGCTGGCTTCAAACCTTTTCAAATAATTTTCTCTCATGTGGCTCATCTTGGTTATGGATTCACCTGACTTGCAAACTCAATGCCATAGGAACTTGTGGGTGCACTAAAGAGTTTCCATCTTGGTTGCTATCCAATGCCTGGTGGAAACAGGTCCTTAGTCCATTGATTGCTAAAATATGGAACTTAGTAGAGCTTGAATACCAAATCTTTAGGCTCAAGCTCTATAGACATGCACATGTACATGCATTAGAGAGAGTGTGTGCATGAGTGAGAGAACACCCTTTTTTCTTTAATTTTTAAACTAAATTGTTCTTTCTCAAAAAGCAAGGTATCCATTAATTTCAAAACTAAGTGGGCCACTTAATTGAAGTCAACAGTGGGCAATTTTTTTGGGATTTGCAGCACCCTGTCACTGCACCATTGTATAAGCATACACCCTAAAGGGCAATGCCACACATTTCAAGGCTAAGTGAGTAATTTGTTGGGGCCTACACCACCTCATCACATCACCATTGTATAAGTATATGCCCTAAAAGGCAATGCTAATAAATAATGGGAGATACTTTGAGATCATTCTTAGATACCTTTTGAACTAGAAGATCCACTCTTTTGGGATCTTTTGGATAGTGCCAAGAGGTAAACATATCCCAAGCTAAGGCATATCCAAGGATTCCATGTATTGCACCTTTTGAAGAGAGAGAAGTCTAGTTGCACTTGTAAAGGTGACCGCTAGAATTTAGAAATAAGGACATCCTTTGGATTAGAACATTACTATACCCCTCCAATCACCTAAGTTTTATTAGAGCCTTACATCTCCAAGAACATATGGGGTCTCTTGTGGGAGCACCATGTTGGTCCAAGGAACTCTCTTGGTGCATGCAACGATCTTGTGGAGGCCAACACCATGCAACCATACTAGATAGGAGAATCGTACTTCTAGAAGCACCATGGATGTTATTGCAATGAGGAGAATATCAAGTGAAGTATATCATTATACAACAAGTAATCTGAGATAGACACAACTATAGCTATGAAGGCTACCTTGTACTCAACTTCACAACTAGAGTGGCAATGATAAACTTAGTTTTGCTTAACCAAGATATACCTAAATCACCAAGGTGAAAGTAAAACTTGATATGAAAGACCCCAACTCGACCCTAAATGAGCTGAGTGGGATAGCGCAACGAAAAACCCGAGAAGCCAGCGAGAATAGCTACTAACACATGACCCTATCAAGCCAACCCGTAGACAAGGGCGCCGGAGCTGCACATACTTTATTTTCTCACTCACTCTAACTTCTAGCACTTGAAACACACTTGAGGAGAGCAAAAAGCCTGGTTATGCATAGTGCACTGAAAAGAATACACCTGCACACACACGCACGTAGTGAGGATAAGTTGAGAACTAGTTGCAATTAACAAGGAACTCACTTAGACATAAAACTTTGAAGAAACCCACCAATAGGAGAAGACCCCGTTACATAGAAGGGTGATCAAATCCCCAAAAGTAGGACAAAGCGAAGAACACAACCACAAAGCCAGACGCAACAAGGACATGCACTATCGTGAAAGTGGATCTACCCGGCCTTATCAACTTGATCGACAACTTGGCAGAACAGGAAGCTTGGGACATGGAAGAGGGCAGGCCATAGAAGCAATGAAGAGCTGGACCTATGCGATTTTCCTTAGGCCGTCCAACAATTAGTGCACAAATACAATGTTCAAACCCGGCTAGAACACCGCGATAGACCTATAGAGGACATCATAGCAGATCTCGAGGAAGAGAGGAAGCTAGCTCGTAGGGCTTTGCAAGGCCTAACTGCGTACAACCAGGACCAACAAACTAGGAGCTTGGGCTAGAGTTTGGAATGTGAGAGATCCAGAGAGTGCTAGCCCTAGCAGGCAAAAATCGATCGGAGAGTGAGAGAGCGCTAGAGGGAGACCTCACATTGAGCAAGCTTCTAATGAAGCGACTGCTAGATAACACGACAACATACCAAAGTGATGCAGTATTAGCAACACCATTGCTAGCAGGGTTAGGGGTTAACCAAGGCTCTAAGAGCCAATCGAAAATCCCTTTGGTGGCAAAGCAGCTGGACAAATACCAAGCAAATGACGATCCGTACAACTTTGTGGAACAGTTCAATTAGGTCTTAGATACATCCTAAACTGAATAACCTAAGTATGGCTTGATTGTTAGGCACCTTTTGCACCTACGAATGTTGACATGCAAGAGAAAAAATTCCTTCTCAAGCAGATTAAGCCACCCGAGTTTGGTGGAGAAGGGATAGACGTCACAGTAGAGGCGGAGATATGGATCGAGTCAATGGATGATTATTTCTCTGCTTCAGGAATAACTTTCTCCAATCAAGCAATGACAACTAATTAGCCAGGTTCATATATGGTGGAAGCAATGGTGCAAAGATCAAGGTGTTTCTGAAGCTGCCGTTACTTGGGCTCAATTGAACTTTATGCTGTACGTGGATGATACCTTCCGGCAACCTACCAGACTTTGAGGATGAATGAATTCTTCAAGGTAAAGCAGCTAGAATTAACCTTGGAAGCCTACTACTCAAAGTTTGTAACCCTACTAGAATATGCACCACCTATGGATATTGCGCAACAAGTATCCAAGTTTTGTCATGGCCTGAACACTCCTGTGAACCACCATCTTGAAGCAATGCATCCAACAGACTCGTAAGATGCATTACTTCGAGCGAAACCAATCCGCCGGAGATGTCCCTACCATCAATGCTTCCACTGCAATGAGCTAGGGCTCGTCCAAGTAGACTGCTCGAAGATATGGAGCCTCCAAGGAAACGAAGCTACACAAGTGCAGTCTTCATATATATAGAGGAATCAGATGAAGACGAAGACCTAGAACCTAAAAAACCTCTTCAGGATGATTAGAAATCTTGGAAATTTTATCGACATGAAATACAACTTGTATTGGAATAAACTTTACTCTTGTAACTATAGTTAACCTGAGCAATATGAGTTGCATCTATTTTGAGCTTAGAACTTACAGTGATTAGAGATACTTTAACAAGGATGACAGTTATAACTTGCAATAGATTTCTCTTAAATTGTTCTTCTCAACTAATATAGATTGGGTCTTACGAGAATGTCGAAGCTTGGAAGTATTCTTTAGTGCTACAAGCGAAGCCGATTGTCCATGAAGCTTAGTCCTGAACTAAGGAAATGACAATTTGGAAACAGAATCTTCGAGATAGAGGACCACTTCAGTCTACTGAAAGGATCCTATGACAATTTGGTTTAAAGAAGAAAATCCTGTCAAGGATGATTAGGAATCTTGTGACTCCAAGTGATAAAGCTTCGCACTATTTTTAGTTAGGTCATTTCAAAAGGGGATGTCCAAAGCACCCTAAACACCGATGCTCGGAGTGCCACAACATTGGACATAACTACGTCAACTGTCCCAACAGAACTCAACGAGAGCTTGAACCTACAAGGAATGAAATTGTACAAGCTCTAGTGATCCAGAATATACTAGATACATAGGAAAAACTTAGAAGATATTCATGTGATGTAACTACAATAAACTCTTCTCTTGTAATCCAAACTTGGATAGATCTAATACAATAAGATGTTGTTTCAAAAGACCGCATGCCCATGAGTGATCAGAGTAGCGTACTAGAAGTGTGGTGGGTCCTAACCCATAGGTCCTAAGCCCCACTAATGCTTGTCTTCCCCAGTTCTTTTGAGATGAGGACATTTCGAGCTCTTTAAGGGGGAGAGGATGTAATATCCCCTGCGAACCACAGAAGCCCCCCCTTTTAAATTAATTGATTTCCCCCCCTCTTCCATCGGCGACAGGTGACGAGGGGGAAGAAATTGACGTGGTGAAGGAAGAACGTGATGATGCTGGTGATAATGAGGAGGAAGACAACAGCTATGTCGATGGTGATGAAAGGGAGAAGACGAAGTGTGGAAGAAGGGAAGTCACGGCGATGTCATCAAGGTGGAGGCCACATGGACAAACATCCCCCCTAACTCCTCGATCAGTCCCCCATGTGGTGGGATAGGTGGTGGGTGGGAAGATCGCACCACCACTCCATGTTTCCCCCTCCCAAACCCCTATATAAACTCCCCCATCACAAAAGGGGGCATAGGGAGACCTTGAAGGGCTCGATGTTGCATAGGTAGAGGTACCACCTCTTGCCACCCCCTTGCTCCCGTGGGTGAGAGAGAGAGAGCCCTTTGCTAGGCCTTTGCTGCCATGAGAGAAAGAGAGCCTTGATACCAAGGTACGCTGAAGGAGAGCAAGAGGGAGGCTTGACACACAGAATAACACGTTGAAGGGAGAGGGAGAGGGTGAGAGAAGAAGAAGAAGAAGAAGAAGAAGAAGAAGAAGAAGAAGAAGAAGAAGAAGAAGAAGAAGAAGAAGAGGGAGAGTGAGAGTGAGAGGAAGAGAGAGGCTAAGAGAGAGAAAGGAGAGGGGAGATACTATTTCATTTTCCCCCCTTGCTCCCAGCTAAAGCAGAGAGAGAGAAGTGACAGAAAGAGAGGGAGAGAGAGAGAGAGGAAGAGAGAGGGAGAGAGATAGAGAAAGAGAGAAGGAGAGAACCTTCTAGAACGTTCCTTCCTCTTTCCCTCCTTAGAGGAGGTGGCCACATGCATTTCCCCTTCCTTCTTCCCCGAGTTTATTCCCTTTCCCACAAACTTAATCCCTATATTGCAAGCTTTTCCGCCCCCCCTTCTCAAGAGGCTGCTAAAATTCATGCGAAAATTACACTTAAAGCAAGGAAGATCGGGAATGGCCCCCAAGCGAAGAATGTCGAGTGCGGGTGGCAATCCCTCAACGAGCAACGGAGCCTCAGCCAAGGGTATCACCACCTATCCAACTGTGATACCGGTCGTAAGTAATGTACTTTCAATTTGATGAATGTTTCCTTGAATTCCCACATGAGATGCATTAGATCCACATTATGTCGCACAAGAAAGAAACACTGAAAGGGATAAATTTCATCTCAAGTATTTGAAAGATGGAGTTTGCAAAGTGCATGTGTGAAACATACATCGATGGTACACAAATTGATCTTGCATTAAAATCTTGCTAATATCACAAGCTATTAGCTCATTGGGATCTTGAAGTTATGCGTAGCTGGTGCAAACAACAATCATTAGGATTATAACTATGATGCCTCGAGATCCTGTCGTCTGATAGCGACTATATTTACCAATCCTATTCAGGGATTGGAATAGATACAAACAACTCTGGGCCTCAAAGGCAATTAGAGAGCTCAAGGGTTTAGGAAAACCCGAGGCAAAGGAAAGACCGATGCTCTTGTACTTGTTGGGAAGAAGTCTGGGTTATCGATCAATGTAAATGATTAATAGAACTTATGTCTTGTACAATGTTTGAAACCTTAATATAAAATCTTGCTAATATCACAAGCTATTAGTTCATTGGGATCTTGAAGTTATGCGTAGCTGGTGCAAACAACAATCATTAGGATTATAACTATGATGCCTCAAGATCCTGTCGTCTGATAGCGACTATATTTACCAATCCTATTCAGGGATTGGAATAGATACAAACAACTCTGGGCCTCAAAGGCAATTAGAGAGCTCAAGGGTTTAGGAAAACCCGAGGCAAAGGAAAGACCGATGCTCTTGTACTTGTTGGGAAGAAGTCTGGGTTATCGATCAATGTAAATGATTAATAGAACTTATGTCTTGTACAATGTTTGAAACCTTAATATATGCCTTAGTCAAAAAAAGGGTGTGTTAAGTAAATTTTACATGGAACCGCTCTTGATCCCAAGGGGGAGAGCAAATGCGCGATGGAAAGGTTATCGCGACTGTTCTTGCAATGTTGGAAAAGGATGTCATTGTTTTGCTGATTTTTCTAACATCGTCTTAAATGCTTTTTGCATTAAACTATTTGTTGGGATGTGATTTGGATGATTATTCCAAGTGCTTGTGCTTGATGGTAAATGCGTGGCAGGGGTCAGTGATGACAAGTTGCCATGGGAAAATAAAGGAATGTTTTCTTGGAAGATGATATTAGGCTGATTGCCTTGATTGTGCTTGATTCTTAATTGGATTAATTAAGGAATAATATTTTGCGTGGGTGGATCATCTCCGAGGTCACACCGCATTTCAACCCGAGAGGGCATTGCTCAATTCACAGGCCAAAGGTCGAGTGGTGAAAAGGCCAACCACGAAAGTTTTGTCTCAGTCCTAGGTCGCTTGGGGTCAGTGGAGCTCTGGACATCCCTTGCGTGGAGTTGTATATTGCTGTGAACCTAACGTCTGGGGCATTGGAAGATCCTAATTTAGAGAAAGGATATAAATTATGGTGCCATGTGATTTGGAATGGGTACTTCTTTTGGACAGAAGGGAATACACAATTTCTCCTGTATGGACAAAGATTAACTTGAAGATAAGTTAAGGAACTTGTTTGTCAAAAGGACTACTTGTTTTGTTTTTGTGTCAGTATTGTAAATTACGCGAATGACCCCTATTCCCTAAAAGGCTTAATTAAGAAAGCTGGTTCTAAATGTCACATATAATTGTGGTAGGACCTAATTAGAAAACTAAAGCTATCAAGGGAAGTGGATGGCCAGAACCCCCGACGGGTCTGTCTCCTACGGCAGTTTGGTCCCAGAGAACTAGGAGGCTTCTCACAAGGTTTTACCGTCGTTCGACCTTTAGGTAGTGCTAGGTTAGAACCTGATTCATGCCGTTTTAGGGGACTGGAATGGGACTATGCCCTACGGGCAAAGAGGTTGAGCGACACATCCCTCTCGTTTCCCATTCTTTTTGAACTAAGTGTGGTATGGATCTGCTTTGGATTGGGCATCTTTGCATAAAGTAGGATGTTCAGGACCCGACGCTAGAATGCTATCAAGAGACCTTGACCACTAGGGACTCAATTTTGAGGTCGATCCTAATGGGTTCGCGTGAATATTCCATTGCGAGGCGGACTTGGGAAACCCTAGGTGACAAACACTGTGACATTCCATGGGAGTGTTGGGCGGTGATGCTTAGATTCGTTTCTCGATGGACCGCTAAAATGTGTTTGGACAACAAATAGGCAGGCACGTTACACATGCCTAGCCCTGCCATGTGACGCAATCCTAGGAATATATTGCATTCAATTAGGTGGGGGAGGGACACCTAGAACTTAAAACAAATTCAAACTATTAAAAAAAGCCAAAAATCAAGTAGTTCATGAAATGAAAAACTAGACTTTAGTAGAAGTCAAAGAAAGCTTTTTGTAGATAAGCTAAATTTAAATTAGTTATATTAACTAAAAAATACATTTTCCTTGATATCTCACTATCATGTCATGTGTTAGGTTCTTTGAAATGGAAAATAATGAGAAAAGGTTGTTCAAGAGTGGATCATCAATTCCCAAGTGCTATTTATGAAGACCAAGCCAAATATAGTTTGAGAATGGAAATACTAGCTATTAGAAGACCAATGGAGCAACCAACAAGGGCCAAAGGAGTAGCACTCATGGGCCCTAATCTCAAAATTTTCAGAGAAGTAGACACTAGCAAAGGTGCAAGCCTGAATGCATTAGCAATCCCATAGCTTCCATCCCAATGATAGGCAAAGACAAGGCTCCTTAGGAACCCTCAACTTCCATACCTCTACTTTTTCAAAGTCCTTTCATAAGATTTTGAAGGCCTACTAAAAGAACTAGAGAATTGGGAGAGGATCAAAGTGATCAATTAGATGAGGAAAAGAAGGCCACCTTAGCTGCACTCGAAAAAAGAAAAACTAACTCATCTACCATAGCAAAAATGAAAAATTAGGATGTCTTTTAGCTTGAAATAAATAATTAACAACACAAATATTAAATCTAGGGAAGGTAAATGAAAAAGGTATGAATAACTTCATGAACAATGTGGTGGAGAGAGAGTTGGGTGTAGTTAGTGAGCCAATTTGTAATTGCCAACAAAGAGAAGGTGACTGTAAGTAGAGCTAAAATACAATGACACAAATACAACAACAATTAAAAAGGGAATTAGAGGAAGCAAAGAAAGTAAAGAACGAGGCAAAACATGGAAACAAAAATGTGGTGGAGTTGGCCAATGAAGTTACAAGGATGATAAAGGAGGATTATGTGATGCGAATATGGGAAGTGGGGCTCTCCACAAAGGACATAAGAGTGATTGGCATCCTACCTAAGGGATCATTCCTAGCCACCACAAAAGAACCTTTTCCTTCCCCTCCAATGCTTGAGGCTAGAGAATGGGAGCCAACAAAGATTAAGGGATCAAGCTCACAAGAGCTTGAATGCATGGAAGCATCCACTTCCTTGGAATTGATGATAGAATCCAAGCAAAGAAGAAAGGAAAGAATGGAGAAAATCAAAGAGTTTGTTGTATCACCCCAGGAAGTGCTAGATATACTCTTTCCACAAATGCAAGAGCCTATTCTTATGAATTGGGATAGCAAGATTTATGGTCTAGAACAATGGGGGTCCTAGGAGTCACCTATGCAATTTGCTTTCCTCTCTAAAAAAGGGACTCTAAAAAGTACTTCCTATTGGGGTAGCATAGGAAATCATTAAAAGCCATTAGATTACTAGCATGACAAGTTTAAGATGCCCAAATTAGTGCAAGGCTATGAATCCCAAATCAAAGTAGAGAAGAACCTTGAAAAATCTTTGAAGCCCCTTTGTCTAACAACATGAAATAGGGGAAAAATAGAACAAAAATAAACTAATCAATAGTCATATTTATCTTCTAAGCAATCTAACAACGGTCATCATTTAGGGACATTTGCAAGCATGTTTGGGACCAAAAAGGCAAGACCCAAAAAGGTGCATAAATGGTCAATGTAACTCATAACATCATGCTCACAAAAAGATACATGACAACTAAGAACTTAATTGACAAGCAATCATTAGTTATTTGATTAGGTGGAAAAGGCTTCACAAGCAAGAAAAATCAAGCTCTATGTGTTGGGGGTTAAAGACCGACTATACCTAGCAGTCTACATTTACTTGTATACAAACTCCCACACTCTATACACTACAGGTGGTGGGCACCTATCAATCCTAATTTATTTTTATTCTTTTAATCACAATAGAATAAGGGAAGGTATGTCACACCTTGTAATTGTTCAAATTCTTACACAACAATCTCTCTCTTATTGCTTAAACCTCCATAGTTATTGCTATCTTCTTACTTTCACTCATGCTTCCACCTTCTACTCCACCTATCAACTGATATTAGAGTTTGCATTTGAGGAGCTTCATTATCACTTGCTTTAGCCCGAGAAGAAGAGCTTCACTTCAAGATTTCATGGTAGCCACACCTCAAGGTATGCTTCAGTTCCATTGATCTTCTACTCACTCCAGCTTTTTTTCGACCATGTTCCCTACCGAGGGAGTGTGTTTGAGATTTTCTAAGAGCTCAATTGTGCCTTAGCTAACTAACAATAGTTGTAGAAGCCCCATGACAGTCAACGTGATTTGCTTCAGCTATCCTGGCTATCCTAGTTGCCCCCCATTTAGCTCCTAGCACTTACCCCTAGCTCTTAGCTTGCTAATATAGAGATTATTCACTTGGATAACCTCCCCATCAATGAACACTTGCATTTGAGTATCATTGGAGCTAAATACATCCAACCGTTGACTATTTTCTCAGGATAGGCCTACTATATTTGATGTACTTGGGCTTCCTAGATGCTATGACTCTTATGTCTTGAGCTTTGCTTGCCCACTTTACATTCCACATTTGCTTTTAGTGGGAGACACTTGTATTTACTTGGCAAATTTTGCTTCTTTAGAGATAGTGGATATTAGGGCCAAAACTTAAAAAACGACACTTTTGTTAATCCCCTGATTAAGAAAAGAGCCAAAGAGAGTATATCATGTATACAAAAATATAGTATTGTTGTATCCTTGGCTTTGGAGATAGTAGAGTCCATTTTGTAGTTCTCTCCTTTTTTATTTAAAATATCTAAAGTTTGGCATGTTTTAGTGGTCTCAATAGTCCTATTTACGAATAAAAGTTGCCAACCCACACAAAATATCCTATCCTTACTTAATCAAATTAAGAATGAGGCATAATCAAGGCAATCAGCCTAATATCATCTTCCAAGAAAACATTCATTTATCCCCTTGGAAACTTGTCATCACAGACCTCGGCCATTAATTTACCATCAATCACAAGCACTTGGAATAATCTTCCAACCACAATGCAACAAACAGTTGAATGTAAAAGCATTTAGGGTGTTGTTCGATCAACCAACAACCAATTGTATCTCTTTCAAGCAATGCAATAAAAGTCAGGATAACATTTCCATCGCATATCCGCTCTCCCCCTTGGGGTCAAAGAGCGATATTATGCAAAATTTTTAACTTGACTTTATCTTCCTTTATCCTAAGGCAAAGAATACGAGACAATTTTGTAACGATGCAAGACTATCTTCCAATGTAAAATATTCCCTAAAATTATTGTGTGAGTTGTAATCAACTCATGGTTTGGCAGCCCAAGGTAACTCCTTGACCATTTTTTATGCGAAACCTTCATAGGACGGATGCATGACTTTAATGCAAGGTCAATTCATGTACCATGGATGTATGTTTCATATAATCTTTCCCATGCATGTACCGTCTATGTGCACAACCCTTAAGGTAACCTCTTGAACCCTAAACAATATTGTCCTAGGTAAGGACTAATCAAAGACTTATCAATGATTAATACTTTAGAATGTTATATGTTGCTTATGGTATGCATGGATTTCTCGCATAGGAACTAGGGGCAATTAACTTTCCTTGATACAAGTACTTCGAAATCTTCATCCTCGAATATTTGAGATGAACTTTACCCTTTTCAGTGTCCTATTCTCATGCGGCATAGTACGGCCCTAGCGTATTTCATGCGGAAATCAAGCAAGCAACTTATTAATTTGGAAATTCATTACTTACGACCAATATCGCAGTTGGATTGGCAGTGATGCCCTCACCCAAAGCTTCGTTGCTCGTTGAGGGATTTCCATCTGTGCGCGCATATTTTCGCTTGGGGCCCATTCTGGATCTTTGTCTCCTTTAGATGCGATTTGCACAAGACTTAAGTGCCTTTTACTTAATTAATGTGCCCAATTTGGGGAGAGATAATCTCTTGGGAAAAGGTAAAGTGATTCATGGACAAAGGAGAAAGAGAGGACGCATGTGGACACCCTCTAAGGAGGGGAAGAGAAGAAGAACTCTCTCTCTCTCTCTCTCTCTCTCTCTCTCTCTTTCTCTCTCTCTCTCTCTCTCTCTCTCTCTTTGAGCATGTCATCCCTTCAAGGCTTCCTATGCCCCTTGCGATGAGGAGGGGGGTTTTACAGGGGGAGAGTGATATTATTGGGGGGGGGGGGGGGGGGGGGGGGAAACACAGGGAGAAGGTGGTGTGGTGGCGGCAGTGACCACCACCTATTCTACATGATGGTGGTGGGGGCTCGTAGCCTCCCAGTTGGCCGCGACTGGTTGAGGGAGCTAGGGGGTGGTAGGCCCGTGGCCTCCCCCCTCATCATCATCAACTTGTGTATTGTCGTCTTCTTCCCTCTCATCAACATCATCATGCCGTCTCCCCCTCGCCATCATCTTCCACTTCCTTTTCTCCCCACCACCTATTAATGACGACAGGGGGAGAAAAGATTAAAAATTCTGAATTAACTAAAAAAGGGGGAGGGGGGGGAATTCCTACATGGGCAGGGGCGTTTCATCCTCTCCCCCTTAGAGAACTCGATATGTCCCCATCTTGGAAGAACATGGGAAGACATGTATTAATGGGACTTAAGGCCTGTGGATTAGGACCCACCATGTGAATGTTGCACTACTCTTAATGACTCAAGTAGTGCAACTCATATTATTGCAATTAACTATAGGTACAAGAGTAGGACTTATTCCCAATATAAGTTGTATTACATGTCGATAAAATTCCTAGGATTTCTAATCATCCTAAAGAGATGTAGTAGGTTCTAGGACTTTGGCTTCATCTAATTCCCCTATATATCCATAGGCTGCGCCTATGTAGTTTCGTTTTCTTTGTGGCTCAATATCTTCTGGGAGGGCAAACTGCTTGGACGAGGGTCCTAGCTCATTGCAGTGGTAGCATCGGCGGCTAGGACATCTCCTATGGATGTACCCTCTCTCTTCGCACGTGTGGCATCTTTGGCCCTGATCTAGAGAATCATCATTGTCACAATTGCCCAAATTAAGTTCTTGGACGATTGGCTTCGCTGGAAGTAATGCATCTTGCAAGTCTGTTGGGCACATTGCTTCAAGATGGTGGTTTAGAGGAGTGTTCAGGCCATGGCAAAACTTGGATACTTGTTGCGCAATATCCATAGGCGGTGCGTATTTTAATAGGGTTACAAACTTTGAGTAGTAAGCTTCCCGGGTTAATTCCAGCTGCTTGAGCTTGAAGAATTCATTCAACTTCAAAGTTTGGTAGGTTGGCGGAAGGTATCATCTGCGTACAGCATCTTTCAACTGAGCCCAAGTGACAGCGGCTTCAAAGACACATTGATCTTTGCACCATTGCTTCTACTATATCCACGCAGCCAAGTAACTTAAGTTTGGCTATCATTGCTTGATTGGAAGAGGCAGTTCCCACGATAGAGAAATAGTCATCCATTGACACAATCCATATCTCCGCCTTTGCTATGACATCTATCCCTTCTCCAACAAATGCGGGTGCCTTGACTTGCTTGAGAAGGAATTTCTTCTCTTGCATGTCAGTATTCGTGGGTGCAGAAGGCGCCTAATAATCAAGCCATACCACTTTAGTTATTTTGTTTAGGATATATCTATGAACCATACATTAATCAATCACGCAACATTACAAAGTTTCCCTCTGATACCAATTTTAAGGTGTCACCTATTGGCTGTCCAAGCACGTTTTTAGCGGTCCATCGAGAGACGAATCTAAGCGACGCCACCTAACACTCCCATGGAATGTTACGGGGTTTGACACCTAGGGTTTTTGGAGTGCGCCTTGCAATGGAACGTTCGCGGCCAAACCCACTAGGGGCGACTTGAAATTTGGGTCCCTAGTGGTCAAGGTCTCCTGGCATCATAGTAGTGTCAGGTCCTAGACATCGTACTTTATGTAGAGATACCCAATGCGAAGTAGATCCATGCCGCACTTGGTTCAAAGAGAATGGGAAACGAGAGGGATGCATCGCTCAACCTCTCTGCCTGTAGAGCATAGTCCCATTCCAGTCCCCTACAACGGCATGAATCGGATTTTAGCCTAACAATACCTAAAGGTCCTACGACGGTAGAACCTTGTGAGAAGCCTCCCAATTCTCTGGGACCACCTTGTTGTAGGACGGATCCATCGGGGGTTTTGTCCACCCACTTCCCTCAATAGGCATTCTTTAGTTATCTAATTAGGTCCTATCACATTTATGTGTGACATTTAGAACTAGCTTCCTTAATTAGGACTTTTAGGAAACAAGGTTCGTTCGTGTAATTTACAGCACTGACATGAAAACAGAGCAAGCAAATCTTTTGACAAACAAGTTCCTTAACTTATTTTCCAGTTAATCTTTGTCTCCTTCCCATACAGGAGAAATTATGCATCCCTTCTGCCCTGCAAAAGTAACTAGTCCAAATCACATGGCACTACAAATTTCCATCCTTTATCTAGAATAGGATCTTCCAACGCCATAGACGTTGGGCTCACGGCAGTCTTCAACTCCGTTCTGAACTAGGCAAGGGGTGTCTAGAGCTCCACCTAACCCCAAGCGGCCTAAGAGTGAGACACAATTTCCATGGTTGGCCTTTCCACCACTCGGCCTTCGGCCCATGAATCAAGCTGTACCCTCTTCTCGAGCTAAAGCGCGGTGTAACCTTGGAGATGATCCACCCGCACAAAATATCATTTCCTTAAGAATGAGCCACACTCAAGGCAATTAGCCTAATATCATCTTCCAAGAAAACATTCCTTTATCCCCCTGGGAACTTGTCATCACAGAACTCGCCCATGAATTTACCATCAACCACAAGCACTTGGAATAATCTTCCAACCACAATGCAACAAACAGTTGAATGTAAAAGAATTTAGGGTGTTGTTCGATCAACCATCAACCCATTGTATCTCTTTCAAGCAATGCAATAAAAAGTCAGGATAACATTTCCATCGCATATCCACTCTCCCCCTTGGGGCCAGAGAGCGATATTATGCAGAATTTTTAACTTAACTTTATCTTCCTTTCTCATAAGGCAAAGAATGCGAGACAATTTTGTAACGATAAAAGACTATCTTCCAATGTAAAATATTCCCTAAAATTATTGTGCGAGTTGTAATCAATTCATGGTTTGGCAGCCCAAGGTGACTTCTTGACCATTTTTTAATGTGAAACCTTCATAGGATGGATGCATGACTTCAATGCAAGGTCAATTCGTGTACCATGGATGTACGTTTCATAAAATATTTCCCATGCATGTATCGTCTATGTGCAAAACCCTTAAGGTAATCTCTTGAACCCTAAACAATATTGTCCTAGGTAAGGACTAATCGAAGACTTATTGATGCTTAATACTTTAGAATGTTATATGCTGCTTATGATATGCATGGATTTGTCGCATAGGAACTAGGGGCAATTGACTTCCCTTGATACAAGCACTTCGCGAACTTAATCCTCAAATATTTGAGATGAAATTTACCCTATTCAGTGTCCTATTCTCGTGCGGCATAGTACGGCCCTAGCGTTTCTCAAGCAGAAATCAAGCAAGCAACTTATTAATTTGGAAATTCATTACTTACAACCAATATCGCAGTTGGATTGGCAGTGATGCCCTCGCCCGAAGCTTCGTCGCTCGTCCAGGGATTTCCATCTGTGCGCGTCAATTTTTGTTTGGGGGACTATTTTGGATCTTTGTCTCCTTTAGACGCGATTCGCACAAGACTTCAACGCCTTTTACTCGATTAACGGGCTCAATTTGGGGAGAGAATTGAGCTGCAGGTGGAGGATAAACTCGTGGGAAAAGGTAAAGTGATTCGTGGGAAAAGGGGAAAGAGAGGACACGTGTGGACACCCTCTAAGGAGGGGAAGAGAAGAAGAGCCTTCACACACACACACACACACACACACACACACACACACACACACACACACACACACACACACACAGAGTGTGTCAAGCCCTTCAAGGCCTCCTATACTCCTTGCGATGAGGGGGGGGAGTTATAGGGGGGAGAGTGGTATTATTGGGGGGGAGGGGGGAAGGAGGGGAGAAGGTGGTGTGGTGGTGGCAGTGACCACCACTTGTTTTGCGTTGTGGCGAGGGCTTGTAGCCTCCCAGTTGGCAGCAACTAGTTGAGGGAGCCAGGGGGTGGTAGGCTCGTGGCCTCCCCCTCGTCATCATCGACTTGCTTCTTGTCATCTTCTTCCCTCCCATCAACATCATCACATCGTCTCCCCCCCGCTGTCATCTTCCACTTCCTCTTCTTTCCCCCTTGCCACTTGTCAGCGACGACAGGGGGGAAATATTATTTTTTTAATTAACTAAAAAGGGGGCAGAGATTCCTATGCAGGCGGGGACGTTATAGGAGTGTGTAGTGAGAAATGTATTACATCTCCTAGAACGATTCATTAAAAGAGTGGAACATGTATCATATGTGTTCTATGTATGAGCGGTGCATCTTGGGGCCAATCCTTGAGGTGTAGGAGAGCTGCAGTAGGGCCGTGGCAATCAACCAAGGGGTGCTCCCTTGGTCAATGTTTACATGGTGTATTAGACTGATATGTGTAGGGACTCCTTATGAGGAGTGTGGGAAGGGTTATCCGTTGGATTACAATCCATACAAACGGGAAGTTCTACATCAGACGTTAGGGTAGTATACCCCTTAGACACTCTTGGCCGCGAAGCTGAGGGATGTTTTCGATGAGTAGTAGAGGCCGCCTGGCTAGGTCCATAGAGCCACTGTCGAGCCCTTTTTAGGTCATGATATCTAGCCCCCATCAGTTAGAGGATGGTATGTTGTAGATGAAGCTAACATTGGTTCCCATTAAATTGAATACAGATTGCCAAAAGTTGCTCTTAAATTTAGTATCCTTGTCATAAACAATGATCTATAGTAATCCATGTAATTTAAATATATATTTTATGGATATGGCAATCTTGTCATTAAACCAAACAAGGCTATTTGTAAGCTAAAAGTAAGAGTTTTTCTCCATTATACCTTACTATAATATTTGAAATACATGGCAAGGTTCTTCATTCAACAAATAGGTCTCTTGTAACTCTTCAATCCAATCACCATAATGCTTAGTGATAGTAAGCTGATACTTTGCATATCCACATTCTAGAAAGAGAATCAACCATTATATGATCTTCGCCCTAATTGTAAGTTATGTCAAAATCATAATTTTATAGTGTACCACCCACCTATGCTACTTAGGAGTGAGTTGGAATATGAGAGGAAATATTTGAGAATCTTATGATCATTGAATGAACTCTTGCCATACAAAAAATGGTGTCATTTCTTTATTGCATGGACAATAGCCAACATCTCTTGGTCATAACCATTCATTTTCATCTCCTTATCCATAATCTTGTGACTCTCAAATGCAATAAGACCATGCTTGCGTAAGAAAACTATACCTTTGCTCCATCCACTAGCACCATACTGAATAGTGAACTCTTTAGAGAAGCTAGGAAAAATCAAAAGAGGAGATGAAGTAAGTAATTCGTTCAGTCGATTAAAGCTCTGATAAGCTATGACATCCAAAAAGAAAGCTTCTTTCTTGTGTTTATTAGTGAAACAAGCTATAGTAGTCACATAATGTCTAATGAGTCATTGATAGAATGAAGATAAACGAAATCCACAAAGAGAAGTGGTGCTTGTAAGGGTAGGCTAGTCTCTAATACATTGCACGTTCTTAGTCATAAAAAAACAACCATAAATATAGATGGGTTAGCTATAGTTTCAATGGTCTTGTCAAAAGCACTAGGCAAAGCCCCAACATGCAATCTTTCCCTTTTTCTATGCTTCTTGACAAGTGCATTTACAACATCTTTAACATGTCTCCAATATAATTTAAGCCCCATTTCAATAGAGGGATCTTCCAACAAATAATCTAACTTCTCTTGTAAAGTAGGATGATATGCAGCCTACAAAAACATCTCAAATTTTTAGCACTCAAGAGCCTGCTACTCTATAATATCCAACTATTTAAATTTGCATTCAAACTCTTGTAATGATTCAGTAGCTACAAGTCCTTTATTTAGTTTCTTGACACACTCTTGAAATGTTCTACGAGCAACTACATTGGAATCTTATAGATAAAACTCTTCCCCCATAAGGTGTTCTTAAAAACAAGCCAATCAACATCCTATAGATACAAATCCATAATCCATGTCTTTAATTCTTGCATAGTGATTCACACAAAATATTGGCTCTATACAAACTGAGCCACCATAGAATTCACTCTCTAGTGTATACAAATGCAAGTATGCTAATACATTTCGGCCATTAAATAGTTTTATATATTGCTCAGTAGTGTATATAAAGCCTTAACCATTGCCAATTCCAATTTTGTAGAAGCATGTATCCATTATTGTTGTTGTTGTCTATTGCTACCTATAAAATCATATTCATATTCTACACCAACTGCAAAATAACATCACTTGAACTCGATCCTAATCTATCTCCCATGTTGCACACTTTCGACAGCTTTCATTTTGGGTTCACCAAAGATATTGGGGGATAAAGGGATAAAGGCCAAAACCACACACCAAAGGATTTTGCAACCAAGGTTTTATATTATTGTCAAGTACAACAATGCAAGAACAATTTAGTCCTTGTTGAGACAATCGATTAGCTCAAAATTAATAGCCCAATATAAACCTTGACCTTGAATAAGAAGAGATCAAAACCTTGTTGTACATATGTATTATGTGATAGGCAAAAGCATCAAATCTCTATACGTGCATGAATCTTGATGACGTAAGGTCAATCTCATCACCTAGAAGCAATATCAATTAATAGAACTAGATAAAGATGACAGAAGCCTTGTATGGGCCTTATTTCTGTAATGTAACCATGCTTTTACTATGTATTAAAGTAGCATTAAATTGCTTTATTTTTATTGTGTATTAAAGTAGCCCTATTTTTACTCTCGGGGGATGGACCTATAAGAAATCATCTATATAATATGCATTCAAAGGGTATTAAGAAATACCATTTGTTTACATGCTATAAGGCCATAAAATGACCCTTTTTACTTTGTTAAACTTATGGATTTTTTCTAAATTGTAATTTAACAAATTATTTTATAAATATAATACTATAAATTTTACTAAATGAAATGCCCTTTCTTTTGAACTCATGTGGTATCTTACATGTTTTATAAGGTGCACCCTTGGGTTTTTACTATGTATTAAAGTAGCACTAAATTGCTCTTAAGCCACTCTAAAATCTCACAAAAGTATAACTTTGACAAGTACAAAGCATTCCTCTATCCACTTGGAAGCAATTTCAATCGATAGAATTGGTCAATGATGAAGAAAACCTTATATAGGCCTTATTTTTGTATTTTAGCCTTGCTTAAAATGTGTATTACAACATCACTAAAAGGCTCATATGTTGCTCTAAAAGCTCTCAAGCTTATGTCTTTCATAAGTACAAAGTATCTCGCTATGGTAGAGAGTGAAATCCTTTGCACGAATGATCCTGGAGGCAATGGAAGAAGACAAAATCCTTGTAGATAGTAAACTACCCTAATGTATACCCTATTTTATCTTGCACATCTCAACCAAATGAAGAACATCAGCCCCAACATATGTCAAAAAATGCGTTGGGTTTCTCTTTCCTCTCCCTGCATTTGATCTTTCTCACTTCCTTTGCTCCCTAAGTTTCCCCCAAAACCATACATCATGCCACATGCAAACCAAACTTAACAAGTTCTTCTCTTGATTTAGCCACAAAGTCAACTTTTAGACGCTTAAAAGTTCTTGTAAAATAAGTTAATGCACTAAGTAAATCTCCCATAAGCTTGTCTCCTCATACCCTATAGGCACAACATGAAAACTTTGCAGGTACAGATAATCATCCAGTTTCAAAGCTTAGGCCAAAAATCTCATAACACAGTGGTAGAGGTAATAGAGCAAATGTACTCATGCCAAATGGGCGAACAACCAAAGAGATACCCACTAGTATATTCCACCTTGTTGGGGGATTTTAAGTGTATGGCCAAAAGTCATAAAGACTTGGGTAATAAGGCTAGTTACACACCAAGTGACAGATGGCTAACCCCGCCCAGAGTGTGGGCATGCACTTTTTGAAATTGGGCCCGAACATGGGCATCATACCTTTACACACTAAATGGATACAGTTTGGAAAAAAATAAAAGTGTACCCTTCTCCACCACTTTACAAAGTGGGTAGGGGAGACTCCTCCAAAAGTGGGTGGGGAGTTCACCTGTTTAGCATGTAAATCATAGGTCATGTCCTCTCTAGTGTGTAAAGGACTGCGGACGCCCAACCCTTCAATAAGTGTTTTGATTGGTTAAAGCTTACAAGTGGGCGTCCATTGTTTGGTGTGTAACCAGCCTAAGAGCTCAGGATAGGGAGAAACAATTATAGACTTGCAACAAAGAAGAGAAGAGTTGATATTTATGAAACAAGGGTTCAAGATGTAGGGCTTAAAACCGATCTTTATTTCGTAAAAGCATCCAAGGTTCATAAATCTGAGTCATAATCAACATATAAATCCTTATGGCATCTCTATTTCATCATGGACATGGTCAATATAAGCCCAAAATCCATACACACAATTATGGTATGATTAAGTACCATATAATGCTTTTATGCTTCAAGAATAGTCCTGTTCTATAATAGCTCAAAACACATATAGAATTCCCTTCATAAGAGCAAGATCAGTCCCAACAAATCTTCCAAAATCCTTGTTTTAATCTTCAAGATATCATATAT
This sequence comes from Lygodium microphyllum, assembly GCF_053477565.2. Lineage (NCBI taxonomy): Eukaryota > Viridiplantae > Streptophyta > Polypodiopsida > Schizaeales > Lygodiaceae > Lygodium > Lygodium microphyllum. Next base: position 106,412,147 of record NC_141149.1, on the reverse strand, counting down.
ACAAGAAGGCTTCAAAATAATCCACTTATCTTGTCAAAACAAGGCTTTTATGAGCATGTAGATGTAAGAGAACATGTATAGTAGTAGTGCTTCCCTATGGTAGATCAACCCATCTACCTTCAAAATTCATTATTTAGGAGCAAGGACAACCCATAAGAACTCAAATCCTTGCTGTGATTGTTATACCAACATACATACATGTTGGTATAAAAAAAGTCCATAACATGTATAAAAAAAGTCCATAGATCTCTTCTAAACAAACAATTCAAGAGCAAGTAAATATAGAGAAATAAGTATTAAAGCAATGCTACCTTGTTTCTCTGCACATACAACAATATATTTTAGCATACATGAGATTTCAAAGTGGCCCTTGATTAGCCTTGAAGTATCTCCCAATGTTTAGCTTCATACATGTTTAGCTTCATACATGTAAAGTATCTCCCAATGTTTAGCTTCATACATGTAAAGTATGCCTATAGAATGCTTCTTTCTTCTGTCTTGACTAAGAAAAGCCATCTCCATCCAAAAGCCTCCAAAATCATGCCTACGTTAGCCCAAAGATAGGTGCCAATGACCTAGCATAGTAGCCCCATGTTTTTCTTCTGCCATATATTTTTTTTCATAAAAAGCATGCCTAACACTCAACTACAATCCTCTTTTTCTTTAAGTATAGGCACTATGCCTCTTGGTGGTTTGAGACATATAAAAGAATCAATGATTTCTTGGCATGATGGAAACTTGGCAAAGAACCTTTGATAGGTTACTTAATTGGCTTAACAATTCATGTAGGCAGGTAGCTATTGCCCTATATGAATATAGGCAAGACACTAGTGTAGATAGATTTTTCCATTGCTTTCCTCCATTGGACTTGTCGTTACACGATAACATTAGTATCCTATGGGATTGTAACAATTGTTTGGATAGCTTGCAACAACATGGACTTTCCTCACAATAATCGGGGGGAGTTCGTTAAATCGTAGGTGTCGGGAATATACTTTGAAACATGGGCAAGGGACTGCATCTATGTAAGAAAATGGTTAGTCATGTACGTGGCCCTTTACAAGGACTCTCGAGTTGAGGCAAAAGCTTCCATATTAGTGTTCACGAAAGGTTTAATGTAAAATAAATTGCAAAAATGTCAAAACCCCCTAATTCAAAAAAGAAGGTTTACAACATTGAACTTTCTAAGAATTTTAATTATAAAAATATGCAATTCTATTAAAAAATCCCTTATAAATTTGAGTTAAAGAACATTATATCTACTACCAAAATTATTTTTTGTGAACACTATCAATAGTTGTTCCCTCTTCTTGCCATCTTTCATTGAGGACACAGCGGATCATATGTTGGATTGCTAGGCTGGACTTGTCACATGAGGCAAAAGTTTCCATAGCTATTCTCTCCCCCTGTTGCAGTTTTGTCATTGAAGGCACTCCGGCCAAAGGGGCAACCATGTTGCTGCGATGTTAGGCCATGACAAGTACTTGTCACTTGAGACAACAACTTCCATATCTATATTTCCTCTGATGGAGGGCACTCGGACGAGAGGCGGGACCGGAGGCTATAACCATGCTGCTGCCGTGTTTCTTCTTCTTCTTCTTGAACGATCTGTCGGATGCATTCGAATGTCGAGCAGCTGTCGAGTGAGGTGGGGAACTTGGTCTGCCTCCTGCAGAAGTGTAGGCGCAACAGGGACGCGCAGCACGCCAAGCGGTTGTCTGACTATCTGCTCCATCGTCACCCTCATCTTCTCCAAAACCACACTGCCCTAGGTAATCATCTAGTGCCGCTCCTTGTGGAATGCAGGGCCCTGCCTCTTGCCCAGCACGTGTTCGACTGCCTGCCCCATCGCAATGTCTACTCTTGGACGTCCCTCCTCTCGGGGTATGTCGACATAGGCCAGTCCGAACTTGCCTTGTCCCTGTACCACAACATGCTGCAGGACCATACTTCTCCTAACAATTATACATTCGTTGTCCTTTTGAAAGCTTGTACTAAGATCCAGGACGCAGAACGAGACAAAGAATTACATGCAGATATTGTCAAATTTGGCCTAGAAAGGGATCTGTTTGTTGCCAACACTCTGGTGGACATGTACGGGAAATGCGGCTCACTTACTGAAGCTCATCAAGTACTTCTGCGGCTTCCTGTTCGAGATGTTGTTTCGTGGAATGCATTGATTGGGGGATGTGTTGAACATGGACATGGGCAGGTCGCAATAAATCATTTTGAACAGATGCAGCAAGAGGGAATATGTGCCACAGAGTTCACATTTGCATCTATTCTGAAAGCCTGTGGAACTAGAGGAGCCCTAGATATAGGCAATTTACTGTGTGCTGATATTGTCAACAAAGGATTTGAAAGGGATCTTTTCATTGGTAGCACAATGGTGGACATGTACGTTAAATCTGCCTCACTTGCAGAGGCACATAAAGTATTTGGCATGCTTCCAGTTCAAGATGCAGTCACATGGACAACATTAATTGCTGGATATGCTGAACATGGGCTTGGTGAACAAGCCTTAGACTGCTTTGAACAGATGCAGCAGCATAATATTTCTCCAGCTGTTGCAACACTGGCATGCAGCTTAAAAGCCTGTGGTATCATTGGAGCTTTGGAGAAAGGCCAAAATTTACATTGTGAGGTTATCAGAAGAGGATGTGAAGCACATACTTCTGTAGCCACTTCCTTGGTTGACATGTATGGTAAATGTGGCTCTCTAGCAGAAGCAGAGGGTGTGTTCAAAAGGATGCCTGTTCAAGATGTTGTAGCATGGAATGCATTGATAAAAGGCTACGGTGAAAATCATGAAGGTTACATGGCTATAAAATGTTTTGAGGAGATGCAAAAGCAGGGCCTGAAGCCTACTGCTACAACTTTCACGTGCCTTCTTGCTGCATGTAGCCATTCTAGCCTTGTTTTCATGGGTCAGGAGTATTTCAAATTGATGATAGAGCGCTATGGGATTGAACCCACGGTTGACCATTATCTTTGTATGGTGGATCTTTTAGCACGATCAGGATGTGTTAAGGAAGCCCATAAGGCTGCTGAAGCAATCCAGTGGCTTCAATCTGAAGATGTTTTGAGGGCTTTGCTTACCGCATGCAAAACTCACGGGGATGTGGGTATGGGATTGAAATGTTTTGAGCAGCTTGTCCAAGTGAATCATGTGAATGCTACCACCTACATGATCATGGCACAAGTTTACGCTAGTACTAGCCTATGGGACACCCATGGAGTGACAATAAGGGAGAGTGAAAGGACTGGAGGATATGGATTACATTATGGAAACAACTGTAGCTAAGCCATGCAAGAGAGTGCATATGGATAGATCTTTCCTCTCATGGGCATGTTATGATGGCGATTTCTGTATGGTAGACCTTGAAGAATGTCCACGTCATGAAAAAAGCAGAATGATTTATGCTAATTCTCATTGGTGAGTTTCAGGCTGGTTTTAGGGAATGCAGGTCCTTCCTTGTTCTTACCAGATTATTGTTCAGGTTGAAGTGTTTTGAGCGGTGGGCCCCCAGGTGGTTGTATTTAGGAAATTTGTTCACCAAGACTCCCTTGATAAGTTAAATGGGAAACAGGGAGAAATATGGAAAGGCTGCAAAGGATAAAACATCCAGAAAATGGCTAAAGGTCCAGACTAATTAACAGAAATTAGTGCGGATGTGGAGCAAGCCAGGGCAGGATTTGCCACAGTTGTGGGTGCATTGATGAGTTGATCAATGTAGAACACCTACAACAATGAGGGGCTTATGTTAGTAGTCATGTTTGTCATGCCTGTGAGCCTCAGTTTGAGTCAGATGAGGACTTTAGGAGCTCAGACCTGCCTATCACTTGTTTTGATGGAGGAGATAGCTCATTCTAGATCACTCAGTTTATTGCATTTCAGTACATTTTCTCCTCCAGTCGGGATTTTATGTGCATTTCTCGGGGTAGTTTCTGCATTCTTCAGCCTGCCTCACTTGCCGGACATTGTCCACCCTTTTTGGGATTTTTCTGAGCATTTCTGACATTTTTACCAATATTAAATGCTGGTTGGACATATTTTAGGCCCCAAGTTTTAGGTCGGCCAGTTTTTGGGATTTTTCGCTATTTATAGTCACTTTCCACTTAGCAGTCAGTTAGATTATCATCTTCCCTCCTTCCTTGGCAGGTGCACACTCTCACTCCGTCATCTTCCTCTGTCTTCGGTGCTGCCGTCATCATCAGCCTGATCTGGTGCCCTCACTGATGTTGTGGGCTGCGTGCAAGGACTGATTAGTCCTCTTGTATTCAGCATGTGTTCCTTGTTCAGTGCAGGTTTCTTTTCTTATTCTCTTGCAGATTGTCTCTCTCTTTCTCTGTGTTCGAGTTCCTTTTTCCGTTGTGCACCCTCACAGCTCATGGGTTGGTGCTTGTGTGCTTTGTGTTGGGTTTTGTTGCATAATAGACTTGAGGAGAGCGTGTGCGCTCCAAGAATGGGCTGAGAATAAGACAGAGATCATGCAAGAAAAAAAGACCTGATGTATAGCTGATCAAAAATCACTTGATTACAATGAGAATGCTTTCCTTTACAGTTTGTGAGGAGCGTTTCAAGAGAGCCTCCTGAACTGTCTTGCAATGGCAGGTTCTTGGTTAAGTGGGTGAGGTAACTAAGGTAAACGATTGGCTGGTTAAAATAGCCTGGCTGGAGTGAACAATGCATGAAAGCATCTTCTGTTTGAGTGAAATGTGTGTGCCACACGTGTCTGTTTGAGACAATCCATGTGCATGTATGGCTGGGGAATGAGAGGGGGGTGATCACTTGGTGCCTACCCTTAATCTCCTTGCTCATTCCCATCTTGTGCATGGCTCCATGCTTGGTCCCCAGCTTTGTGGCATCATCCATGGCATCGACTACTTGCAGCTGCAGAGATTGCCTTTCGCCATGGCTAAGGACTCTAGGTTGCTGGTATGCATGGGATTGAAATTCTGCTGGTTGATGTTGTGATTGACATTGCCTTCCTTGTCTTACACTTCTGGTACACTGATGGTTTGGTGTACTGGTGTTCGTGGAGGATCCTGCCCCCTTTGCTGCAGGACCGCTGTTGCAGAGATCATCTGTGGCTGAGCATCATGTTCTGGCATGGTTGATTCTGTATGTTGGTTGAGCGGTGCATTGATATGTGCTGTTTATGTGGCCTCTATGTTTCTTGTCTTAGGTTGTCTGGTATTGCTGCATGGAGGGCCATTGCATGTGTGTGATGGTCAATCTTGTCTTTCCTCAGGGTCTTGGTGAGAGCATTTGCAGTCGTTGCTTGTGTGGGGCAGTATTGTCACTTTATGGTTCCCTCTTCTGCCTTTTCTTTGATGAAAGGGAATCCGATGTTTATGTGTGTAACTCTGTTGCTTGACCCTGCATGAGTGGCCATGGCAATTGTGTTTTAATAGCCAGACAAAATGCTAATTGGAGAAACATCTTCTGTATGCAGGTTCATCTCATGGATGAAGGCTCCGAGCCAAAGGCTCTTCCACATTCCTTTTGCCAACTCTGCTCCAGCGATTGCTGTCCTACACGATGGCACCTCCCCTCCGGCATCAGGACCACATGGGTGGTGGAGTAGCAGGTGGCTGCATTTCCTGCCTAATCAGGATCGACTATGCATGTCAGGTTCCCCTGTTGTTGCCAATGCAGACAACGTTTGGGTCTCTCAGGATGGCTAACTGCCTCCTGTGTCTTACAGGCTGCCTGAGTTCTCGTTATGCTGGTGTCATGCTATAGGTGCAAATGCCTCTTTATAATCTATCCCCACTTGCATGGCTGTAACCTTCTGCAAGCAATCGTGCTTTTACCTACAGATTCACCATCAGCCCCTGTTTCATCTTAAAAAACCCACTTGCATTCTATAGCCAACTCCTCTTCGATGGCCTGCTCCCACCTGTCCCATTCCAGGCTGCTTTGTGCTTCCTTGAGGCTCACTGGCTGGTCTGTGTCCCTTGTTATCGCAATGCAGATGAAGGTTGGGTCTCTCAGGGTGGCTAACTGCCTCCTGTGTCTGACAGATCTCTTGAGTTCTCTTGTCATACTGGTGTAATAAATCTGCCTTTCTGCTTCCTGCATGGGCAGTTGCCGGTGCTCCTCCTCGACATTGTACGTTTGAGGGTCGTCTGTCTCATTATGTTGATCCATTGTATGTTTGCAACCTGCCCCCTCTCCCACAACTATCTTGCTCTCTTTCCTCAGCAATTGCATTTGCTGTCCTTCCTTTGCCTTGCACTGGAATTTTTTCCCATTAAATCTTACTTTGTAATCTGAAATTTTTTGCTTTTTCTCTTCCATATTCGGTATCCCTCACCGATCTCTCGATATCTCACCATTAGCCCCTTCTTGCAGACTGGTTCGAGCTTGTGTTGGTCTGCTTAGGAATCATCACTAAGGCCCTGTGTCCAAAAATTCTGATGTGGCTTAGAGGGAATGTGACTTGACCTTACCTCTTTGGCATCTTCATGGGTACCAGTAGGGCCGAAAAATGTAAAAAATAGCACTTTTGTTAATCCATGGATTAAGGAAAGGACCAAAAAGATTTTACCACGTGGACAAAAATATGGTATTCTTGTCTCCTCTGCTTTTGAGATAGTAGAGTTTATTTTGTGGTTTTTCCCTCCTGTTTAGCCGAAATCTTCAAACCTTGACAAGTTTTGGTAGTCTTAACGGCTCCTATTAACTAATAAAAGCTGACAAAACCTCTGACAAAGACGTGACAAAGTTAAGTTAATTAAGACCATTTTGAAAGTCGGAAGAATTTTCAAAGTTCTTGGCGCTCGTAGTATTTTTAATTTGTCTCCTTGACCTCTCTCTTTAGGTTTCTTTCTCTGCATATTGTTTGCATACTCATCTTTTACATGGCCTCCATAAGGTGTCCTTCTCATTCCATAAACTCTTGCACCATATATAGCAAGATCGCAAATGGAGAATGAGAGCCTAAAACATTTACTATAAATGATTGGGTTACAATACTATCATCTTGCAGGGGCTCTCACAGAGTGAAAAAAACTAAATAAGAAGATATCAAATATCATTGAAAGGGATGTTGGTTTACTTTGCACTTGGCTCCACGGAAATGTTTTTTTCAACAAGTACACTGTAAGTTTGAGTTGTAAAATATACGTAAGTATATGGCTTTATTTGAAGCATATGTTAAATAATGAATTGTTGGTTGTAGATATCTTTCCATCAAGTTTCGAGTGGCAACCCGTGGAGAGCCTCACCGGAACATTTCATGCCATTCATAAAGAATTTGCAGCATTATTTATGTTAATCAGATCACGAGTTTTTTTCATGAAAGTGAAATTTTTGTGTATTATGCACAATGTGGTTCTTTCAAGAGCAGGTGTATATGGATACCTTGAAGATTTGCAGTTACCAAGCCTCTCATCTTTGGATTGGGAGATGCTTGATGAAGCAACAGTGGAGAGTTTTAAACTCAAAATTGCTTAAGATATTCAAAAGGCTATGACTCTTGGAAGGATCTCGAGAAGAGTACGCTTATCGTGGTTTTTATCCTTGCATATTTTTGTAGCTTGCTTTAAAATAGCATGTTTACAACGGATGAAGGTTTCATGGCTAAGCAAAATTTTTTAAGAGGAAGATTTGAATAATTTAAGGTCTATATTAAAAAGTTCAGGAATCTGACCACAAAGGTGACTTTATAAGGTGCAGTGTATGCTCTCAATTATTGGGTTTATCCTATAATATATCTTGACAATTTTTTATCATAGGGTTTGATTACAAAAGATACAAACTTAGATTGGTTACTTGGGTTCCTTTAGATTTAGATGTCGATTGTAAGACATTGAAACTTACAATGCAAGTTACCGCACAAGACGTAAAGGAGGTGAACATTACTTCAAAGTGGAGTCTTAAGGATGTAAGAGACACTTTGGAGTTTTTAGACAATGTTAGTCCTAGATATAAGTTCAAGGTAAATGGTGTTATAATTGGAAAAAGAGTTGAGAGCTCTGTATCATGTATGAGCTGTTTGTCTTTTAGTGTTTGAGTTTTGGACTATAAATATGCATGTATAAATAATTTTGAATCTTTCTTTTGCTTATAAGTATTACTTTCAGAAACATAAAATTATACACATTAATAAGTACAATTTAAAAAAAATCTTGGTATAAGCTTTGTAGTGATATTATGAATAACAAATCGTCATTTGTGGATCAAAATGATTTTATTATATCATGAGTTACAAAATTGTAGTACAATTTAATAGGAAAAACTTAGTACAAGCTTTATAATTCTTTATGATTCTATGAACAAAAAATTGCCTTTCATGGGTAAGATCAAAATGACATATCAATACATTTTGGGTTAGAATATTGCACTACAGATGTATATATAAGGAGAATGTTACTTCAGTGCAAATAGACAAATTGATAATTATAAGGCTATTTTATAGCTTCTCTTTGATCTTTGGCTTCTTCATCCTCAGGCTATTCTTTAGCTTCTCCATCCTTAAAACTTTTCTTCTTCTTTGAAAAAATTGCTTCATCTTTCATACTTTCATTCGTTATCACTAGTTTCTTCTTAGTAGGTGTTTTTTTTGGTTGCTCGAAGAACTTAATTACCTCATGTACTCTTTTCTCCTTGGGCTTTAGAGGAGATTGACTAAATTTCAATGGAGAAAGCTTATGCATGCCCTTCATTTTAGGCTCCTTTTGTTTGGACCTTGGAGTCTTCTTTTTCTTGGTGGTTGCCATTTTCTTGCCTTTGTACTTCATTGTTGCGTATCCTTTGAAATTTTTAATTGGGAGAGGGAAATCTGGGTCTACCGGTGTAATTGCCCTCTCTAAAACTAGTTCAATATACCTCTCTTGTATCCACCACATGTATGACTCATGGTAGTCTCTGCACTGTAACAAAGCACGCAAGTTATTTGAAGTAGTAAGAGACTTTCACTATAAAAAGGATAAAGGAAAGGAGACTTACATTCATTTCCTCTACATTCAGTAACTTTGAATCTATTATCTTCCAAGCATTTGAAACCATTCTCCAGCCATAACTATGTATGTCATTTTGTAATGGGACCTCTTGAAGCAGAAACTTGAAAGGTCTCTGAGGATCAGCAATGCTTTCAAAGCTGGTGTCCAAGTAGGTAGTAACAAGTCTAGCAGTACTGCACATATAAACTTATTAGCGAATATTATAAACTTTATTCAATAAAAGATAAAATAAAGAGTGTTTATTGACAATACATCTTTGATAGGCCATGGATTATTGAAAGAGAATTCATAAAAATAACCTCTTTTGCAGGAATATCGATATAGATTAGGCTCCAATGTCCTCTGCAAACCAAAACACAAGTGAGAAATAACCTTAAAGACAAATCGTTAAGAGATAGAATGTTGAAGAAAGCACCTTTCAATATATTGAAAAAAAATATGATGGTTTGTGACACTATCAAAGTGCTTAAAAAACCTTGCAATATTTGAATCATATTTTGAAAAAAAATCCACAGAGAGAAGTGGATTAATAACAAATGTACTCTTAGCAATATCAATGCTAAGAGAAGCAACATATGCCCTGTATACAAAGTAAAGAATGAATAAGAGAATGAGTGCAATATAAGGACCCTTAGAAAATAGGACCCTTATCTCAAACAACAATAAACTACTGAATCTGTTAGTTGAGTATCATTTTTCTCAAATAGGATCTTATCCTCCGAAGAAATGCTGAGGTAGTCTTTTTTCTTAGGACTAACAAAAACATTCATGACCATTTGGTTGTACACTTTGCCCATCCTCTCGTAGTTCATTGGACCAAGAGACAAAATCTTTCTTTGCCAGATCAGATCCTCATTTTCTATTACCTCTTTCCTTTTCTTCTCCAAGACAACCTCCTGCTCACTTGCAACCCTTGTAGGATACAAATGGGTAACATCTTCAATCTTGCGTGTTGGTGGCTCTTTCTGCTTTCTCCTAGGTGGAACATTGAGGATTACAAATGCTTTTTAATTAGTCGATGGGAGAGGCTTCAAAACTTTGTCAAACCTATATTTAAGTTTGCTAACCATACTAAATTCTTTATTCATTAATGTAATTCGATATGTATGGGCAGTTGCAATATAAGCATCATTCATAAAATTATTACAAAATCCTATGCTGTCTTTTGCAAGCATAGTAGGGTAGACAACTACCATCTCTTGTTGAGGTCATTCATAGAAGCAATAGAGGATAACCTATCAAATATCTCCTTAACCAGACTAAAAAATGCAACCTTAGGAATGAGGTGACTAGTTGACTCGAGCTTTCCCGATCTCTGCAAAACACCTCTGCATATAAAACCATCTTGACTTTCTCTTATTCCTTGCAAGGGCTTCCTTGGCAAGCTGAAGTTGAGGGCTCAACCTTACCAAATGACTTGTTCTCTGAGGATTCACCTTCACATACTTTACCTGCAGGTGTAACAGAGACAACAATTTCTTCAACTATCTCCTCAACAGTTTGCTCAGCACCTTCTTTAGAAGATTTTTTCACAAAGATCTGACTAGATGGAAGTCGAAACAATGGTAGGCCTTGAACTCCTGCTCCTTGCTTTGCACTAAAGATTGGCCCAATACAACACGATAGTGCGAATTTGAGTTCCTTCTTTGCCCTTATCGCTTTGTATTGGGAGATTCCAATATAATGCGAATGCACGAGTTCACTGTTTCTATTTGTAGGCCCTCGCTTCGTATTTTCCCTGCTCACAGTGCAGCGTGAGAAAACAAGAAGCTCCTTCCTCGCTCTACTTCGCTTTGTATTCTTGATAGCTCCAATACAACGTGATGAGGGTTGTTGCTAAAGTTAGTGAAGTATTCTTTCATGCTATTTCGGACAATTCGGCAGCTTTCGACGTACCAACATTGGACATACGACACCTCTATCGATCGGATACGTTAGTACTATCGGACAAACGATAGTTGTGATGTAAGGTGTGAATTCATGTTCGTGCCAACTGAGAAGTTCTTATATACTCGTAGGTGCTAATGTCCACTTGTCATGTTCTCATTGGCCATTTTATTAGGGTTTTTGGAACGTTCCTTCTTTCCCCCTCATGCCTATTTAAGGCCACCCAAATTTATTCACACACTTTTTTTTCCCATTTTCTCACGCATTGAACGTTTCCCTCTCCACCCTGCTTAACGCAGCATCTTCAACTCCATCTCTGTCTCCTTTTCCTTCCCCGCCCAGCTTTGACAAACCTGTCTAAAGTGTGAACTGTCTGTCTCCATCTCCGTCTCCTTCTTCCCTCGACTCCGACTAACATCGAACTCGTCTCCTTCTTCATCACACCACCGATATCCCCTCCGTCCATAATCCTATTCCCAACCTCCACATCACCTATTGCATCCATACTCTGTCACCTCCTCTATCCATGCTTCGCGTTTCCAACCTGCACCTCAATAAGGGCACTACGCCGTAGAAGTCAACACGGCCTACTGGTGCTAAACCACAACATCTCGGACCCCACAACCTTTAAGTCAACTTCCACATCCTCCCTGTCAAAGTCATCCTCCACCTCACGCCTCAACACATTCCCAAAGTCGTCACAAGGAAAAATACACCAAAACAGTGCGAGAAGGTAAATAAAAAGGTTTTGATTTTTTTCTTATCGCGTTGTATTCTCCAATCTTTCCACAGGGAGCGAGAAAGGTATTTTCTCACATATATTTTTCAACTCTTATGTCATATTAGTGTAGGATCTCAACCGACTTCCAAAGCCAAAATGGTGCAATGTTGGCGTTTGGAGATTCCTAAATGCTTCTATTCGTGTTGTATTACTTACTCATCCAACATGGAGCGAGGGTTGCACTTCAAGAGGCTTATATATTGATATTCACGTTGTATAGGCAAGCAGTCTAAAGCAGAGCTATTGTATCTCAAGAAGATGTTTGGTATAGAGATGTCACACATGTCTGCCTCCATATCTATGAAGAGGAAAAGAGTCCTTGAGCCACAATGACAAAGGAGTCAGTTGCCTCAGATGTTTCAATAGCATCTCATATGTCAATGACAACTGAAGGCTCAAATAAGGCTTCAAAGAAGGGAAATGCTTCAAAGTCTCATGCAAGGATCCCAGGGCTGTCTCAAATTACAGATATCACAACCTCTGAGAAGCTTTTGGATTTTCTTATAGAAAACAATATTGACATTGCTTTCTATCCAATAGCTAGGGAGATTTTCAATCAAGAGTGGGACCTTGATCAAGTTCTTAATTTCTCAAAGGACTTTTGTAAGGAAGATTTTGTAGAGTTTAAAGAGTTGGAATATCCATTCAGTTGGATTCCAAGGAGTATGTTCACACCCCTGTTGGAAGGTCAGGACACTGAGAAGTCCTTGTTTACCAAGATATGTGGTTATCATTCTGTAGATAGATTTTATGCATCTAAGTTATGCTCTTTACATCCAAAAAATGCATGCTTATGTTTTAAGTCTACTGCATTCATTGCATTTTCCCTTGTGAAATACCCTCTAAAATCTGATGAAAAGCATAAAGAAACCTTAAAATTATCTAGCTGTTGCCTTCTTAAAGAGACAATAGATGAAGTTGATGTTGAGGAGCAACTAGACACCCAGATGGAAGCATTAGTTGCAAAGGACCTGGATGTTGCTGAATTCAAAGCAGAGATAGTAATCGAAGAGACGACTATAGAGGTTGATGAGCCATCTGACACTCCTTCAAGCCTTATCATTCCATCTTTGCCTACTTTCCCAATTAAAGATAAGGAGTACATATTATTGTCAGATCTCCAAATTCTTTTCAATTTGAGAGAAGATTATTGCTTGGCAGTTATTGCAGAGGCATCTGTAGATGCAAAAGGCATAGTGGATGTTGAAAATGAGTCCAAGGAGGATTTACTTAAATTAGATACTCAAATGTATAATGATAAGTTTATAAATGCATCAAATACTTTTTCCCTATGTTTAAGTAAGGTTAAAGATGCTGAGAGAGAGAGTTACACGCTGTTGACAAAGAGTTTGATCAATTTCAAGAGAAGCTTGGAATCTCCAATTTCAAAAGGGAGGAGTTAGAATATGTAAATGAGCTCAAGGATATCAAGGAGAAATCAATTAGCTTATGGAATCCAAGCAAGAGAGTGATGAAAATCAAATGGTAATGCATTCTTTTGTTTTTGTGAAACCACATGCATATTTTCATTTTTTTCATTCTAATTGTTGCTTTTACAGTTGGAGATTGCAGATGAGGATAATTTCTTGGGAAGAGCTAAAGGATCGAGAGTTGGTGGTAGTTCCCTAAAGGATGTTGCACTTGGGCATTACATATCGAGGATTGATCCCAATATTCTGTTGGTTTTGCATAGCACTTCTCTCAGAGGAGGTCTCATGGCCAATTTTCTGTGTTAAAGCACTTACGAGGCTTCTTGGATACTCAGGTTTGCAGTACAATGCACACAAAGTTATGTTTTTAGAAAAGACAACAGCCATTCGAATATTTGGTTATGGTCTCGACTTCTCTCTGCCTCCAGGAGTAGATACTTCCTTGCATCCTCATCTTATGTTTTAGTAGCAAACAAAACAGATATCAAATCCATAGCTAGATACAAGAGAAGAAAGTTTTTACATTATAGAGGAAAAATGCCTGAGGAGGATAAGGATGTAAAGGCTCTTAAAAGCTAGCCATGTATATAATATTTTGAAAATAGTACAAGTATTTTAGATTCCATCACATTTATTGTGTTCTCCATGTTTGAAGTTATCTTTGAAAAAACCAATTGAATAACTCCTAAAGGGCATTGGTTTTAATTGCTCTTCCTCCATGTCTAGTGCTCCGAAAGAAACACATACGTGCTTGGTAGTTAGATTTCTCCATACCTTGGCTATTGTAAGTTGCTAGGGACCCTTGCTCTTCCACAATATAGGCCATGAATAAGAAGAATATGCTAGGACAACCCAACAAGCAATAATCAATTTAAATCATTAAACCTTGTCTTCGAAGTAGAAAGGTTCAAATTTATGTCTATCTTACCAAGTAGAAAGTAATATCCTTTTCTCCCCAAGCTTCCTTAATTGCTTGAACAAGATTCACAATTGAATGTTTGTACTCTTCCGAATAATTAGATGTTATCTTTTGTTCCCTGAGCATTTTTAAAAATATGTCAAGGTGTCTCCAAACCTCCATTCGTAGGAATGCAATTCGTGGTGTGCTAGCCACATTTGTTGTGATTGCACACAACTCTCTCCAGCACTTTCACAATGCGTTCATTTGTTTACCAGTATGATTTCTTAGAAATTGTCTAGCTTTTGCACCCCCATAGAGACATTTGCTAAGACCGCCCTTGTTTTCCCTGAGGCTATTGGATCCTTTCTCAGGTGAACTTGACCTCCATGAAAATCCATTTTTGATAGTAAAGCCTCACATTTATCAATGCAGTCATCTGACAAAGATATTGGTTCCTAGTCAAGATGCAATCTAAGCAACTTATCAATTATTTTAATCTCTACATGTAATGTACAAATATGAACATTCCTTAGAGAGATTGAGAGAATAGGATCCCATAAGCCATCCACGTTTTTGAACTTACTCAAATCTATAGAGTTTCGAGTTGGGGCTCTTCTCTCTAGCCGCAAAGTACTCCATTCTTTGGATCCCAAACTCTCCATGCAATAAATACAAGGATATTTTTCATTGGACCCATTACTTACTCCAAGCATACATTTGATAGTTTTTAAATCAACACTCATATGCCATTCAACATTAAAACTGCCAACAACATCGACTATCAACATTTCACCTTCACTTTGAGACTTTATAATATCAAGAATACTTGTATGAGAGAATAATCATTTCAAGATTTCATGACTTTCAGTTGGTACTTGGGCCGCACCAATCCACCAAAGCTCCATCTCGGATTGTATCTTAAACTGTTGTTCTTGCCCCCTACTAGTACTGTAATCCAATGCCTTGTTCATGATACAGATGCTGACTCTTTCTATCTTTTGTCTCTTTTGAATTTGTGCTTCATCCAATTTTAGTGTAAACTTCAAAATACCACCACATTTTTGGATAATAAATTTATACATATGGACCATTGCAATTTGGACTCTTTTAAGATCAATCCAAATATTATTAAATGTGTTGTATTAAAAAAAGGCCTTTGTTTTATGCTTTTCATAGGGCATATATCCTTCTATATGAATATACTCCCCAAAAACATATGGAATCCTACGATTCATAGTTGTCCTAGCAATTGAAACTGCAAGAGGCCGATGCAAACCAAATATACTTATTCTATGACATTTAAGATTTGTAAACCACAATTTAGAGAGAACACGATAACCTCTACAATTGATACCCATACTGTCACATGTCTCCACTATTTCATTTGGTTTAACTGTTCCTTTTATATCTTTCACTAAGTCTTTTAGAGTTTGGCTTCTCAAGTCGGCATTTTCAGGTGATTTAAGAATTATTATAATGTCTTATTTGTCATGGTTTCTTTAATAAGCTTAATCCTTTCATCGTTCTCTTTAATATTAATACCTGAAATAGTAGAGACACATCTCTTTGCAAGATTTAGTCTCATTTTCTTCATCGACTACACAAGTCCATTATATTTTTAAGTGGTCATTTTCTCTATCTAAATCCTATTGGAGTTCCTTTCAAGTGTAGTAATTTTTCTTGCAATGATTGATTAGAGTTTTCTAGATTATCAACCTTGTCTATTATCTCAGAAATAGTTTTTTGCACCAATGTTAATGCTTCCTTCATTTCATGCATTTGTTCTCTAAATGTAAAAGATGTAGAATATAACCTTATGCAATAGCCAAGCATCCCATCACAACCATCTCCAACATAACTTATGAAGTTGTGAATATTGTAAAAAGGAGGATGTTTACTTGTAGAAGGGTCTGGAGGATAAATATTTCCATCCATCCGTAAGTCTACATGCTTCTTTCCTTGTAATCGCAACCTATTAGCTTCATCCTTGTCCAACAATGCTCGATGGTGTATACTCCTCCAAGATGAATAGACATGATCTAACTGAATAGTAAGTTTATATTTGCGTGGTGGGGCTGCGCTTGTATTGCTAGAAGAGGTGTTGGTAAACATTTTGGTAGGGAACCCTAAACGGGGCAACAATATCACATACAAGGAAATAGAACCACATGAAAGAGAGGTGCAGAAAATGAATGTCAAGGAAGAAACGAGCTGCATCTTTTGGTGCGAAAATTCAAAAATATAAGATTTTGCAATTTCCAAGAGAATAAGACTAAAAAGGTGACACTTAACGCCCTTTAAAGATTGAAGATATTTAAAACCCGACCTCTTAAATGAATCATACATTCTCTCATTAATCACGTTCATACAGCCAAAATTGGAGGGTTTTTTCTTCTAAACCTTCTCTAATTAGAAACTTAATCATTTTCTTACAAGTGCCATTTTAAAACATTTTTGGGCCTAATGCTGCTCTTGTTCCACTTCTTTTTATGATGTAATTTTCATGACTGGCCGCCTCTCCCCACATGCAATTCAAGGCACATGGAGCGCTTTTTTAAGGGTGCTCGTCAACCCTGTCGCAAGTTGTATCATGATGCTTCCTACTCCCACTGCTTCTATGTTGCTGCTGACCTCCCAAATCGATTGAGGTGTGGTTCTTAAAGCCTTTATGTTTGTGGAATAGACTTCTTTCTCTGCACATGTGCAAAGATGCAGTAGAGTGTAGATCAGAGAAGAGTTATCTGCCCCATGAATGGGCAGATGATAAGGCAAATAGATGTTGCAAGAAGAAAATAATTGAATGCTTGTTGATAAGAAAGCACTGAAATATACTGATATATTTTTCTTTATAGTCTATGAGGAGCTTTTTGAGAAAGCCTCTTGAACTGTCTTGCAATGACAGGTTGTTGGTTTGGTAGTTGAATTTTATTGCAATGGCAGGTTGTTGGTTAAGTGTGGTTGAACTAAGGTAAAAAAGAAGGCTGGTTAAATTAGACTGGCTAAAGTGAACAAAGTATGAAGTTATCCTCTGGTTAAGTTAAATATGTGTGCCATGTGTTTGGTCGGTGACAATCCTTATGTGCGTGCATGGCTGGGAGATAAGGGGTGGGCACTTGGTGTTTGCTCTTATTTGGGTAGCCTATGTTTGTAGGAGGGGAGGTGCAAAGGATGTTTAGTTGACTGAATGCATGGTGCTGAAAACATATTGAGGTTTCTTGAACATGCCCAAATGAATCGCTGTGCTAGGCTAGTAGCTATGCTAGCTCTTGATGTTAGATAATGAGGCAAATTGCATGGGAATATCCGGTCTTTGGGGAAACATGTGTTTGCCTTCCAGTCATCAGATGCTTTAAGACCCAGTTCGAGGTCTTGTGCATGTGCTCAGTGCATGTAAATACATGAGGGTTGCCAAGCTCATCTCAAACATACATTTTGAGATTACATCTGTGTTTCATTCTAGTGTTGCATATTGTATTGTATTAGTTGGCCATTTATTTTATTTGATATTTGGATGTAACCCTCTGCAATCATCTTACTTGCCCAACATTTTGTTGGTTTATGACACTATGAAAACCCATGTATTCAAACAAGGTTTACCTTGCATAGATCACTGCAAGGTATCACATTGAGTTCAAATGAAGTTTTTTACAAGGTATGGATCACCATAAAGGCTCAAGAGGGCCATTAAAATCCCTAGTCAAAATGCTTCTGGGTTTACCATGATCAAGGCCATGCTAAACTCCAAGTTCTAAAAATATATCTAGAATCCATCGATCAAGTGACTTGCATGGATATGCCCACTTTAATTGAGTATTCTAACATGAGCTTACAAATGTTGCTTTGGTGGTCTATAGTTATGAAATTGGCTTGCTTCATAGCATGTGGTGGATGAATTTGAAAAGATATCTGACTAGTGAATCTTGTATTTAGAATGGCAGGAGATTTTTGATGTGGTAGACAGTGTATTAAGTTCTCTATAGTCATTGCAGTGGGAATGTGTGTGACTAGGGGCAAATGGAACACCAAGTGGATTGTGGTTTTGCTCCAGGTCGAATGCTGCTTGGCCTATGCATGTTCTAGAAAAGTCAATGTTGTGACTTGTTGCTACTCGTCTGTTTTGTGTGGTGGTGCAACAAGTCTTTGCACAAGCAATGACAATGTGAAGGTGCAGGTGTTTTTGAAGCATGCTATTACCAAAGAGTTGGTACGTCTTGTTGTTGAGGAGAAGCCTATCATTTTGATAGTTTTGTTGGGGTTGGGTGCATGTCTTGCCCACATGAATGCGAACTTGACAACACATATCAAATCCACCAATAATGAATGAGCATCAATAGGCTCTCTCTCCACCCTCACACTTGCTCCCTCTGGCTAGGAGCATGTGAGAGCGTGCAACATCACTAGAAGATCACTTTATGGGTCACCTTGGTCAGAGTGGCCTTTAGTGACTTAGTCTTATATTTTGAAGATGGTGTTTATCTTCTTGTCCTTCTCTTTGGATATGGTAGACTTCTCGGACAATCCTTAGAAAGATGGCCCATCTTTCCACAAGAATTGCAACCATCATGCTTCTTCCTAGTCTTCGAAGATGTTGCAAATGTTCACTCAATATCATCACCATATATTGGAAGCTTTCCTTGCCCTTATAAAAAAGACTTCTCATCGATCAAGAGTGGAAACTCAGATCCTCAAAGCTTGGGCCACCATATTGTACTTTGGAGGAAGCTTAGTAAGAACTAGTTTAGATAATCGAAAGGAAGTAAGAGCTATCCCCAAGGTGAGAAATTGATCATGAATTATGTTGAACCTCAATAGAAATGCTTGTGTGGAGTCTCTAAGATTAAACTTGATGTTATATAGTTGACCTTGAAGGGAAATAGCCCTCATGGAAGATTTCTACTCGTAAAGATCTTGTAGATTATCCCAAACTTCAATAGAGGTCTCCAAGGTTTGAATGGTACGAGAGACGTCATATGAACTGAGCGTACCAAAGCTGTAAAGGCCTTAGTATCCTTGTCTTCCTATTCAAAAAGGTACTCTTGAAAAATTTTCTCATTCTCTTTTGTCCAATTCAAGGGGTTTGATGGATGCTCAAAGGGCTTGGCTTTGAAATTGGCAACAACCTGCCATAGATCTTTTTGCATAAACCAAATATTCATACATAGCTTCTAATGAGCATAGTTAGAGCCATTGAGTTTGTCATCACTATAAGTACAAGTTAGAGCACAATTACCTTAGGAAGGAGAGAGTAGCAAGAAATGTGAATGCTTCTAAAGATCATAAAATATGTGGCAAAAACATGGTGAAAATAAATTAGATGGCCACCATATATGAACCATCGTTAAAGAACATTTATATGAATCAACCTTAAGAGAAAACTAAACTAAATGAAATGTTAGTAAGCATGCGTAACACACAAATATTGAACAAAAGAAATATGCAAGCATTGGAAATGTTGAATGAAGTGAGTCAAGCGAACATAGTTCACAAATGCAAACAATATAGATAGTAAAGATAGCAAAAGGCCACCTTTATCAACTTCACACAATACAATGGATGGCAATAGTAGTAGGTTAGTGTGAGTGTATTTGACTAGGTCAATGACAATGTCCACACAAGGTACTCCATGTAGGCCTCACAAATAGTTAGGTCGGATCAACATGAGGTGAATCTAACTAAGCCAATCAAGATAGCACATGTGTCTTATAGCAACCAATGCAATAGGACAACAATAGTTTGTAGCATGCACATTGTACCATAGTCAACAGGCACAAGTCGACACAAATATTCCACCCTTCAATCCCTATTACAGCCAACCATCAGATCAACATGTCACCATGGAAGCAAAAAATGCAAGCCCAAGGTCAACATAGGCGGCCAAAAGCAAGCATAGTACTTGTCTCAAATTTGCATCAACAACATGTGCATCACTCCTTCCATAAAAACTAAACATTTGATACCTTGTTAGAAGAGAAAAAGTTGTGGAATAATAAAAGATGCAAGATCAATGAAAGAGACAATATGCAATACATTATTGGAAATAGGAATCCACAATGATAAGAGTACAATGGTTGAGTGTCAGCTTGCACACTCCATAAGACCAAGATTTTGCAAGTACAAGTATAATGATGGATTGTGGCCATAGTCCCTCCTTTTATAGACAAAAATAAAGGAGTTTTCCTACCATAAAATAGGTTGGCCAATTATCAAAAGTAGGGATTGTGGCCACAGTCCCTCCTTTTATTAAAAAAAATAAAGGATTTGTCCTACCATAAAATAGGTTGGCCAATTATCAAATGAAGAATAAAGAGTGCCCATAGATTAGGCCGTGGGCACTTGTGAACCTATGATATGACTACATCTAACTTCTTAATTCTTACATGACATATTTTCTTACAAGATGTGCCTTGTTAGTTATTGCGGCATTGTGAGCATTTAGCAAGTTTGTTCTCTTCTCCTTCACTCTTTTTGCACCCTTTTCAAAAAAATGTGAATTATTTATGGATATTTCTATTGACTGGTATGTAGATATGCATCTCTAGGGTCCTTGGGGTGGTCATTTGGGACAATAACCTTTTTATGAAAGGGAATGAAAGACAAAATAATTTTGGCAAAGTACAATGGGTAGTCATCTTCACCATCTGACCTAGAGGAATGGATTCAAAATTAGAGTCCTATTTTGATATATTCCTAGAACTAATGGTACAAAGATCCATTTTGTCTCATTACATTTGGAAGGATTTGTGCATACTGGGTGGAGATATATTAAGAAAGAGAACATACTAGTAGAGAGGTGGGATGCATTCAAAACAATTATAGAACTGAGGTATTTGTCTCTCCTCGTGGAAAAGAAAATTTGGCACGAAGATGGTATGGATTAGAGCAAAGAAGCCTAAGTTTATGGGATTATACAAACCAATTCCTCAACCTCACCATGTATGTAGAGAGAACAAGTGATGAAGCTAAACTCTACAGGTATATGTATGGTTTAGAATCTTCTTATGGTGCAAAATCCCACCACTCACTGCAACTATTGCTTGGGTTGTACACATGTATTTGTAATTAGAATATCTTAGGATTGGCCTAACTAGGCTAAGGTTGATGCATGCAATGATGATTGACCGGTCTAGAGGCCACAAAGGGGATAGGATGCTTAAGAGGAGGATGCAAACCCGAAACGAAAAATGAAAAAGGGGTGCAAACCCTAAACGTAAAATGAAAAAGGGGCACAAACCCTAACCCTAACCCTAATTCTTGGTCTATATAAGAGTGGAAGGTCTCAGTTGTATTCACCCTTTTCGCACATCCATGCTGCGGAAGCTTTATCAGTGTGAGTACTCAAGATTTCTAATCTATCTTTCCATTCTATCATCTTGCTTACATTGTGTTGAGAGTGGCTAAGGGGGAGAGAGTGAGAGCTGTATTGAGCAAGGGACTAAGGGAAGGTGAAGCTCTTTGTCATTGTCTTGGTTTGCTCGTCTTCTCTACTAGGTCTTTGACTCATTGGTGTGCTTGTTCGTTGTGGATGTGAAGGAGTAACAACATTGGATCGTGTTGATCATGGTTGTGGAATCATCTTTGAGCTTTTGAGTCATCAAACGCAAGAAGTTGAGTTAGGTGAGTTCAGTACAACTTGAGCTAGTCTTGTATTCTTGCTTACTTGGGTTGGAGAGGAGGATACTTGGTTAATTAGAGTGGAATGTTGAGACACAAGGTGAGAGATTATCACCACCGAAGTGAGTTCCAACTTTTGAAACAATAGAAGTCCGTCCAAAGTCCTGACTATTGGTATGTTTGGCTCAACACCAACCGAGTGAGTCAACTTGGGTCTCTAATCACAAATAAAGGCCAAAGGTTGGATCTTTTAGCCTCCCACATAGACTGCTAGGTTGAAGTTCCTCCTTTCTCTAAGTACAAACAATCCTATGGTCTCATTTTTACGAGTTCTAGCATGGCTACTAGTCACTTGGAACCAATTCCTAACAAGCCCATAAAGGGTTTAAAATCTAGTCAAACACGGTTCTAGACAACTAGCTTGAGTGGGGTGTTTGGGGCAATCAATTGATGCTTAATATCTCTCTCATCATAGATCTAATCAAATACTTTAGAAATATACTCACCCCTATTATTAGACCTCAAGCATTTCAATCTATACCAAAATTGGTTCTCAACAAGAGCGAGCCAATACTAAAAGGTAAATAAGACATCTGATTTTTGCTTAATAGAATGTGCCTAGACCTTATGCAAATAATCATCAATCAATGTAACAAAGTACTCCACACTGCTCAATGATTGACGGGGCATGAGACCACATACATCAAAGTGCACAAGAGTTAGAGGCTCATGGATGCTTGTAATGCTAGACTTTTTATGAGAGTTGCATGTTTGCTAGCCATGAAGGCAATGGTCACAAGAATCAAAACATTTGTAAGATCAATTGTGATTATCTCTATAGCTCCATAAGAACTCCCTTCCTAGTTTTTCAATCCTATCCTAACATGCTTTGGAAGAGGGGTTAGCTATGGCTAGAAATGATGCCATTGTTGCCATAATAGCATTAAGGATGATAAATTTACCACTCAGTTTTGTTGGGAATTGTTGGACCTTAATCATGGGCTTGACTTTATCCCACCACTCAAATCTTTGTCTTTCCATTAGGCCAATTCTCATCAGGTACACTAGTTACCTAAATACTTGGCCTGGCTTAATCTATTTTAAATTATATTGTATTAGATCGATCATCCCTTGGGTATGGGAGATGTGCAACATCTTTATTTTCTTTATGCTGGCCTTAGAACTTGAAACCAAACAAAAACGGCTATAGATCTTGACTAGTGTATCAAAATTCTATTGATTAGCCTCAACCATGTTTGAGCTTTCATCAACAAACATTTGGCCATAGGACATTGGGCCTTTCAGGAATGGAAGTCCTTCAAAGATCCACTTTGCACCTTGTGTTCTACTAGTTGTAGAAGTGGGTCAATTATGATTGTAAAAAGAAAAAGAGTGAGTGGGCATGCTTGGTGCACGGACCTTCTCAATTTGAAGGAGAATGATGTAAGTATATTCATATTAACAACTGTAGTGGCAACGGTGAATAGGCCTACAATCATTCTATAAAAGAGACTTCCTTAGCCTAGCCATTCTAGAGTAGCAATGATGAAGTCCCATTATCTAATTTGGTTGTATGCCTTGTCCATATTAATATTGATCATCACAAACTTTTCCTCATTCTATAGGGATTAGTCAATTGAGAAGGCTAGGTTTAGTATCATACCATGGACATGTTTCCCATGCAAGAATCTATACAAGTCTTTGTGGATAAACTTGCAGATGATATATTTGACTAGGAGAGCTATGGATTTCACTAATATTTTGTAGCAAACATTTAGCATTGTCTAATGCATCCATCGATTAATTAGCAATCTATTAGTTGACTTAATAATCAATTTGATGAGGCTTTGATTGATTGAAGCTGGCAAAGTGCTTGTTTGCCTAAAGTAATTGGAAAAGCTACAAATGCCTCTACTATAGTGGCTCCACATGCTTTTGTAGAATTAGATCGCCACACCATTGGGCAGGGGGACTAGCTCAATTTCATATTGTGAATAGTGAAGGATAGCTCCTCTTCAGCAAAAGGTTAGGCTAGTAATGTTGCAACATTCGGGGTTACACTCTTCATGTAGGGGGTTGAGGTCCTTCAAGCCTTCGTCATATCTAGCTAGGATTTGGGGTTTGCAGCCCACTATTGCTAACATGGGTTTGATGAAGGATTTAGAGATGGAGAAATCATCTTGATGTACCTTGCCTTTCCCATGTTGGATGTGGACTATGGTCTCTCTCTTCTTTTTGATCTATGGATCTTAGAAAAAGAATGCATGGTTAGACTCACCCCCACACTAGAGTCGGGTCATCAGGCTTATTAGTAGCCAAATAAAGAAGGGTAGTACAGAAATGAGTTGTAGAGTCCATGAGAGCTTTACTAGTTTGTGATTTGTGATAGTCGTACTGCTTGGAGAAGTTAACCCCACTGCTTGAATGTATTTCTCTATCCTCACAAAGGGGTTGTTGTGGTTCATCCTAGTTGACCTCCATCACTCTTGGGGTTCCCTCTTGTACTACTTATCATCCAAAAATGAAGGGTGGTAGGCCATGATTAGATTGGAAATTTCCCACAACCTTGCTAATAATTTCCATTGCTAAATGATTTGAGCGCTAGAAGTCTGCTAGTATTCTCTTGGAGCTTGAGGCTAGCCACAAAGAGGAGTGATTACTATATAATCTATCCAACCATGCAACTCACCAATTCGCACCTTTCTATTAGTTGTGCCAAGTGAAGGACATTGGTATCATTTCCTAGTATTTGGTGCATTGACTAAGTCATGTGAGACAGGAGATCCCATGCTACTCTTTCATAATTGGTGATGGCACCAACACATGAACTTATCATCATCCACCATCGTCATGTTGAAATCCCCACAAAGGAGTGCAGGAAGGAATAGTAGGTTGTGATAAATCTCCCTACATTTGGACACTGTTCCGATTGAATTATTAAAAGCATAATTTGATACTAGGTGCACCTCCTCTTTATCGACTTTAATGGAGACATCAACCCTCTAGGTCTTTCTTCATCATCGTCGATCTCCATTCTTCTTTCGTAAGGATGAGGGTACCTCCATCTTGCCTTTTGCAACACAAAATGATAATACATACATAGCTTGGGAACTTGTTACCTCTCAATTCCCCCTCTTGTATCTTAATTTCCTACAACACTAGCACATCTGCTCTCCTCTTCCTTAGCAACAACTTGCATTCCTTCCACCTAATTTTTGAGCACAACCCTCGGACATTCCCAGTTACAATGCTAATCTTAGTCAAGTTGCTCATAGTATAGGTACTTACAATCCTCCATATCCTTGTCCTCGTCCAATGCAACATATATATATTCTAATCCACAATGGTAGCCTAGCCATATCTTTTATGGAGATCTTCTTGCCCTTCGATTGGCCTTCTCTCATGACTACATGGCACTAATGTTCTTTGTGCCTTGTTTTGGATTTTGTTGTCTTGCATTCAGGGCATCCTTACCCTTTAGGTGTTTCTTTTTTCTCCCTTGAGGAGGTGGTGCAGGTGTCTTGCTTGTGCTAGCTTGTAGGTCCTGCATCTTTCCATTTTCACCTTCCTTTTCTGATTTTTTAGTGACATCACTCGTGTCTTCTCTAGTGCAACTTTGAGGGGCATTCTTATTTCTATGAGTGCAATAGACATCTAGTCTAAGCTTATGTTTAAGCTTTTGTAGTTAAATTCACATTTCAGGTCATTTCAGCCTCCATTTGGGAGTTAGAGGCAATTTGTGTGAGAATTGGTAAGATACATGAGCTTTGTAAACCTTTTCACTTTGGAAAAAGATTGTAGGTGTTGGGTGTGGTAGACAATATTTGGACACTATCAAACATTACATTGTTGCTTAGGGTATGCTTATGTATTGAGTTCAATATAGATGATAGTTTATTTGAATTAGCAAGTGGTTGATAGAAGAAGATTTTGGATTTTGCTACACAATGTTTAAGGAATATAGTCAAATTGTCAATGACAAGCTTAACAACCATAATTTTCATGTTTGGAAGTTTATATTGACTAATTCTCTTATGGATAGAGGTTACTAGGACTATATTGAAGGAGACAATACTAAAACTCTAGAGTTACCAAAGGAAAATGCAATGCCTGAGTAGACCAAGGCATTTAAGGAATCGAACTAGGTTGCTCAAAAAGTTATATATTGGCTTTCCATTAGTTTTTTAGACAATATGATTGGGCATATACATGATGCAAATAGTCTTGCAAAAGCATGGAACAACTTGGTCAAACTATTGGTACAAATACCAAAGATAGAAAGTTGTAAATGAAATCTAGTTTAAATAATGCAAGCATGACAATTTGTCTATTAATGACCACGCATTGAAGATTAAGAGCATTGTTGAAGATCTTGGGTCTATTAAAGTGTAGCTTGATGTTGATGATATAGTGGCTACATGTTTAGATGGTTTGGATGAGGAGTACAAGTAGTGTTGAACCTCCAACACAAGAGACACCATTCTTGATTTTGTAGATCTAATGTCTATGTTGATATTAGAAGAGGAAAACTTGGGACTTGCTATATCTTCATCACAAAGAAATAATAGCTTAGAATATGTACTCTACTCTAACATGAGTAGTAGTAGAGGTCATCATAGTAGAGGTTGCAGTGGTGGCCGTCATGGGAAAAATTAGGAGCAATCTCATGAATAACAGAAGTAGTCACATACATGTAGTAGAGGCCAGTCTAGAGGTAGGGGGAGCCATAGAGGACATTGAAGATAGAATGAAAGTTATGATAATAGAGAATGCTATAATTGTAGTAAAAAGGTTCATATTGTATGTGATTGTCCACAAAAGAGAAGAGGTAGAAAAAATAGAAATGGGAGAAGATAACATAATAATTATGAATCTACTAGTAATCAAGTTAATAATGAGAAGTTATTTGTTATGAAATACATGATGAATGCAATGAATGTGGATACATTAGTAGTAAAGACTGATGATGTATGATATGTGGATTCAGGTGGCTCTAACCATATGATGTCTCATGGAGAATGATTTAGAGAAATGAAAAATCCTAAATCAGTTTTGTGAAAATAGGTGACAATATAGCACATCCTATTGCTCATGTTGGGAGTGTTTTCGCAGGATTGAAAAGTTAAGTATTTGGTTGATGTGCTGCATGTGCTTAACATCACAAAGAACTTGATTTATGTTGGGTAAATGGTTGAGTAGGGGTTACAAGTAAAATTCAATCGAAATGGCTGCTTTGTGGAATATTTTAGGAATAGATGTTAACTAGTTGCAAAAGGTAAGTGTGTGCGAAGGATGTTTACCTTGGATATAAATGTATCCGAGTTGAAGGCTACTATGCTTACACAAGGTGCAAGAGTTGTGGAGGATGACATCACTACAAGAGAAAGGCCCTATAGACGCACACTGTAAACGCGAAAAAGCGAGCGCGTTTATAAGCGCATGTATCAAAGCGTCTATTTACGCTAGTATATAGAACGCGTCTATATATCCGCGTTTATAAACATGCCTATAGATGCGAAAATAAACACACATATTTTTCATTTCTCATAAAGTCCCTAAATATAACCAAACCTCTTAACAACTAGTATTTGTTTGAATACATTACCAACTTTACTTCTTTCTGAGTATTACAAATATACATCCAATCATTCAAAGCTAATTATATATATGTGATTTCATGCCCTATATACATCCAATCATGCCCTATACAAATGTGATTGGATAGGGCATGATTGGATGTATATACGACATAATTACACTTGGATCACATGTAGCCAATGTGCATATGTCCTCTTTTCATCATCTTTAGCCAGTGTGTCCACTTGTTGGTGAGTAAAATAGATCACTTTTATGGGAACTTGCTGAAGTCAATGGAGCATCATAAAAATGAGGCATCCTAAAAATGAGAGAGAGAGAGGATGGTTAGCCCGTCCTGTCTCTCTAGAATCTATGTATACGATTCACGAACATAGAAATGGCGTCATGTCTGCTATGTTAAGTTCTGAAACTGTTGACTATATATAAAAGGTGGGACGTTTTTAGTAGAGAGAGAGAGAGAGAGAGAGAGAGAGAGAGAGAGAGAGAGAGAGAGAGAGAGAGAGAGAGATGTAGAGGTTTTGTTAAAGGTGGCCGTGGGTGTGTTCGAGGCTTCGGGAGGGCAAGGAAGACCTGTGTCGCCATGGGAAGCTTGTGCGGAACCATGAAACAGCGCAAGTCAACTCTAGTAGAATATCTTTCTCGTTTCTAATCCTGTAACCTTGCCCTTCGTACTTGCCACGCCCCCCTTCCCGCCCCTCTCTTTGTCTCTCTTTCTTTCTCTCTCTCTCAACACAGGTTGTGTCCATGTAAGTCTAAGCAGAGAGTTGGCCAGCCACAATCATAGTAAGCATAGATATTGCGAAAAAAAAGAAGAAAGAAAAAAGTAAGATTGCGTTCAGTGCCCATGAAGAAGGACAGTGAATATACTGATTGTTTGGTAGGAGATCCCAATTCACAGGGATTGACAATGGATCACATGTGATGATCCTCTTATGAGAGACATCTGTACATACCATGGACTATGTAAGTCATTTGAGATCGATACGACAGCAGCAAGCTGGTGGCCTCGGAGGTTGGCTCTTTGTGCCAGAGAAGTTTGTGGCGCGTGTTGACCCTCATCACAGACCACTGATCAACCAGAGATCAATGATCGGCAGCAACATGATCATCAATAGCTGCACAAAATTATATGGAATGTCTGTGTAGCCCGACAGTGAGGCGCACCTCGAGGCGTCCTCTGTGAAGTTCTTACTTTTGAAGAGAGAGAGAGAGAGAGAGAGAGAGAGAGAGAGGGAGAGAGAGAGATGACGGCTTCAATTCTTAGCATTTGGTTTGTACCTCGGTTAGCTTCCTAGCTTTTGTATGCACATCAGCATGCGTGTTTTACCTCAGTTTTTCCTCGCAATTACACGTGCTTATAAACACGCTACACAAATATTAAAAAAAATTGAAAAAAGTTGTGGCTTTCTTTTCAAACCAATGGTTTCCTGCGTTTTTTGCGCGTTTTCTGCAGTTCGAGCTCGACATCACTAATCATGTCTATCTATCACTTCATGAAGACAATGAGGAAAGGAAATAAGAGTAAAAAGAGGACAAGAGGAAGGAAGAGCCAAAGAGTAAAGAACAAGAGCCAAACAGCAAGGAAGAGAAGAAGATTCAAGCAACTTACCAAGGGAAGGGAGAAGGAGCACAAGGAGCTTGCAACCTAGCCGCCACCCGTCGGAACAAGCAAAGAAGGTGAGTTCTTCTTCTCTCTCTCAATCTTGTTTGCTTTCTCTGTCTGTTTGTCTCTCTCTCTCTCTCTCTCTCTCTCTCTCTCTCTCTCTCTCTCTTTACATGTTATAGACTGTCATCTATGGAGGTTTTTTTGCGAGTTTTTTAACCAAGTTTGAAAAAAATGGTCCGACTGTGCGTGTCAGTCAGCACGTCCAGATGACAGTGTAGACGCAGGTATAGACACAGAAATAGACACGCTGAGACAAACACATAGAGAGACGCAACATGTAATATGTTTTATCTGCACAGGGTAATATGATTTTTCTTATGTAGATGTGGAATCCTGGATCTTCCAGCACTGATCCTGAGTTGGAACGCATGAACAACACCTTAATAGAGTTTTCGAGAGGTGTTAGTAGCCTTTTTTGAGGTTTTCCAAACAAGGAGCAATTCATGGGGGAGATGACCAATTATCTTGGTCACCCTCCCACTGCAGAGGAGGTTTTCAGTGTGATGTCTGGAACACCTATCACATCTTTGCCTAGCACTGCCGCATAAACACCAAACCTTGGCACACCTCTACTAACAGGTACTCCACGCACTATGCATACACACAGATCAGCTGATGCACAGGGATCAGCTGAAGTACATGGATCGACCGAAGCACGTGCATCTACAGAAGCACGTGCATCGAGTGAGGTAGAGGGTAGTACCCGTCGAGGAAGGAGGGAGAGTCGTGCGGGAGGACGAGGAGGTCGAGGGCTTTGTGGGGGTTGCCTAGGAGGTGATGAGTGGGGTGTCAGTTAACCGTCCCCTACACCCCTCCCTACAATGGTATTATCAAATGCATGAATAGGACAATTCATGAGAGAGTCTGCAATATACTTAGCCAGGCAAGCTTACCACATCACTTTTGGGTTGACACAATTACTAATGTTGTATACTTGATTAAGCGGTCCCCTTGCACTAGTATTGATTGCTAGGTTACAAGGAGCTATGAACTAAAAAAACTCCATCCTATGCTCATTTTTGCATCTTTGGTTTTCACGCATTCTACCATGTTTCCAAGGACAATCGCAATAAGCTAGATTGTAAGCCCATAAAATGCATCTTTCTTGGTTATGGGAATGCACGTGTGAGCCATGATATAGTTTTCCATGAGAAAAAGATGCATAAGTAGCATAAGCAGGTGGTTGAGCTACGTAGGATGATCTTTCAAGAGGAGCCTCCTGCTCCCATAAAGCTAATTAGAAAGCCTACAATAGCTGATGCCCCAATGGCCTAAGTCCCACCTCTTGTATAGGATCTGTCTACTTTGAGATGCTGATCTACTAGAGCTAGGCATCCACTTAAGTGCTTTACGCTCTCCATGGAATATGCGATGGTGATAAATGCAAGTGAGCATCTCTCTTATGATGAGGCCATACACTGAGATGATAGTCACTCATGGGACAGGGCTATGTAGTCACAGTTTGACTCCTTGCAGAGTAACCATATGTGAGATTTGGTTTCTTTGCCTAGTAATGAGAAGGCATTGTGCAACAAGTGAGTATACAAGTTCAAAAGTATCCTTCGATGCCTGCTAGCGTAACTAAGGGTTTCAAGCATGAATATGGTATTGACTTCAATGAATTCTTTTCTCCTGTGATCAAAATGATGATCCTACATTTGGTACTAGCATTAGGTTTTCAACTAGATGTGCACCTTTATCAAATGGATGTAAAGACAATTTTTTTACATGGGAACTTTTGAGGGACTTGCATGATAGCATTTGTATGATAGCCACTTGTCCTAACATAGCATTTGCAGTGGAGTTGTGGCATGCTACACAGCTACACCTAGAAGATGGCATTAGTGTTATAAGATCCGAGATATATGCTTGACCTTCCTATATACTTAAAAGATATATGGTAAATATTATGCTGGCACAAAGAGAGAACAAGTGAGAGAAAAGACTTTGTCACTTTTTTATTGTTCTCGTCTTACTAGGGGCACATTTGCCTTTAAGTGAGAGGTTGTTGGGGGTAAATGCACATGTGCTTAGCTACATGTGTATTACTACACTGACAATACCTGCACACTTATACAATGTAGATGGTGGGCACCCATCATTGTCACTTCATTCTTTATTCTTTCTCAGTGACATCTAAATAAAGGGAAGGCTGGTCACACGTTGTGACTGTTGGAGTATCCATATCTTTTGTCTCTCTCTCATCTTGCTCCTTCCACAATAGCTCTTGCTTCTGCTCGTGTGCTTCAACTTTGGGCTCACTTGCTTCGAATATCATCATCTTCAAGAGGCGAACATTGCAACCGCAAGCATAGGAAATGATATAAGTTGGCTCCTTCTCTGAAACATCTATTAAATGGCTTTTATTTCATTTTGAGGTAGTATTTTGCTATAAATAAGCTAGTGCCTTCTTTGACAAATATCGTGAATGCACTTAGAATATTAGCCCACATTATATTGATAAAATAGTTAAGAAATTTAAAATTAAATATTTTTCCTTCAAAAAATATTTAAATTTATAACATTTTATAAAAGTAAGAAATTGCATGCATTTAGAATATTAACATACTTTGTGATTGATAAAGTAATTTATAATTTTTAAATTAAATACAAATCTTTCTAACAATGTTTACTTTTATTTGGAAGACAAAGAATGTTCTTTTGCTTAGGTAACTCAACAAGTTATAGTCTTCTCTAAGAGTATAATAAACCGATTTTGGAAGCCACTTCAAGCACTTGTATAAAAAGAAAGTTTGATCTCCCAAGATCGTGATTGGCCACAACAATTTGAGTGTGCATGCATATGAGAGAGAGAGAGAGAGAGAGAGAGAGAGAGAGAGAGAGAGAGAGAGAGAGAGAGAGAGAGAGAGAGAGAGAGAGAGAGAGAGAGAGAGAGAGAGAGAGAGAGAGAGAGAGAGAGAGAGAGAGAGAGAGAGAGAGAGA
This sequence comes from Lygodium microphyllum, assembly GCF_053477565.2. Lineage (NCBI taxonomy): Eukaryota > Viridiplantae > Streptophyta > Polypodiopsida > Schizaeales > Lygodiaceae > Lygodium > Lygodium microphyllum. The sequence goes on along the minus strand of NC_141149.1, from coordinate 106,380,357 downwards.
GAGAGAGAGAGAGAGAGCATTGCCTATGAATGCGAAAGGGAAAAACTAATGCAGAGTTGCTTTGGATATTTTCTTCCTAAATGCATCACTCAAATGCCAGGGTTGTGTAAGTGATGCACTAACCTATCTTGATTAATGTCTCTCAATCGACATATACAATGCTAGCCACATCATTGTTAGCCATGTATAAGCAATGTATCATAGCAACAAGAGTAGCAATGCAAAATGTAGCACTCACTCAAAGAAAAATATTGTTGCTATACACCTCATACATATTTGCACCCCTTGTCTCTGTCTCTGTCTCTCTCTCTCTCTCTCAAAAAGAGAGAGATAGGATGAGAGAGAGAGAGAGAGTGTGTGTGTGTATGGTGTGTTTTGATTTTCAATAAGAAAAAGAGAGAGCATACTTGAAGATTTGCTACATGCAAAGAATGGCTTGAAGAGAGCTTTGCGGGTGCAAAGAATGAGAAGGCATTCACAAGACCTTCAAATGTAGACATTTATAAAAAAGTAGTGCCTTCCTAGTTACTTTTTTTGTGTTACTAAAATTACATATAAACTTGGGTTTCTTAAGGTACACAAAGTATGCGTCATTTAAGCAAAGCCTATTTTTCAAAGAAACCATCACATAAGTGATATACTTATTGATAGATAAAGACTCTGATGCATGTTATAAGTTACCTTTTAAGTTTGAGACTTTGTCACCAAAGTAATGTGATGAACTTTCAACGAAGATCAAAAGGTTGGTTTGGTATCCATACACCTCTCAATCCCTGTCATGTGCAAAGGGCATTCTTCAATACATTGAAGAATAACATGTGGTCATGTAGGCCTTCTCCTTCCTTTTTTTAAAAACCAGTATCTATTTGGTCAAGGTGACATTGTTTAGTAGTCCCGCTACTTGAATTATTTTGTTTTTTCATTTTTTTCACTTTGTTATATGAGGCTGCATTGACACCATAGACAATTTGAGTAAGCATGCTTTATGTCTCAATCTAGGCGTGTTATGCACCTAATTTTTTTGTTAATGCTTAAGCTTATGGTTAGTGATACATTTTCATAGTGCTTGTGCACGTGGAAGTCGTTCTCACCTATTGAGTATATGACCTACCATATAATATCTAAACTCATGTAACACCATAGCATTGATATTTAAAGAGACATTATCAACTTGTACGAGTGCGATAGAGTCCATAGAGCAGGAGCTTACCAAAACAAGTACAATTATTGTGTATGTGAAGTGGATGTTACCAAAAGTTGGTGCTTATTGGCACCCCAACATCTATCCATTTAACTTTTGTCCAAAGGAAACGATCCTAAGCATAGAAGTGTCATGTGTGATTTTGGACCATAGCTTGTGCTTAGCTTGTGAGACCATTTATTTCATGATCAATTGTATGCCATGAGCACTAAAAGAAAGGAAATATAAGAGCTATAAATGTGTATGTGTGTGTGACTTTTGAAGATGAAATTGATGAGGGGATTGATCTACACTTGACTTGGTAGGTTGAACACACAAGCAACTAGTTCTAAGGCCTTGATTTTAATTCCTTCACTCATACCATCACCTAGTGATAAGAAAAAAAGCACGACACGAACCTAGGTCTATGGCTAGATAAAATGAGTAGTTTACCACTAGGGTAACCACTCTATATTGATTGAATGATTGATTGATTGATTGAGAGAGAGAGAGAGAGAGAGAGAGAGAGAGAGAGAGAGAGAGAGAGAGAGAAACCATACACGTGTTTAGTCTTTAAACTATAAATAATCTCTACCCCGAGGGGTATGGGTGTTAAGTCAATACTCAAGAATCTTAACTTAATGTTGGCGAATACAAGTCAAATCTCCCTTTGAAGATGAAACCATAGAGCGGCACTAATGTGGCACTATGAAGTGACAGAGATGGGCACGGTGTGAAGCAAGCGCCATGGAGCCAGCAGGCTAAATTCTGAATCACCCAAAAGCAAAAAGAAAAGGGAGCAAAATTTTAGTGGGGTGGCTATCATCACCTAAGAGATCGGGTTTCATGTGTCGACAGAGGGGGCTCAGTAGGGTGGACTTTGGGCGTTTGGATGCTGAGCTGGCAATACAGACCTTGGCTTGTGCGCTTCTGGGTCAACGGCCGTGCGGCGTTGAAGAAACGGAGTGGTGGCCTCCAGGTTAGTAGAAATTGCGCCTTCATATAAGCTCCAATACAGACAGACAGAGAGACAGAGAGAGAGAGAGAGAGGCAAGCAAGCGAGATATGGCGCATTCATTGTCAAGACTCAACCCTCCTCCCCAAAGTCAGCGCCAATGTCATTTCTTTTTTGGTTTTCGGTGAGCCCATTTCGGGATTTATTTTTTCAGCACACATCACTGATCTTACTCTCGAACCTTCCATTATATATCTGCAGTCCTAACGAAATTCTTCCTGTTCCATGATCATCCTCGATTCTCCCGCTTGATCTTCTTCCCTTAATGTATTCTCCCTGTCTCTTTATTGTATGCTCATCAATCCTCAGCTGAACTCTTTCAGCTTCATAATCTTGAGTCTCAGTATTAGGTCATGTAACTGCGCCCGGGAATTGATCCAGTATCCGACTGTATCCCCCTTACAATGACAATGGTTGCAGTGGATTCCTTCCCAGCCACGGCAACAAATCAACTGATTATGATGCATCCTCTGCTTCAAACTGCGCCAGACGTGACCAGCAGCAGCTGCTGCTCAGCCCCCATGGCCGAAGCAACGGTGCTGCATCATCATCATCACCTGCACAGGCCGGCGTTGAATTATATGTATTACATTCCTGCTGCAGCTGCCGGCGCAGATCAGTCAGCCGCCGGCCTCAGCTGGGGTCTAGCAAGTGCACCTAATAATAATATTGTTGCTGCTTGGGAGACGATGGACAGCCACACTATGCGGATTAATACTACCCAGTATGATGATGTCGAAGATGCTGCCACTTGCAACATGACAAATTCTTACCTAGTTTTAGATGGCCACGATGATGACGATAATTATGGCCGTGATGATAATGATATTGATCGTGATGATCCTCACAAAGGTCCTCATAATCATCAGACTGAATCTCACATGAAGCAGTCAGTCATGAGCACCCCGGCCGGCCATCTCAATAGTTTAGACCTTGCGTCGTCGTCATCCTGCTCATCTAACCCTCTCTCGAACTGGATCACCAGCATCCCCGGGGCACCTCAACCATCGTTGATGCATCAAATCTACACTGGAGCTATAAACATGCCTCATCATGAGACTAGCTTCACAAAGCTCATGCTCGGAGGACTAGCAGAAGAAGGAGATCAAGGTCAGATGATACAACAGGACGAGGCGGGCCGTGACCTAATTACCAGTTTCAATTTTGGGCTCGCAACGCCACCAATTTCTGATAAAAGAATTGGCCGCTCCTATTCATCTTCTTCTTCGGGCGATCATCAATTCATCAATGAGTCGATAAGCATGGAGTCAGTAAATGGAAACAGTCCCAAAAAAGAAATCAGCAGTGCTCCTCCAGCTTCTAGCCTCTCCATCGATCATCAAATGTCGATGCCTCAGATGATTTCTAACCACTCGGTTCAATGCTACGTGGGCCCAATGTGGTTGCCTGGAGGAGCAAGCTACTATATGCACAATACTGCACCCATCAATTTGGATCGGCAGCAGCAAGCAGGCAGGCCGGATGATGACACCCCTATCATGTCCCGTCTGCAGCCCATGAGCAGCAACGCCATCAGTAATATGGTATTGGCCGGCAGCTCTACTATTGCAAGCTCCCACCATGATTTCACCAATTGGTCCAGCTGCAGTAGGGATCAGTTTGCCATATCAGATCAGCTGCAACAACCTGGCACGTCTAGGGCAACGTCCTTCGTGTCCAATATGCAGTTTGCCATGAATGGATCAGCAGCTATTCTAAGTAGTGGCCAACCCGAGCATGTGATCAGCACCAATTCAACATCCAAATTTAGTGTGGCAAATAAGAAGAAGGTGGAGCATCAGATTAACGTTGACGAGGAGCTGGAGGAGGACGACGTGAGGAGTAGCGGAGGCTGCCCGACCACGACCGAGGATGTTCAATATCAGAGCCTGACTACAGCAGCCGGGACGAAACGGCAGAGACAAGCAATTGCAGATCATCGTGATCCAGCTCTGTTGAGCGCGCCTCCTCTCAAGCAACGATGCGTTCAAACTAGCAAACCGAAACCAGCCCAGGTATGTCCAATATATTAATTAAATCATAAATCGGCAAATAACGAAATTATTCATTATCTCCTGTAAAGTATCAACGAGCAATTATTATAATTCTATGAGTCCCATTTCCAACCCAATAGACGATTTATATTGCATGCAGGAAGGTGTGCCGTCGTCAAGTGAGAGTCCCGAACTACAGCAACCGGCCACAACGAATCACACTAGCGCTGGTAGCAGCGCCTGTACTCCCGCTCCTGACGCGCTTGTTGGGCCTGCTCTCAATACAACTGGGAGACCAAGAACAAGGCGCGGTTCTGCAACAGATCCCCAGAGTGTTTATGCACGGGTACAGTATATCCCATATGTGGCATTGAATGAGTAACTGAACGTTTTAAACATATTGATAATGATCAGTTGCCCCGAACCTTTCTTCTTTTGTCGGTTACCTACAATGCAGCACCGGCGTGAAAGAATCAATGAGAGACTGAAAATTTTACAAAATCTGGTGCCCAATGGAGCCAAGGTAAGCCGCATGTATATTGTCATCGCCTATTAATCTCACATTAAGACTTACGGATACCTTGCACTCATTCAACATAAGCCACCGTCTAATAAACACTTGAATTGATTGCACTAGGTTGACATTGTCACGATGCTCGAAGAGGCCATTAATTATGTAAAGTTTCTTCAACTGCAAGTTAAGGTGAGACAGCGCATTTCCTTTCCCTGCACAGCTGATGGATACATTATATAAGAGCAGAAAGACCCAGCTGGCAGTCGATGCTTTGGTAACATTTTGTTTCTTGACTAGAAAACCTTCTTCTTGTGTGCAGTTGTTAAGCTCTGATGAATACTGGATGTACGCGCCCACATCCTATAACGGGATAGATGTATCGTTTGATATGTTACAATCTACCAGCTAAATTCTCTTTTTCAGCCCCATATTCTTTTGTTGTATAAACTCGCTAGCCGCCACCTCTAACATCTTTGATCCCCCTTTTGAGCATGTGATTGGAGTACTTGGAGAGCAGTTACTTCATCAGATTTTTGTAAACTACATCATAAAATATATAAGGTCTCAAACTGGTGCGGATCTCACAAACTCTAATGTTTCAGCATCAATTCTACAACTATGATCTCTCTGCGATATTGTGCATTATCAGCTATCTGAGAGCTTTAATATCTAGTCATATACATGATACAAATCTTTCTATTACAAGGATTGAACATGTGCTGAAATGTAGAACAAGAATTAAACTTGTCGTAAAGCCACTTCAAGAAGAAGTCAAGACTTAAACTTGCAATCCATTTTGGGCGTCCTTGCAATTTGGGTATCTAAGGTGACATTTAATAGTCAAGCTAAGCTTCATAGGGACGTCTTTCAAAATCAAAAAAAGGCTTAACCTTGACATTTTGCAACATGTTTTCATGGGGGTAGGATGCGAATGATCAAGTACATGAAATGATATGCTTAACCTATCCACATAATATGAGATGTTTATCAAGAATAAAGCATGCACTACAACAAAAAGGCTCCATAGACACACTTGTAGACGCAATATTTGAATTGTGTTTAAAAATGTCGGGTGCGTTTATTACCGTGTCTACTGGCGCGTCTAAAATTTCGCGTCTACAAGTGCGCTTATAGTGAAAACTACTCGCGTATATAGACGCGAAAACAGACACAAATATAGACACGCCTATTGACGCGCTCTGTAAATATATAATCATATTTATAAAAAAGTAGATATATTCATATTCTCCGTCTATAGGGACGTGTAACTGAACGTCTAAAAAGGCATGTACTCTGCAATTTTTTGACGATTATAGACGCGCATTTTTCCTGCAATTTAGATGTGCGGATAGACGTGCAAAACAGAGGTATGAAAAAAAAACAAGAGAACATTGCAAGCCACATGCTCTCTGGTTTTTTTCCCCCATCAAATTGTATGCTTAGGGAAAACAGAGAAAGATTATTATACTGAAAGCAAATGTGGAGAGCCAAAGTCCATATATTGATAATAACACATGATGAGCGTACTGTGCTAAAACATTTACACATATTTCAAAGATTTTTGTATTGAAAATAAAACAATGTAGAGTACGAAATTTAATCATATATAAAGATGAAATATTTTTGCATGACGAGTTCCAGTGCTTGTGACCTCAAGCATGGTCATGGTCGCAAGCACTAGCTGAAAGTAATACATATAAAAAATGAAAACTACAAGGCCAAGGGGAGGCATGCATGCACGGGGCTCCTTTACATCTCCTAAGAAGAGGCATCATCATCGCTACCACCACCGCTTGCGGTGTCGGTGCCGCCATCGCCACCGCTACTACTAGTCCCCCCTTCGCTATCCACGACTGCATTAGGGTTCACCTACATAATGGATTAAGGTATATAAATACCATTACAAACATTAAATTAGAGTTACATATACTTTTCATGTAAAAAATAAAACATACCTCTTCAGGCTGTGGAATCCTCATGGCACGATTATATTGCTCCTCCGTGATCAGTCCCTCCTCTAGAAATGTTGCCAAGTGGACGCGCGATTATGACCTCGATGGTAACCTACCTCTCTAGGAGTAGGCATCCTACCAACGATATGATACTACAAAACAATTTTAACATACAATGTATTAGAACACACTACATAATGCATTGAAACAAATCACAAAATTTAATTTAAAAAAAAAATAATACTTACAAACTCAGCCTCCCATGACTCCCTGCCACCCGATCCATAATACGACGATCCCATGGTTGCCATCTGGATACGTCCCGCCTCTACATGCTGGCGACTTGTCCTTTTCTCTGTTGCTTTCTTCTTGGCCTCTTTCCACTCCCTGCGGTGGCAATTGGGTGGTTGGCCATATCTAGGGCACCCCTGCTCTTGTCTCCGCAGTGACTCCTTGGCGCGCATCATAAGGTGAGACCTCTTGTTATAAAGCACGTCTCTCACCTTTGACCATCCCCAATCATCTGAGAATCGTGAATTCTTAGGATTAGGGTACCTTCTATGTACTGCCCGCAGCACCTCTTGCCATAAACCACTTTTTTGGTACTTGAAGGGAATCATACAATCTTTGTATGTGGCATGCACGACACTCCTCAAGTAGGCTATCACTTCCCTCCCTTGAGGGTTATGCAAGATACCACCAACATCTGTGACAGAGTAGTGCATTTGTGGAGGCTCACCTCTCTCATTTCTCGATGAGAATGATCGAGAGCCACCTCCTAGGCAACCCCCACAAAGCCCTCAACCTCCTCGTCCTCCCGTACGACTCTCCCTCCTCCCTCGACGGGCACTACCCTCTATCTCACTCGATGTACGTGCTTCTGCAGATGCACGTACTGCTTCAGTCGATCCATGTACTTTAGTTGATCCCTATGCATCAGCTGATCTGTGTGTATGCATAGTGCGTAGAGTACCTGTTAGTAGAGGTGTACCAAGGTTTGGTGTGCCAAGGTTTGGTGTTTGTGCAACAATGCTAGGCAAAGATGTGATAGGTGTCCCATACATGACACTAAAAACCTCCTCTACAGTGGGAGGGTGACCAAGTTAACTAGTCATCTTCCCGATGAATTGCTTCTTGTTCGAAAAACCTTTAAAAAAACTACTAACACCTCTAGAAAACTCCGCTAACGTGTTATTCATGTGTTCCAACTCAGGATCAGTGCTGGAAGATCCAGGATTCCACATCTACACAAGCAAAAATCCATTACTACCCTGCACAGATAAAACATATTACACCCTGCATCTATACCCGCATCTGTTAGCATGTTTATATATGTGTCTAAAAACGCGTCTAGGCTGTCAGCTAGACGCGCAAAGTCGGACCATATTTTCCAAAACTGTTATAAAAAATGCGAAAAAAACCTCCATAGATTGTCTGAAGCATGTAGAGAGAGAGAGAGAGAGAGAGAGAGAGAGAGAGAGAGAGAGAGAGAGAGAGAGAGAAACAGACAAAGAGAAAGCAAAGAAGATTGAGAGAGAGAAGAAGAACTCACATTCTTTGCTTGTTCCGACGGGTGGCGGCTAGGTTGCAAGCTCCTTGTTCTCCTTATCCCTTTCCTTGGTAGGTTGCTTGATTCTTCTTCTCTTCCTTGTTGTTTGGCTCTTGTTCTTTACTCTCTAGCTTTTCCTTCCTCCTCTTTTTACTCTTATTTCCTTCCCTCATTGTCTTCATGAAGTGATAGATAGACATGATTAGCGATGTCGAGCTCGGACTGCAGAAAACACGCAAAAAACGCAGAAAAGCACTAGTTTGACAAGAAAGCCACAATTTTTTTTAATTTTTTATATATTTGCGTGACGTGTCTATAAGCGCGTGTAATTGCGCATCTATTTTCGTTGATAAAACATATTACACGCGCTGATAGACGCACAATTACAATTAAACTTATTAAAATGCTAGCTTATGGTTGTTTTTGGATCAACATGACTTTCCTAGTCTTTCAATATCAAAATGTTTGTCTCCATGTTGTAAGTATCAAAATATTTAGGGAATATGATATATATACCAAATAAAATCATATATGTCCTTATGATTTAGGTGTAATTATGTCGTCATCTTCTACTAGTATGGGACATGCTGAGTCAACAAATAGTACATTCTCCAGTGAGGACGAGACATTGCGTCTTCACAATCGAGACGCTTGGCTACGACGAAAAATCAAATGTACGTGTGATTGTCGAGGATGTTTTTTCCGAGCACGTCAAATCACAATGTCACACCTCAGTATGTACGGAAAGTGGGACCAAGAAAAAGACCCAGTAATTTTTACTACTTTATTTGCACAAATATTATTGGTTTATGTTGCGTCTTCACCATTAAACAAAACCTCCTTTTTTTTATTGAGCAGGATGTGGTACCATATCCTCAAATAGTCCCTCCAGGGCATCGAGAGACTGCGAAGCGTCGATGCGAGGATTATGTAACACATCATTATGCTAGTCTCCCTTCGGTTGATTACATATACTAGGCAGAGTCCTCACGGTCAAGACTGATAGCAGCCCTCTTCAAATGCCCCATCAAGTTTTGGAGGAAGAGATTTTGGAAAACATGGTGCACGATTTACTTTCCCATGAGGTTCGAGGGGAGGGTGCCATTAGAGAGACAGATGACTCGCTACACATAGTGTCAAAAACTCCATTGTACGAAGGTTGCACATACTCCGTTCTACGTGCACCTCTCGAGATACTGAACTTACAAACCATTTATGAATGGAGTAATGCTAGCTTGAATGCATTATTGAAGTATGTATCATTTGATATTAATTCATAAATGCTTCTAAATAATATTCGCGGTTTGTTAACTCTGTTTACACAATATATGCAGGTTATTGTCACAAATGCTTCCAAATGGAAATAAATTACCAACTAAAAGGGAGCAAACAAGGCGTTTTTTTACATCTCTTGGAGGTCTAGATTACGTTAAAATCCATGCATGTGTCAATGATAGCATCTTGTTTCGTGGGGATCATGCATCTGCACGACAGTGTCCTATTTGTGGTGAACCAAGATACAACCACCAGGAGATGAAATCAATGGATGTGTCTCGTAAGGTTTTGCGACATTTTCCTATTATTCCACGTATTCAACTTATGTTAAGTGTGAATCTATTGCGAGACTCATGTCATGGCATGCTAGTCACCATTCAAGTGATGGAAAGTGGAGAATTCCTTCACATACATCAGCTTGGCAACACGTAGACAAATTGTGGCCTACTTTCAAAGAAGAGCCCAGAAATTTGAGATTTGGTCTAGGATTAGATGGAATAAATCCATTTGGCATCAAAAGTACCTCATATAGTGTATGGCTAGTGGTATTGGTGAATTATAATATCCCTCCATCTATGGCAATAAAAAAAGGACATGTAATGTTGTCCCTTTTGATTCTTGGAAAATACAAAGTAAAAACATGGACGTTTACTTAGAGCCTTTGATTGAGGAGCTAGAAATGCTATGTAGAGGTATTGAGGTGCAAGATGTGAGTGCATCATTGTCCTCTAGAGATTTCACTTTAAATGGCATGTTGTTGTGGACCATGTACGACTTTCCAAGCTATGGAGAGTGTTCAGGTAGTTGCGTACTCTATTTTATTCATTATTACCCTTAATCAAATATATGTCATCATTAACCCACTTGTTTTTACAGGTTTACCTACATCAGTATATTATGCATGTCCAATTTGCGGTCTCTCTCTGGTTTCTTCTAGACCGACACGCTTGAAGAAGGTTATCTATGACAATCATCATCATTTTCTTCCTATTGACCACCCCAAATATGCATCCCCTACTAATGGAAGAACTCCACAATCTTTGACCATTCAAGATTGGAAGGACACTTGGACACACGCCAATGATCATCCTCCACTCGGCATGAGTCGGTAACTAGTTTACTTCTTTTGTTTATCTTTAAAGTACACTCCATTATGAGAACGGGAAATAATATATTGTTTGTGCCTTAGATTTTCTATATTTTTCCGTCTCCCATATTGGATTGAAATCAAGATCAATCACATGTTGGACCCCATACATATATTCAAGAATGTTGCCTCTACATTACGGGATTACTTAATCGGTGCTCATGATTCAGTCAATGTAAGGGAGGATTTACGTAGCATTGGATGTATGAGAATGGCCACGCATCGGGCCCAGAGGAAAGATCGAGTTACCGCGTGCACCTTGGATGTTGTCGAAGACCAAAGAAAAGATGGTGAAGTAGCAGATATGTAGCTTTCGAACTCCCACAGGATATATGAGATGTCTCAAGGGAGCCTTCATAAAGAAAAAGAAAAGAGGTGTGGAGAAACTATCCGGTTTGAAGTCTCACAATTGACACAAAATGATTCAGGTAAGGATTTTCATAGCCATAAATATATTAATTAGTGGAGTAACTATGTAGACTAATTAACAATGTATGAATATTTACATACAGTTCATCCTTCCTACTAGCATATCCCATTGTGTTTCGAAAGATGTGTGTGATATCATTTACAAGATGAGTGAGCTTGCGAGGTATGTATACATTATACTTATTTTTTAGTTTACATATTACGTACATCACATAGTAAACCCGCTTTAATTTATGGACAAAACTAATCATCGTTCTCAATTGCATGTTGGTAGATTTGTGAGTTTGAAGGAAATCGATCCAAATACGTTGCAAGAGGCTCGACTATTGTCCATTGAGGTGGTTTGTTTGGTGGAGGAAACTTTTCCTCACTCCATTTTGACTACTCAAGTACACTTACATGGACATTTGATTGATGAGATCGCAATTTGTGGGGTAGTTCATGCAAAGTGGATGTTTTTTCTAGAGTGCTTTATGAAAACCTTAAAAGATTTTGTAAGGCAAAATGCACGGCTTGAGGGAAGCATAGATGAGGGTTGGTTAGTGCAATCATCCCTTGTACAAATCTCTGAATATCTTACTAAAGTGGACCCCTCTTTACTACGACTATGGAAAGATGATGAAGATTTGAGAATGTCCTCTATAATACCTCAAGGAAAAGGAAGGAGCAAAGTGCTAATGAAAGAGGAATTTCGTAAGTTAAATGTATTTTGTGTGCTTAACAACGAAGTAATGAGCAAATGGGTGACACTATATAAAGAAGCAAGGGCAAGAAGAGTAAGTGAAAGGTAAGCATTTCGTGCTAGACATGGATGTAATGTCCCATATCTAGAACATTTAAGTACGCTTTCACGTCAATGAAACCCTCTTTATGATGGTCATCCAGTTGTACATTTGGTCCAATTTCAGCCATATCTCCCTAGTCACTGTCAAGTGCTCTATGTGGGCAATCACGGCTGTTGTACATGATAGAAAGAGAAAGGAACGAATATGGGCATTAAGCTTATCCCATATGAGAGAGTTTGAGGGGAATTGGACCCTGACACTTGCCATATGCGGCTATCACCATGAGACTCTCCGCCTACCCTCCCTTGTTAGTAAGAATGCAATGGAAAAAAAAATTATGCCCACATAATGAAATATTAAGAGTTGGATACATTACCAAGTATTGGAAATAATAAACATCCCTCGAAACTGGTTTGTTTGTAGGTTTTTTGGCTAATGCTAGTAATCCTCGTCATCATCTTCGAGATTGATCATCAATAGAATCTCATCTTCATTATCCTTGTTGACTTCTTCAATCTCCTCCGCTGTTAAACCAGTATTGATGTTCATTTCCGCCGCAGGATCGGTGTCCATTGTTTCCTCCTCTTCGGTATTTGTAGTGTCAGGGTGAGGATCATTATCATTCTGAACATCAACAAGGTCATCATGATCGGAAAGAAGAACTCTATGACTGTTCGATGTTGATGCATTTTGATCGGAAGGCGGAATCGATTCATGTCGATCATCAGTCACTATGTCAGCGCTATCAAACAACCGTTGACCTCTAGGTTGGACATGCACGACTTGCCACCATGGATGAGCATTGACATTCTTGTAGAAGAACGCCTATTCAACATGAGCTAGCAAAATATATGGCTCTTTTGAAGGTTGTATTAACTTGGAGGAATCGACGAACCAAAATCCAGATGGTTCTTGTCTCATTGTGGCATTACTACCTTTGTACTCTGCTCGAAACCAAACCACCTATTAAAATGCGTGAATTGAAGCTTTAGAATTATGTATAAATTTAAGAAGTCTAGGTGTCACGATTACACAATTCAAGAGAGCGTTTTTATTTACCTGCTTGAAGATACAATACGATACTTCATAAATGCCTACTATGATTCCCGCGTAGCCAAGTTCACTATCGACAAGATTTGTGTCTCTTGAACTTGCACATGATACTTGATTGAAAGAGGCAACAATGCAGGAATCTTGAGTGAGACGTAAGTCATCAATATTCTTCACTCTATCAAGCATAGGAAATAATAAAAAGCATAATCACACAACAATGAAATGGAATTTGCTAAAAAAAGTATGTCACATACTTCAATAGCACCATAACAGATACATTACTCCATCCAAATCGATTTTGAAGATTGAGAATAAGTAAGCTTGCACTTAGACATGTCAATTGGCTTCCTGTATAGATACACTTTAGAGCTTCTTCTCAAAGATATTCCTCGTTGTCGAGAATATCACTCACACCATCATTTTGATACCAATCATCAACAAAATCAGCCATGTCGTCGTCATCATCAAAGATGCCATCGCATGGATCAAACTCAAAATATTGTTCTTTTAGTCTTGCATACATGTTAGGATCACTCCTATGTAAGATTGTCATGCACTCTACTAACATACGTGATGTGCTATGTGAAGGTAATTATGACATCATCAATGTTGTGATCTGGATGCTACATATTTGAAGGCAAAGAAGACATACATCAATGACATGCTTTGACCATAAAAGGAGAAAGAGACACACACACAAGCACACACAATACAAAGCTTTCAAAGATTTCCCAAAAAGATTATAACATTACGAGACTGTAGTACAAAAGTCCAAAATTGTAGTACAAGGTTCCAAAAATATATATAATCTGTATACACTAGAGCTCCTAATCCTCATCTATAAAGGGTGCTCATGTAGGCCTATGCCAACCATAGTTAACTAACGATTAATCGTCATCACGCAATGATGTAATATCATTCACAACTATGTATCTTGGTACATCTCTACTCATATGTCATGGTTCATGACTATTTTCAATCTCTACAAATGTGCAATTGGTTCGTTTGCTTCTTCCTCGGTTGCTATTGATCAACCGTGCTATGTTTCCTTGAGAGTAAGGTCTCCCATCAATATAGAGTCTTTTCCCCTCTGCATGTGTGATGCTTCTCTCAAAAAGAGAGGCTGCACTAAGACACATCCCATAAGTACTCATGCTCTAAATGTAGCGAGCAAGCTAATGCCATGGTCTCCACCCATACATAGGTCCACAAAAAGACATAAGAGTGACATCTGAATGAGGGGGCACATGTAAATCCTATGCAATAAATAGGCCTCGTCCTGCTTCATTGATAGTGGATGGAGCAATCATGTACCAATTGCCCTAGAAGCTAAAAACCTCTCCATTTGAAGGAAGTGATCCCCTTTGCCATCCTGTGTATCCTCTACGATCGTACATCTATACTAGAGTACGCAAATGAGTAGGCAATGGATGTGATCTTCGGCCGTCTCAACCTCCAGGCTAGTGGCAAGAGGTCATTGAGAAACCTTAAACTGCAACTGACCAATGGCCTGTCCATGCCGTGTGCGAGGGACATGTGCCCCACCAATACTACAGTCATCCTCCTCGTCAAGTGAGGATCCCTACATATATAACGTAGTTTACATCACATATATAAGTCAGTTCTCATTACAAAAACTAATAATGAAAGTAAGAAAGATCAACCATGTACCATAGGTTCATGTTGCTTCTCAGGTGCTGGCGCTCGATCATAAATACTGTACAACATCTGATGTGAATGGCACTCTTGTCGTGGCCTCTGCTACGTGCTTCGACAACGATCGCACCAAAATATCACATGCTCCTCATAGTAAAAATCATCATATGTAGATCCATGTGTAGCATCGGTAGGAGGTGGCGGTGTGCCCTTTGACCTGTCTGAATCTGCTTATCAAGAATCACAAGAATATGAGACATTTTTTGAAGGATAAATTATAGCAAAGAACCATAAAACTAGTATAACAACGAAATCTAACATGTTTTGTGATATCTTATAGTGATTATTCTGTGAAGAACATCAAGCTACAAGAAACCCACTCCATACCAAACAACTAGTTCGAATCTCATATGCACCCAAGAAGGATCACACAAATACCCAATCCTTTGGAAAAAACCTCATGGTTCTGCACTATTCTTAACATGTTATTACTTCTTCTTCACTAAGCACCACAATCTCCTTCATTAAAATGCTTGAAGAACCACTAGATGCAACAGCAGTCTTTATAGGTAGCAATAGGTTGAGAAAAATAGCACTAGCATCATGAGTCGTACCTCTCAAATTCACTTCATGAATGTATACAACAACTTAACAAATCTTAAAAGTAATTCAAGACTTAGAAAAATAAAATATTTTCAAGGTAATTCAAGACTTCATGGCAAGCCCCCTCTCTCTCTTTATATACATATACATGTATTAAGACTTGTAATCATTAAAACAAGTACAAAAATATATTTTTTATCTTATTCAATTGTCGTATTTTTAAAATTATCAATAAAACAAACACAAAAAATCATTTTTCATTCTATTTAATAATTTTATTTTATAAATTATCAAGAAAGTAGAGATAGTTGTTTACCATAATCCATGTTCGTGATCAACTTGAAAATCTTGAAAAGAATCACCTATGCAAAGACCGGACCAAAGTACATATTAATGTCCAGAGTGAGTGCAATGAAGGAATTGTCAAAAAACACAAGGAGAGAGAGAGATAGATAGAGAGAGAGAGAGAGAGAGAGAGAGAGAGAGAGAGAGAGAGAGAGAGAGAGAGAGAGAGAGAGAGAGAGAGAGAGAGACTGTGTGAGTGAGTGTGTGTGTTTGTGTGTAAGCACAAGAGGGATTGAGAGAGAGATGCACCAGAGAGAAAGAGAGGGAGAGGGGGGTGTAGCAGAAGATGACCGGGGAGAAACAAAGGAGATGAAAACGAAAAACTCGGGCAGGGTGTCATAGCTTAAGCGATGTTTTTTAAAAAAATATTTTCATCGCTTAAGCAGTGCTGTCACTTAAGCGACGACAAACAAAATTTTACCTCGCTTAAGTGACTAAAGCCATGTTAAAAATTTTAAGCCGCTTATGCGACACTTTCTAGTCTCTAATATCCTTGCTATACGCGTTGCATAAATGATGTATAATAGTGACATGGCTTTTTACATCACTCATGCGACGACAATCTGTCACTTTATGCCTTGCTATAGGGGGGTCATTGTAGTAATGCCACTTGTTAGAAAAATGGACATAACTTTTTCTCCACAACCCCGATTGCAAACTTCTTGGTTAAAATCAAAGCTTGCTTTGTCTTCTATGTGTCGAGCATAAAAGATCTATGTCAAAATTAAAATATTTAATTTTGTGTTATTTTTTTGTGATTGTCCAGTTGTGATAGCAACCTATTTGACCACCATGTAATTGCCCTTTTTGTCAAATTTGATCATGGGTATGCATCATACACTATGGCCACTGAAGTACAACTTGTGTACCCTTCAAATACCATATAGCTACCTGTGAATGATCTATAGACATGTAATGACATGCAATTCTTTGGTGTTCACTACCAATTCTCTCTACAACTTCCAAATCTCACTTCTTGAGGACAACAACTCCTTAATATCAAATCAGTGCTAGGCTTGTTGATCTAATAAAATGGTTTCTTGTTTCCTATTTAGAATCTCACCCTTTAACAACCAATTCATGACTCCATGTGCTTTTTCCCCTGCCCTCTTTCGTCTCACATAGTCATTCACTTCTCCTTCTCTCTCTAAGAATGAGTGGTAAACATGCTCTTTTCTCCTAATTTCACTAGTTGGCATTACCTTTGCTATGGATACATATCTAAAAGTCAAGGATGTGATATTTACATCTCTTTTCTAGGTTATCCACACTTGGTGATATATCCCACGATAAACATTTTCGATCACAAACATTGAGTACGACACACTATTGAGTTGACTTTAGCATCTCTAACTCCTCCTTGGAGCTAAGATCATCATTTTTAACTCCATTCTTGAGACCTCATCCCCGATTGTGGAGGTATGAATGTTTTAGGGCTAAATAGCATACAACATCCATCCATCGAGTCACTTTTAAAGTTCCCTTGTTCTTGAGTTCTCCATTAGACTATGTTTGTTATAGACTTTGCATTTCTCATTTTGTGTTCAATCTTTTATCCACAACTCATAGTAGCTTGGAGATGTTGTAAGGCTAGCCATGTAAACGTGTATATGTCTATAGAGACTAATTTTTTCTACTAGCTATAGTATTGCTAGAGCTAGAATATTTAGTTTAGGATCTAAGGGAAGGGTTAAGCAATATATGGTATCTATTATAGAAGGATTTGTTAAATTTTTTGTGAAAAGAATAAATTTATTATGAGGGATTAATATATCTTACAAAAGTTTACAAAATGATGAAGAAAATTTCTCGGAATAAGTTACATAGAAATGCATGAAACATGCCTTGGACACACATGATATATAGGATTCATAGATAGTGATCTCCCATGCCTATTGGAGGCAATGTCAATAGTTTATCCATCATTTTTGAACCAAAAAAAAGACATCCATGTTTTTCAAGTATATTTTAAGAAAAGAGTCCATGTCCTTAAAGATTACTTTGGAAAAGTGGTATAAGTACAGGAGTTTGAAAAATCCATCTCAACAATAGATGGTGATGGCCTTTTGGAGTAATCACAATGCTTTGGAGATAGTATGTGGCACTAGTTTAGTGAGCCTATAGAGCCTACAAAATGAGTTGCTATTACTCAGTTATGAAACAAGTTGAGTGTAAGCCAAGTTCTCCAAGATTGTTTGTCTAAATATTTTCAGCTTGCTTACTTGGCTCAGACTACTGATTTTAGGATCAATGAAGGATGAAATAATTGTTAGTATCATAGGGTTTTTAAAGAATAAGGTGTGTAATAAGGTAAGCATTGTTGAGATATCGAGCTCCACTCGTGATATGCCAGGGTGACTGTTGTGCATTTATGACACCGACTTGTTAGCTCTGCAGATGCGGTTGGTACACCGCCCATGAATAATAGCTAGATGACAGCTATCCTTATCTACTCTAGTTCATGGCTCAGTTAGTATGCCACCTTAGTTAGTTGAGTTTGGTTTGAGACCCATATATAGGGTTCTTCTATTTCTCTGTACCCGAGTTCTTTTTGGCTTACACAACTAAGAAGAGGAAAATTGTTCTCAGCCTCCACCTTTGTGTGTATTCCCCCATTGTGTAAGTGAGAAAGCTACAAGTGAGACTCCTTCCTTCTCTCCCACAATCTTGACAAGCATAAACTTGGATATCTGCAAGGGATTATATGTTTCCTAGTACTGAATAGAGAACTTTCCATATAGTTGAGCTTTAGCATATTCAATATCAACTAATGCTTGGCAAAATTATGTGGATATCAATACAAGGCCAATAGTACCAACAACATCTTCAACAAACCTAGATGAAAATAATGAAGTACCTAGTGTTACTAGATGGAAAATTTGAGACGTTCAAGCATTTTTCTTTGTATATAATAAACTTGAATAGAACTAGTCTTCAATAGAAAATGTAGGTCAATGTTGTTCTCTATCTTATAAATATACTATCTATGGATAGTTTTTTGCAACAAGATTGAGCTTTGATAATTTTGTATTTCATGATTTACCTTGCTTAAGTTATACAATTTTATTTTCATGAACATGGTTGAAGTATCCTTCATTTTATGCTTTTGCTAACTTATTATCAGGAAAATTCTACCATCATTAGTCTAAAAACAACACTTTTAAAGTTTTATATCATTATGATAGTCATTTTGCCACACTGATGTCAAGAAGTGAAATGAAGAGAGAGAAAGAGGAGAGAGAATACTAAAAAAGAGAGACAAGAAGTGCAGAAGAGAGAGAAAGAGAGTGATGAGGAGTGAGAAATACTAGAAATGGAGAGAGAAATACATAAAAAGGTGAGAAGCCATTGAAGCTATGAGCAAGGTAACGAGGAGAGAGACAATATTGTATTAATGTTTCAAAAGATGAGAAAATTTACATGTCCCTTTCTTTTATACCTATGCCAGTGTGCATGGTATTACTAATATTTTCAAACTAAACAACTATTCTTCCTAGGTTCTTACAATCCATCCCATCCCAAAGGTTTTTGCCTTCAAAAACAAACTCACAAAGGTTGGAAAAGGATGGATGGAACATAATACTACTTTGTTTTCAGCTATACAAATAGGAAAATGAATGAAAGATTAAAGACATATGGACTAAAATGAAGAGATGAGAGGAAGTCTCACTGATCAAGAGTGCTTCAAAAGTACTTGGAGCCTTAAAGTCTTCAAATGATGTACTCAAAATGAAATAGATAGCTTGTGTAAGAATAGACCCTGCTGGTGAATCAAATCAGCCACCAGTTAACGTCTGGTAGAAGTATCCAAATGAAGCATGCCACATATCAAATCTTAGCTCTTGAAGAGTACTATGACCCTATGTAATTTGTATAATTCTAAAAATTAGGCAGAATTAAAACTTTTCTAAAACAATCTATTGTTAGGTCATCAGGTCTGCAAGAAGCTTCCTTAAGCGGCAAACCTCTCCATTTGATCAAATATTCAATGATAGAATGAGAGCGAAGCTTCTTCTCATGATGACCTATGACAACCTCTAGAATGTAATGAATAAGACCTTCACCAATAGGTGGCAACTCATCAACTGTATCAATAGGATCACCATAGAAAGGCTTGAGCTGACTAACATGAAATACATTATGAATATTAGTGGAAGAGGGTAGTGCCAATCTATATGCCAAGTCTCTAATGCGCTTCAATATCCTGTAGGGTCCATAAAATCTGTGAGCAAGCTTATTACTGGATCCATCCTTCAAAGTAGAATACCGAGACTTGGGCACCTTTAACAAAACTCATTCTCCTTCTTGGAAATCTAAGGGTTACCTCTTCTCATTTGCATACATCTTCATCTGGTCTTGGGCCTTTCTAAGATTCATCTTACATTGCTGAAGAAGGATCTGCATTCTTTCCAATTCTTATTTCCCATGAGGATTGATTCTTTCATTGAAGATGACTGTGGGTAGGGGCAACTTATAATCATACATAGTCTCAAATGGTGAAACTCCAATGCTAGCATGAGTGGAGTTATTGTAGGCAAACTCAACCAAGTGTAACCAAGAATCCTATGAATTCTAGACATCTAACAAAAATGGCAAAGATAAGTCTCCAACCACTTATGGAGGGAGCAATTTTAGTGGGTGTGTTATTTTTGTGAGCTTTTGATTTCATGCTTTTGCAATTGAAATTGATTTTTAGAGCTTTTTGAAACAACCTTGGATGCTTTCTACAAACGACATGTCACGCACTACTGCTCTTCTTTAACATAAACATATATTGTGCATCATGCATGCATCATCATTTGGGAGCTCCCAAGGAGAATACTAAACCATTCACAGTAAAGGGAGCAATGGTGCCGAATAATCACAACAAATAATAACATTCCAAAGTTTTGCATTACCCAAAAGGAGTATAATATCTAAAAAGGTTCCAAGATTGCTACGCCTTGATCGATCTTCATGTAACAAAAAGGACATGTCACACCCTAATGAAGTGCATGATGATGAGTTGGCCAGAACAATGAATGAGCCATGCTTACTTTGGGCTTTCTACATAACAGGGCATATCTTACGTGTTTGCCCTAACACAAAGGCAAGGTCAGTGGGAGTTAGTGCAGGCTGATGTATGACCATGTGCTCCTTGGGTTGAAGGCCAAGTATGTGCATGTACACATAATACATATGTTTGCAAGCAAGAAATGCCTTTTGGGTAGATTCTCTTTTTTGAAAATCAGGACAAGTGCACCTAGGCTCTTCTTTGATGTGCACATCATAACAACTCTCTGTCAAGACTCGAAATACTGAATGTTGTCTCTCAAGTTGCACTACCTCCTCCAAGAATGTCACAACCATGCAACCAGTTGCCTCTATTCTCTTTTGTGCATATTTGGAAATTCCATGTCTCCACTTGCGTCTTCTCCCGCTTGAACCACATTCTGTAGAAATAGGAGGTTTGCTCTTCTCGTTCCTTGGTGGTGCTGTAAAGCAGGCAAACCAGCGTGTCTTAGGATGCTACACTCTTCCTTCGATATATTTGTTCCTATATCAACTGGCCACAAAGATGGAACAATTGGTGATGCTCTCACTTGTTTCTGCACAGCGTTTGTATGCTTGACATCATGATTACAGAACCATATCCATTGTGCAATGGCCTTGTTCTTATAGGCTCTCTCAGACCAAAAGCATGGCATGACTAACCCCACCTGCCGACTCTGTAATTTGCTGCTGCAATTCTTTCTACCCTCCATACCAAAACACTTTCTCACACAGTTAGGTGGTGTCCTTCGTAAAGCCCACTCCTCCTGTGCCACTTCTACCTCTTCTACGTGGGTTGATGTTCCCGCATCTGGTGCACTTACTCCACTTGCAAAGGGCTTGATTGGTATCTCCTTATCCTCTTGGATACATATCTCTTCCATCTTTCCATCGTCAAACTGTATACTTCGCGGCCTGCCCCTTATTTTCCTTTGCCTTGACTCCATCATGTACCCCGGTCTATGAGAACTTACAGTTGCTCCACCTCCCTTCTTTTTTCTTTGCACAGTCCCCCTATTACCTTGCATTATAGGCTCCTCGTACAAAGGACTTCCAGCTACAACACCTTGCAATGCACGTGCAACAAAGGTGGGATTTGGGGATTCCCTTTTGCTGGCACTAGCCAACAAAGACTCCATAGAAGGCCCAGATCCAATAAACCTCCCTGTGGTATAGCCCAACCTCTTTGCACATTGAATATATGCATTCAAAACATCACTAGCACATGCATCATAAAGTGATATCTTTTGTTTTCCACCCTCACCTGCTAACCAACTAGCATGGACACTTTCTGATAAGTTTATGCTTGGAATTTGAGCATGTTCCCAAGGACTTTTGTTAGCCTGTGGAGTCAAATCCAAAAATAGAATCAGTAGCTCTCCCCATTGCTACATTGTGCAACAAATCTTAATGAGCTGGAAAAAATGACACACTTACATGAGATTCAATTCCTCCCCAGTGGGCAATTCTTTTCTCCCACCATTTCAACCACCTATCCAAAGCCTTGATGTGTTCCTTGTTTACATTTCATGCCCACCAATCTCGAATAGCAGAGGCCTGAAGTGAGGCTAGTTGAGTTGTCGTTGCTAGCCTCCATGCTTCACACAATTCAATGTGATGCATTTGTCTATCCACAGTGACTAATTTCTTGGTATAATTTTTCAAGCTTTGCTCCCAATGAAAAAGACAAGAGCGCTCCCTCCCTTCCATTATGTTATGAGGTCCTCCATTGTACACAGCCCTTATTGCCATCCAATTCGCACTTGCCTCATCGGACATAAATACAGCAAAGTCAGGTGGATCATGGCCACATTGAACCATGACAGAATTCAAATGTCTCCAAAATAGGATTTGAGACTCTTCGTCCTCCTCTTTAAATTCACATATTGCAATTACCTGTAATGCTCTCATGCTAGTTCATGATTGATACATTAGTATAGTGTTCATTAACAACAATTTAATTTCAATACAAGCTTTAATTATGTTGCCACATACACGGGATCATAAACTGAACAAGACATAGTTGCCCACCCATCAATCCTATGGGTATGATCAAAGTGCACCCATGCACATCGTAAATCTCCAGTCCCTATTCGCCTCATACGATTCACTAAGTCCACCTCTGATGCTGGTCCCTTGGTGGACATTTTAAACAAGTAGCACTTCTCCTTGGCATCACCTTGTCCCAGAAATCTACTTCCATGGAAAAATGGAAAGACACAACATTTTTGCAAAAGAAGTATGTTGTCATACCCATCACCAACCACCTGACCTTGTTTGGCTCTCTCTTGTGAAACAATGCCTTTGAACCTATGTATTTATTAGATGGTTATTTCAAATGCAGGACGTACATTGTAAGCAGAAAATAATAATGCACAAGCTTACCCTTTATTCTGCACAAGTGGCATCATTTCTTCTAGAAAATGATTAAGGTCCACCTCAGTCGCCTCCGACTCGTCTTCTTTTGTTAAAGATTCAAACAACATCTGTCGATCGACTAGCATCTGTATTTTTTGTGGGCCTCCCTTTTCGATCTTTAGGACCGTGCTCACAAGCCTCTGCACCTTGTCAAGGGTTGCCCTCTTTGTGCCTTGTTGAACACTGTGAGCATGCTCCCCAACATGGATCACCAAACGTGTCATTGTAGGATCCAGTGGCAACACATAATAGATCATGCATTTGCAAATGGCTGCACAAGTAGCAACATTTTGACAATAGTGACATGTTATCTTGGATTTTCCCTCACTTGTAGGATAACCCATGCTCACGGTTCTATCCAAGTGACCATGGAAAAAAACATCATTGTATTTTCCCTCGGTTATGTAGTAAGGACAAGTGATCCTGAGACATTGAAGACTTCCAAGACAATAGCTCAAGCGCACAATGCACTCAATTGCCATATTTGTTTGTGAGGGCCGCAACCACAGGTGACCATCATATTTTTGTTCCATACCCATCATTCATTTCTTGCTATGTGTGGATGGAAGCTCAAAAGCAATTGTACCATTATACTCGATTGGGAGCTCATCCACCCTTCGTGGAGGTCCACAGAGCGCTAGAAATTTTTCAATCTACCCGTTCTAGCTTTCTCCTCAATGAAGGCTACAATGGAGTTATCATAGGAAGATAAGTCCTCGCTTTGGTTGCCCACACATAGGTCCTCCTCGACATTTGTGTCATGTAGATCCTTATGGATCCCTCCGTCATTGCATGCACCTATTGAAATTGTTACTTCATCAACATCCTTCTTGTTATCTGAGGGTATGTCAAGACACACTGGAGTTGATTTGCTACAACCAGGAGTACAATCAATGTAGTTGTCAATCTCATCTTCTATTGACTCAATACTGTTAGAGATGTACACATAGTCATTTGAGTGCATGATAGAGTAGGTGGCTGATAATGTACTATCAATCAGATAGTGCGCATGCCCTTGCTTGGAGACATGGTGACGTTGTTTGCTACCATCATTCTCTATGACGGCTTGCAATCCCTGGAATTTTTGTGTTGGAGGCAATAGATTCTGTAGGTAGTACTCACTCAAAAGAACCTCTCCATTTCTTAATGAAACCCTGTGGTCTAAGCAATCACTGGCTAGTTTCCATGTCAAAATAGCAAAACTCGACATGTTGTGCCCTCTGGTGGGTTAGTATTTGATGAAGAGAAGAAAACTCTAAATAGAGCTCACAGTGTGTATTTGATGAAGAGAAGGCAACATTTCATCGTCAGATGACCATGTAGAGAAAAAAGGGAGGCATGGAGGAAGTTACAAGAGGGTTAGAATAACCTCAAAGCTATAGCAACCGTCACTACAAGTAGAGATGACTATATAATGAATATGCACACTCATCAAAATTTAAGAGCCACAGTCATTCATCGACATTTAAGAGCAATAATAAATTTGCATAATCATCAGAAATTAAAAGCAAAATTTACAACTCAATCACCCACCATCCTTCACCTTTATTGCCCTCTATCATTATCTCATTCTCTGTCTTCGCGAGGTTTTTATTTGTGAGTTTTTCAATGTCCAACTACATTACTGACTATATATCTAACTAAATAACCAACTATGCACTCATAATTAAGAGCTCTCGCCCCATGAGTTTTTCAAAATAATGTTGCAAATTAGATTAAATTAATGTTTTAAAGATTTATTTATGTTGTATTAATTACCTAATTATTTAACGGCTAACTACGTGTCTAACTATATATCTAACTATTTATGAGACTAGCTAACTTACGAGAGAGAGACTAACTAGCTTATGTCTCTCTCTCTCTCGCGACGTCCCTCCTTCGTAGACCTATAGCCTGGACCCTCCTTAGACCACGGCTCCGCCCTTGAGGAACGCCCCGCAGCTCCTGCCCCATCAGCTCGCAGCTCTCGCACCATCAGCTCGCCCTTGTTGAGATACGCCTCTCTGAAGAAAAATGCTCGTAGCTCTCGCCCCATCAGTTCATCGTGCAGCTCGAGGTTGGGTCGCCAGCGTGGCGTCGTGCAGCTCATCCGCGTCGTCCGCGTCATCCGCATGGCATCACGCAGCTCTGCGTGGCATCATCCGCATCCCAAGCGTTGACATTGAAGCCCCCCAATCGCCCGCGTCCGCGCGGACAATGGGTGGGCTTATGCACTCATTTAATCTATGTATTGTTTACCCATTATATATTGTTTTATCTATGTATATATTTTCTTGCCCCATCAGTTTGTCGTGCAGCTCAAGGTTGGGTCGTCAGCGTGGCGTCGTGCAGCTCATCCGCATCGTCTGCGTGGTCCGCATGGCATCGTCCGCATCCCATCAGTTCGTTGACATTGAAGCCCCCCAATCATCCGCATCCGTGCGGACGATGGGTGGGCTTATGCACAAGCACCATTCATGAATTTTCTAACTTTAAGAGGTTCATTGTGTATCATGAGATAACAAAAAACGGGGTTATTAAGCTTAAAGAGGTTGATTGTGTATCTATTTGCAAGTGCAGAGAAAGTTATGGCACCTAAAAGAGTGCTTAGAAAGAGAAAGAAATGTGTGTCACCTCATAGTAGCCGCGAAGTCTGTATGAAGCTACGTTCAAGATGTGTTCCTGGGCGGATCTTAGAGCAAGAAGCATCATCGCATTTGAGATCAGTGGACACTCCTTCAACAAAGAAAGGACGTGGTCCAAAAAGATGTGTCTACATTGATGATGAAGCACAAGTGGATGGGGACTCCAATACAATTGACGGGGTTGCGGAGCACACAGGTAGTCACTTATATGTCCATTTCATTTACATATGACTGTTTGTTCATTGGTATGTATTATTTTATCTATGTATATATTTTCTAACCATTATATATGATTGGTTTAATGCTACTGTTTTTTATTGTTACTTATTAATATCTGCTCCTACAGAGACTAATGTGCAGCATGATAGTCTAGAAGACAAAGAAGAGGTGAGTGGTGATAGTGATCAAGGGGAGAATGATGATGAAAAAGAAAAGAAGCACTCAAAGAACTTAGGCAAGCAAGTCTCTCTAGGACTGATGAAGGATGTGCTGAGTCAATTTTATATAAAAAAGAGGAGGTTGCCTCCTCTTGTGCCTCTTTGCAGATTGGTGGCTCATGAGGCAGTCAGATTTGCTACGGATGATGCCCAGTGGTTGATTCCTTCCTTTGATTCCACTAGTTATATTGAGACTATGGGACACTTCCTTGTGTCAGTTGAAGGTCCGAGAGGGGAGACCATGTCTGTGACAAGCAGCAATCTAGATGAATGGGGTCCAATATGGCGCCAAAGAAATGAGGACTTTGAGAGGGCTCTTGGAAGAGAGTGGTAAGACCTTAAGGGTAAAAAGTTCTTGGTTTGGGATGGAAACCACAGGCTTAAAACGTGGTGGAAACGCATCAAAGAAAGTAAGTTGTCCACTATACATGCAAGTATTGAATGTTTGTATCCCATTCTTATGTTAGTTGGTTTTCAATTACAGAGTACTCCGACTATGCTCACTACCATGTTAGTGTACGGTGCCAATTCATTGAGGTGCCAAAGGCGAAGGAAGCAGAGCTACTACTCGCACTAGACACCACCAACGCGTAAGTCTTCTTCCTTTAACTATGCTCCTCTTTGTAATATGTTACACTTACATTCTCATATTATGCTTCTGTTTGTTTTCAATAGTATTTCTAGAGCTCATGTTACTCCAAATATTGCACATGAGGTGTATATGTTTCAAAAGTTTGGTACTGCAAACAAAGACTCCATTTTAGATAGATTGAGTCCAGCCATGAGGAAGTGGGCTGAGGTTGAGATGAGTATAGAGGCAATGTATTATCATGGTGTTGCTCCATGGTATAACTCTCCTTGCGGTTTAATATCTCAGCTTGTATGGAAGGTGATTTTCTATCTATGGCTCACTTGTATGAGATGTGCTTTTCTATCTCTAATTTAGTTTTTTTTTTTTTTTGGAATGATAGGATGAATTTCATGTCTTCATCTCAAAAGAAATTGTGAAGCTTGAGGATCTTGGTCTAGATGAGGTAGAGAGGAAGAAACGTTTGGAGAAGGCTACAATGGTGGAAGAGGAGCGTCTTAAGGATAGGGGTTACAAGTACCTATCCATTGCTAATCCCCAAAATGGTGATGAGTTCTTCAAGTTATTTGGGCTAAAGTGGGATGATGCAAGCATGCTCAAGATCACAAGAGACAAGTTGTATTGTCTCACAAGCTCAAAAATCCCTGCAGAAAGGTAATTGGTATATATAACGCAAGTTGTGTGTATGTGATGCTTTTTTCTTCAATGCTTTCTATTTGCGTATATTGTTGTGCATCACAGGAAGAAAATATTGTTGCATCTTATGAGTCTCACAAAGGCCAAAGACCCCCAATACCCAGATTTTGGTGATTATAAGCTCTTTCGGGTTTACATGAAGAAAGAGACATATTGGGCTCACTTGCATTCAGAGGCACTG
Organism: Lygodium microphyllum; assembly: GCF_053477565.2. Taxonomy (NCBI): domain Eukaryota; kingdom Viridiplantae; phylum Streptophyta; class Polypodiopsida; order Schizaeales; family Lygodiaceae; genus Lygodium; species Lygodium microphyllum. The sequence continues at coordinate 106,352,884 of NC_141149.1, read as the reverse complement.
CTTCAGGTTGAAAGGATACAAGTAGAAGGTCCATAGCTACCAGATTCATTTGAGGAGTTCTTTAAGCTTAACATGAAGGATCATGTCATGCAGGTTGACTCAATGCAGTGCATTCATATTGCTTTCTTAAGTTCTTTCTTAAAATGTATATGTGCTAATGTTAAGTGCTTGTGAAACTTGTGTAGGCTTTTGTACACCTCTTGGATGGAGTGAAATCTTTAGATGTTGCAGAGAAGATGCCAGAGCTTACGTTTTCAGCCAAACGTGTGATTTATAGGTTAGCATCAAAACTAATTTTCTGCAAACTCTTCATCTTAAATGTAGTAGATATAATGGCACTTGAAAGCCTATTTATGTTATCGATTTTTCTATTCTAAGCTCCACGTGAAAGCTCGAGGTTGGGTGGTTGGTTTATTATTATAAAGCTATTGTCTTATATAAAGGACATTGTGTGTCTAATTTTCATATTAGATTGCATGCATTTGCTTGCGTAATTGGCAAGAATGTTGCAGGTGGATACTACAATGTGTAGAAGAGAAGAGGCTGGATGCAGCTCCGCAATTCACAAGAGAGTGGATTGATGTTTGTGACGAGAACACTATGTATTCTCCACCATTACGTGAGAGAAAATTGACGGCATGGGAGGCAAGTGTTTGCCCTTGGTGGCTAGATTACCCTGTGGGGGTTATCCCTAAGCAAGAGAAAGATATGCATGAGAGTAAGTACTTCAATCTATGTAAACATCTCATCGCTTTTGTATCAATAGTTTTTGTGCTCATGCATGGGAATCTAAGGGTGAATGATACTATGTAGGATTCAAGGAGGAAGTTGATACTCATGAACCACTTACCGCACCCACCACTGTAGAGGAGCAAGCAACCAAGGATACCAAAGGTGCAGAAGGAAGTACTCAGGCTAGTGAAGCTAGCAAGGATGCTACACATGCCACCCAAGGTACTCAAGGTAATGCACATGCTATTGAAGCTACTACCAGAGCCACTACTACTCCCCTTGCTATCATTGTTGACAAGAGAGGCAAAGGGCTTATGGGAGAACTAGACACCTCTACAGATCCAGGGAGAAAAAATGTGCCAGAGTCCTCTATGGCGCCCACCACCTCCTTTGTTGCAGAGTCATTCTTGGTCGAGAGAATTGGGAGAGGCGACCTATGACCCGTTTAGTAGGTGAGAAGTCTTATATTAACTTGAAATTCATGTGCTTTATTGGTCGCCCATGAAGATAGTCATGTATGATTATTAAAAATAAATTACTTTGAAATAATTGTTGCAGGGTTCCAGTATCAAACATATGTCGATGCTCTATTAGTGGATGTGACCCAAATTGATAGATTTGCCCTTGATAGGTAGACATGACAACTACATATTGCAAGAACATCAATTTACATGTTGCATATAGCATTGCATCATTGTTTACTTTGCATTAATGACTATGTTGTTTTGTGTATAGCATCAACAAGTTTTTTGCAACACAAAAGATGCATCTTTATAGCAAAGATGGAGTTCCATGTCAAGAGGTGGCTCGATTGATATTTGCGGATTTTCCTACGAGCTTGCTTGTGGATGCTCTAGGTCCCATCCCATTGGGTAAGTTATGCTTTCTATCACACAAGGTTTACATCAAACTCACTTCTCATATATCATAACGCCAATGTTGTTTTTAGAGGGCATTACTATTCCCAAGTGGAACACGTTCTCAAAGGGTCTAGTTATGGGTTGTATGGACCTTGCTCGCGAGTATTTGACTGACCAAGGATTCTTAGTCACTATGTGCTTAGCAGAGCATATAGGTGAGTTTATTACGGATGCGGCAAGAGTGGGGCTTGTGCTTCACCGCACTTGGACACTCATGTGTGACTCCAAGGCTTATCGACATCCCATTACTAGAGAGGTGGTTAGATAACAAAGTTGGATACGTTGAACGTATGGTTGTATGTTCTAAATAAAGTTTGTTTTACATGCTTTAAATAAAAACATGGATCACTTATTCTATTTCCACTCGTGAATAGGTACTTGATCTTACTGTGTGTCTTTGGCATCGTGCTGGTCATGTTGTGCCTTGCTACGATAGAGAGGCTGGGGAGAATATTTCAGAGAGATTGTTTCCAGCATATCGTAGCTACATGATGGATGATTGTGTCTTTCCCATGGACGTTGATGGTATCATTGTTAGAGGCAGAGCAGAGAGGTCTCATCTTTTCTATCGGTAAGTAGTCTTGCATGTTTTTGCTCTCAAGTTACCTTGTATGGTATTTTCATTGTTTCTACTTGCATGGCCGCAAAGATTCTGTATCTTGATTGGTGATATGTGATTGGTGATATGGTTAGGTGGTTACTGGCTACATTTACGAAGCGCTACGACTATGTTTTGGATGTGTTTGCGGGGTGTGGTGGTTTGGCGCGGGCCAGTGCAGAGGAGATGAGACATTGCATGTGTCTAGAAATAGATGATGTGCTCTATGGGGAGTGTTTGTCCACCATAGTGTGTGGACCGGTACCATGCTGAGAGAGAGTGTGTGTTTTTTTTTCGAGAGACTCTAGACATTTCATTTTTTTACTACTTTTATATGTTTATTATACACTTCGTCATGTGACTATACCCGATTTTATCTAAGAGATTACATGCATTGGGATCTTTGATTTGTTTTTAGGAGAGTGTACCTTGCGACTATTTGACACGTATATTTTACTAGTTTTCCGTTGGTTTTGTTTTCTTGATGCTGCAAAGAGATATTTATATGCAAAATGGATATATTGCACGAAAAAGCTCGAAAAAAAGAGATTGATTAGAAAAGAACGAAAATGAAAGCTTGCAAAAATAAAATCCCCAATTTTAGTGTCCATGGATGTGAATACCGCCTGCCAAAAGTTACTCATGAACTTTGAATCTCTATCATGAACAATCACCTGCAGTAATCCATGTAGTCTAAAGATCTGCTCCATAAACTGACTACCCACTTGAGAAATAGTAAACTAGGTCTTGGTTGTAATGCAATGGGCTACCTTGGTACGTATATCCACCACTATATATACTATTCCATCCCTTTTTGGTAGTAGAAATCCATGGTAATGTGCATCCATTTGCCCATATGAATAGGTAATGGCTACAACAAACCACTTGGCTTATGGGTGTTGTCCTTATTCTGCTAACAAGATATACACTTCATGACAAAATCTTTGACATATTTCCACAATCTTTCCACAATCTTTTCCAATAAAAGCTTTTGCTGATCCTACCATTTAACTAGATTAGGCCCTTTTTAAGTTGATAATGTGAGTTATATTCCATGAGACCTTGCACTAATTTTTGAAAAATATGGCTAAGCTTTTCATCCAAAAGGTAGGCTTTCTGTAATTCTCCAATCTAGTCACTATATAGCCTAGTCATAGCTAACACTTTACAAGCCCACATATGAGAAAGAGAACCAGCCACTACATTGTATCTACCCCTCTCATGAGTGATATCAAAATCATAATTTTGCAATGTAGCTACCCACCTACGCTGCTTAGGAGTAAGATTGGACTGAGTGAGAAAATACTTAAGGACCTTGTGATCACTATGAACTCTAAACTAGCTGCCATACAAATAATGGTGCCATTTCTTTATTTCATGTAAGATAGCCAACATCTCTTGGTCATAGTCTGGTTGAAGCTACTATTGCAAGAGCATCCCAAAAGAAAGCATCCTTCTTCAACCTATCAGCCAAAGGAGTTGCAATAGCTGCATAGTGCTTGATGAATTGGCAATAAAATGATGATAGACCAAGAAACCCTCTAAGTGAAGTAATGGTAGTAGATCTTTAACACACGGGACCTTCTTGGGGCCAGCATAAATCCCTTTTTCACGAACAAGATGTCCCAAGTATTCCACTTCTTTAGTCTGTATGAAAGAGCATTTCTTCTCCTTAGCAAAGAGTATGTGATGTCTCAATACATCAAAAACCTTCCTCATGTGTGATAAATGGTCCTAAATGGTCTTACTATAAATCAAAATGTCATCAAAGAATACCAATGCAAACTGAAAGAGGAAAGGTTGTAAAATCTTGTTCATCAGAATCTGGAAGGTAGTTGGGGCATTGATAAGCCCAAATGGTATCACTAGGAAATGGTAGAGCCCTAATCAGTCCCAAACATAGTCTTGATTTCATCACTCTTCCACATACGGATCTGATGATACCCTAACCTCAAGTCAATCTTTGTAAAGAATCTAATCCCCCTTGAGTTCATCAAGGAAATCATCAATTTTGGGTATTGGGTACCTGTTCTTCAATATGATCTTGTTAAGATCCCTATAATCAATACACATCCTAAAAGATCCAGCTGTCTTTTTAACTAACAAGACTAGAGATGCATAGGGTGAAGAAGTGGATTCAATGAATCCCATTTCAAGAAGCTCCTTAATTTGCTTGGCTACTTCTTCATGCTCATACTTGGACAATCTATAAGGTGGCTTATTAATTGGCTTTGAGTTGGGCTCCAAATCAATTGGGTAATCTACTGCTCTTAGGCAGTGAAGTAGGCACTTCAAACAAATCCCTATACTCCTAAAGAAGAGCTTTCAAAGGTGGATGACTTTACTGAATTTGTGGACTGATCTTCAACCTCTTTATTCAGGTGCACAACAAAGATATGATAGCGCCTCTTGTACTTCTTTTTGCCTTGTTGAATGGTGATAAGCTGAAAATTTGATTTACTAGGAATTCCCTGTAAATGGATAAGTTGTCCATCAAAGATAAACTCCAATATAGCTATGAGAAATCCATAGTAATTTTGCCCAATGTCATCAACCAATTACAACCGAGTACAATATCTATGGGCCCCATTTCCAAGGTTATCAGGTTTACTTTTGGTTAATAATTTTCAGCCAGTTATAAAGAAACCTGTGGGCATATTTGAGTGCTAATTTCTTATTCACCATTGGCTACTTGAACTCTTATGGGCTGCTGTAAGCTAGTGAGAATACAATTCAGCTTATCCATAATGGACTTATTCACAAAACTATGTGTATTGTCACTATCTATCAGAATAAACACATCCTTTCCATGAATATTACCCTTCATACGAAGTGTATTAGGGCTCTTAGAATCCGTCCAAGCATCCATGAAAATGGAACAACTAGTAGCAGAAAGTGGCTCATCAAAAGTTCCTTCCAAATCGAAAGGAATACTACCACTAGATCAAAAGGAAAAGTGTCGGCAGGGTCATAAAAATGTTCTTGTCCAACTTCTTCCTCAAGATCTTCATTTTTAGCAGTAGATACAAATGATTTAACCTCATCAATATCATCTTCAGAATCCTCAAAGACTAACATACTATGAACCTTGGATTTTGCATTTTTGTATACATACTTTATGGCATGGTGAGCTGTATACTTTTCCCCACATTTGAAGCATAAGCCTTTTTTCCTTCTTTCTTTGTAGAGGTCCATATGAATAGACTTTGGATTCATATTGATTGAAATAGATTTAGGCTTGTTGTCTCCTTATTTAAAATCTACTCTTGGACTTTTTATTTTCCTAAAATTGCTTTGAGGTCTTAAAGCATTGAATGATGGATAAGTTGGCACTCTTAAGCTCCCACTTGGTGCATGATTGCTACCATAAACATTGCCAACTCGTCTATGTTTTAAAATAGTCCTTGGTTGTCCATAACTAGGCTGAAATGGAGATTCCTTTCTATATTTCCTTCCATAGCACTTCACAAGCTCAATAGCTTTGAAGAGATTGGTAGGGTTTTGTACCATAATATAGTTGATAAAGAAGGCTCTAAACTATACATATACTTGTGTGGAATTTAGCTTCATCACTGATGCTTTCTACATACATGGTAAGATTAAGGAATTGGTTTGTATACTCTCATATACTTGGGCCTCTTTGCTCTAATCCATACCATCTCTATGCCAATCTCTCTTTTTCACAAGGAGAGACAAAGACCTTAGCCATAAGTGTCTTGAATGCATCCCAATTCTCTACAAGAATGTTCTCCTTCTCAATGTATCTCCATCAAGTATGCGCAAATCCCTCCAAATGTAAAGATGCAAAATGAATATTCATATCATCAGTTCTAGGGAATATATCAAAATAAGATTCTAATTTTAAAATCCATTCCTCTAGATTGGATGGCAAAGATGATTGACTATTGTACTTTGCCAAAATGATCTTATCCTTAAGCTCTCTTTCATGAAAGAGTTGTTGTCCCAAAATAGAATGCTTATGGCTATTAGGCATGGAGGCCCCAAAATAAGATTATACTCTCCCAATAGGTGGCTAAGAACTAGTATGAAACCGTTCCATTGGTAGAGGACCTCTAAGAAGTTGGGTTTCAATCCAAAAGCTTGTAAATTAGCACCATTCAATTTTCCTAAATAGTCTGCATGTTTTTGTGAAGTCTCACCTACTTCATATTGACTATTGGGAACACCCCTTCATCCAATCATACCATGACATTGACCATTTTGGTTAGTGGCTGAAGTGGGACTGAAGGTTCACTGTTTGAATGATCTTTCTCCTTAGCTTCCTTGGTTCCCATTTGCATTTGCATCCATTGGGAGAATTGTGCCATTATTTGAGCATTAGATTCATTATTTGAGCATTAGATTCTATTAACTTGTCAATTGAAGCTTTTTTTTGGGTAGTGGAATCCACCAACTTCTCAATGGAAGACTTCATTTGATAAATAGACAATACCATTTGCTCCACTCTAGATAATAGCTCCATATGCCTTTGAGCATGTCCATTTTCATATTCACACATGGTATTATTAAGTGCACTGATTTCACCTTGCATTTGAGGCTCTTCATAGCCCTCTTGAGGTATAGTATCCGCATGGAATCTCTGATTTATTGTGCATACTCATCTTGGGCCTTTCTCTTTCCTTTATGACCTGCCATATTAGTACAATCCTGCAGTATCCCTTGTCAAAAAATTGGCTATAACTTGAGATATGAAACTTTGATTTCCAAATTTTTTTATTCAAACCAAAGCCAATGATACCCTCTTCAAGATGGGCTATATCACATTATAATAAGTTTAGGACAAAAACTTCTGCAATTCAATCTTTGAGTTTGAGCTATCTAGGCATGCACTTTGTTTAAACCTGTAAGTACCCTATTTCCACCTGTAACAACAAAATGGTAGTGCCTAATGGCTACCAAAACTTGTAGGAAGTTGGATAGGACTTGTGGACACCCTGTAGTACCTGTATCTATACTTCAGTAGTAATGAAGATGGTATATGTAATGACCTGTATATACCCTGTAGTGTCTTGTAAATCTCTTATTTTACCCTGTTTTGCTCTTAAAGATACTTGAGTCTTTGAAAGTGCTTCAATCTTCAATTCTCCACTCGTTGCACCTATGTGAGGGATAAAACAGTAGGACAGGCTCCCTACATAGGCTCCGAATCACTGGGAGGTGGGCAAAGTTCACCATGGGATTGGTTGATTGCACCCCTTTAGGATCGTTAATAGTAAGGGAGGGTCACCTCTCTTTTGTCTCACTATATCCCCAGGCATCCAGATTTTTCCTTGATGGAAATATCAACATGGCAGTGGCATACTACTCTAATCAATCAGTATGATATGCATTACTAAAATGTCAATTCAGCTCTTTTCATGACATGGAAGGGAATTATAATTTTAGTAAAATGGATAGGAAGAGGGCTTTACCAATGTAGTTCAGTGACTCATTGATTGCTAGTACTTACCCTTTACAATATTTCAACCTTAGGTAAAAGAATTCAGCCAATCAAATCAAGGTTATACATCAAAACATTGTAAATGATATCTGTAACGTACCTGCCTTTCGGCTATCCAAGCACGTTTTAGTGGTGCATCAAGAAATGAATCTAAGCGTCGCCACTTGGCACTCCCAAGAAATGTTTCGAGGTTTATTGCCTAGGGTTTTTTGAGTCCGCCTCACAACGGAACGTTCACAGCCGAACCCATTAGGATCGACCTGAAATCTGGGTTCCTAGTTGTCAAGGTCTCCTGAGAGCATTCTAGCGTTGGGTTTTGGACATCCTACTTTACGCAGAGATACCCAATCTGAAGTAGATCCATGCCATACTTGGTTCAAAGAGAATGGAAAACGAGAGGGATGTGCCGCTCAACCTCTCTGCCCGTAGGGCATAGCCCCATTCTGGTCCCCTAAAACGACATGAATCGGGTTCTAACTTATCAATACCTAAAGTCGAATGGCGATAAATCCTTGTGAGAAGCCTTCCAGTTCTTTGGGACTACCCTTCCGTAGGACGGACCCGTCAGGGATTCCGCCCACCCGGTTCCCTTGATAGCTTTAGTTTTCTAATTAGGTCCTACCACATTTATGTGTGACATTTAAAATTAGCTTCATTAATTAAGCCTTTTAGGGAATAGATTTCGTTCGTGTAATTTACAGCACAAACACGAAAACAAAACAAGCAGTCCTTTTGTCAAACAATTTCCTTAACTTATCTTCAAGTTAATCTTTGTCTCCTGCCCATACAGGAGAATTATGTATCCTTTTTGTCTAACAGAAGTTCCAGTCCAAATCACATGGCACCATAATTTCCATCCTTTATCTAGAATAGTATCTTCCAACGTCCCATATGTTAGGCTCACAAGGATCTCCAACTCCAATTTGGACAGGCAAGGGGTGTCCAGAGCTCCACCTGACCTACAATATCTAAAATATCTAGAATATGCTAGTTTTGCCCAAAATCTAATATTTTTGGACCATCCATACTATACATATTAATACTAGTGATTAATATGGCTCATAGGTCTCGTTCATGTTGTAACATCCATAAAGGGTGGCTATGGTCCTTGTTAATTCGAGAAAAATATAAGATTTACGACTCTCAATTTTTTAAATAAAATATTTTTAATTAAATAAAAATTATTAGCTATTAACATTAGAGAGTTTTTACCTTTGTTAGTCTTTAGTTAGTAATCTTACTAACTTATTAACTGACTAACTAACTTTTGAACTAACCAACTAACTTTTATTGCGTGGAAATATTACAATATCCATGATGAAATGGATTGAAATGAATGCTGAGATTCAAAGTAATAGGCTCTAATTAGTTGTTGGTGAGAGTACTAATCTTTGATCTATTGATTAATTCAAAGAATTAATTGACCAATGATCTCTCATCAACAAGTAAAAGAAGCTCAAGCAAGTCGATTATCGAGAGATTTTAGAGATTGAACAAGTGGAGTACCTTGATTAAGCTTGAAGAAGATGGTTGATGTCAACTGAAATCTAAATATTAGAAGAGTCTTCCATAATCCACCATGAATCAATCATAAAGCTTGAAAAGTCCATAAGATCATAAGAATCAATGCCTCAAGCTTGCTTGAACACTTCATTAGGGCCAAAAAATTTCAAAAATGGCACTTGTAAGAAAATGATTAAGTTACTAATTAGTTGAGGTTTTAAAATAATGAACCCTCCAAATTTGGCCATTTAGACGTGATTAATGAGAGAACTTATTATTCATTTAAGAGGTTAGCCATTAAATGCCTAAGAACGTTAACTCATGTCAGAGGTCACTTTTCGGCCATTATTCTTTCTTTTTGAATATTCTACTATTACGTTTCCCACCAAAATCACGCTTCTTTTTTCGTCTGCATTCATTTGAATCATCGTTCCCTCCTCTTCACTTTGTTTCTTAGTTCTTAAAGCAGATTTTACTCTTTCGTAAAATTTCTCACCAAAATCACGTCCGGTTCTTACCAGCAGCGTGATCTTATTTATTTTTTTAAAATAGTTTAAAGAGTATTATATGATGTTATACAAAGTTCTCTACATGAAATAACATGAACTTTTGACAAGTCAATGAAGTTAGATAAATAAATAACATGAACTTCCTTGAGCAGAAGAGGATCTAGATTGATTTGTTGGTTGATCAAGTACTCTAGGGGAGATTGGAACCTTGACAATTGTCTGCTTTGTCCTTGTCATTATTGTTGCACCTGAGAATATGACAGGAAGAGTAAAAAAAATTATTCGTTGGTATGGTCGATATGGCATGGAGAGGATAAGTTGATATGACGCGAGAGCAGCAAAGCCAAATTTTCGCAGGGTCATATTCGCGCTGTATCGTGGAGCAGCTCATACGGCGCAAGCGTGGCAAAAAGCATAATGTTTGGTACTATACTTCTTGCTCCGTATCGTGGATGAGTTGATATGCTGCGAGAGTGGCACAACAAAATCTCCGTAGGGGTCCTCCTCGCTCCGTATCATGGAGTAAACATGCGCATGCAAAGTACACCCCCCTTGTAATGACTTATTTTTTGTGAGACCTTAAACCCATCAAAAAAATTCAAAAAAAAAATTCATAAGTTTATTAGGCTCTGAAAAAATTTTAGGAAATTTTTGAGATTTTTTTGAGCTCGTTTGCTATTTTAAAACTATTTTTTAGCAAAAAAAGGCCTAAAAAAGACCCAAAAAATCACAAAAAAATCACTTAGAAATAGCATATCCGATACGGCGCAAAAATGGGATGTCTGAGAAAAAATCACCAAAAAATCACGCAGCTCGGACACCCCATTTTCGCGTCGTATCAGATATGCTATTTTTGGGTGATTTTTTTGTGATTTTTTGGGTCTTTTTAGGTATTTTTTTGCTTAAAAATAGTTTTAAAATAGCAAACGAGCTCAAAAAAATCTTTAAAAAATTAGAAAAAAATTTTAGAGCCTAATAAACTTATGGAATTTTTTTGATTTTTTTTATGGGTTTAAGGTCTCACAAAAAATAAGTCATTACAAGGGGGGTGTACTTTGCACGCGCATGTTTACTCCTTCACGATACGGAGCGAGGAGGACCCCTACGGAGATTTTGTTGTGCCACTCTCGCAGCATATCAACTCATCTACAATACGGAGCGAGAAGTATAGTACCAAACATTATGCTTTTTGCCACGCTCGCGCCGTATGAGCTGCTCCACGATATAGTGCGAATATGAACCTGCGAAAATTTGGCTTTGCTGCTCTCGTGTCATATCAACTTATCCTCACATGGTTGACTTTAAGACTTTATGAATTATCCTTACATTGTTGCTGCTCATACTCATAAGATCACCCTAATGAACAAAGATTTTAATATGATTAGCAGAATAAGGTACCGAGGATGATGTTTGCAAGAGAAAAATCGATGTACTTGGACCTGTTAATTATAAGAGAATGGGTGAGGTGTACGGGCAAATGGTTATCAATGTTTCTTGCACTTCTGAGGAAGAGGACTATCTTAGCATATCTCATGAGAACAAGTCCATGCTAGTTGTAAAAAGGATATTTAATTGTTAGATTTTGTAGTTTATTATTGCATAAGGTAAGGCATTTTGACTCTAAAAAATTTGAGTATATAGAATAATTGTGCTATTGATTGCAAATAACACCCCTTTATTTTTGCTATTAGCTTTAGGACATTGATTGCATCTCTTAGCCAATAAATCTCTAAAATTATGTGTATTGTTGATCCACTGTTATCGGTTCAAATATAGCAATGTCTTTCAAAGCTTTTGATTCCATCACAACTACCATATTTTTTTTAATTACATCAGATACACTCACCAGAGAAATTATCCTCATGAACTCTCTAAGTGTTTGGTGCAGTGATTTGGTCAACAATTGACTCTCACAGTACCTTGCTGTCATTTATTACAGCAAGCATATAACTCCGGACTAACAATATCCTCTCGTTTTTTTCTTTTCACCTTGTGAGAGTCCTTGCAAGAGGGCAGCATGGCAACCTAATCGTTTATACTAAAGATCTTTGGCTCCCAATTTTCATTAACTCTGTGGCTATAGACACTGCAAGAGTTTACTAAACGAGAAGAGCGCCTTCTGGATGCCATACTTAAATTAAATTCGCAGAAAAAGAAGCTCATCGAGAAAGATGAATGAACTAAAAAGCAGAGAAAGAAGCTCACTGAGAAAGGTAAATGAACTAAAAAGGAATATTAAGAAGACTAATGAAAATATATTGGGCGCCAAAAAGTTTTTGACTTTCAAAAAAATCATCATTAACTTCACATCAACTTTATTATGTCATTTGTCAGATTTTATAAGTAAATAAGGACTTCGGGACTACCAAAACATGTCAGACATTGGAGATTTTGGCTAAAAAGGAGGAGAGAATCACGAAGTGGACTCTATTATCTCCAAAAAAGAGGAGACAAGAATACCATATTCTTGCACATGTGGCAAACTCTCTTTGGCCCTTTTCTTAATCCCGTGATTAACAAAAGTGCATTTTTTGAAGGGTTTTCGACCCTAATGTAAATGTCAAATATTCAAGCCTTTTGAAGAAAAGCCCCAAAATAATCCTTCAATATGAGCTCAAGATCCTGAATAGGTTGAAATCATTGCAATGTCTTCAATCTTGGAGTCCATTTTGCTTCAAAATGATGGTAGAGAGACTTTGGAGGTCGAGAAGGGCCAAAGATTGAAGAAATTGAAGCTTCCTTGTTTGAAGCTATGACTGCCTTGCTGTATATTAGGGTTTCAAAGAGAAAAGATGAAGATTAGTGACCTTTAAGGCTTGTTCTTGTGCTGAAGACAAGGCCCAATAGTAGTTCAATGATTATGCAATCCATTAGGAAGATGATTGTGGCTGGCTATGGATTGTGATTTGTTGCAGGAATTCAATACATTTTTTGATGCATTTTTCGGGCAGCTCCCTAGCCTCATGACTACATCACCTGTCAGACATTGGTACTCTATTTGATGCACAAGGGCTGAAGAATCATTGTCACTAGAGAGCAAGATTGATGCATTTCTTGGCAGCCATCATGGAAGCTTCAGCCAAACGCTTGGAAGAGAGAGAGAGAGAGAGAGAGAGAAGCTCTACTAAAAAAAGTAACAGAGGTTTAAGTCTTCTCCTAGTCTAGTTAGTCCCTATTTTACCAAATACCTCCAAAATTTGTATGAAACTTTGATGAGGATTTACTATTTTGGCCTTCCACCACCATATTTGTCCTAAAGATCTCTAGATATAGTCTTCTTCTAACTATAGATGTCTTGCAAGCCACTGCTAGTCATTGTCCATATCTTGTACATGTAATACTTGTCTAAAATTAGTTTTATGGTGAAAAATTGGACTAAAATAGAAGAAAAATGGATCAAAGACCAATGCTCTGATACCACATGTCAAGAAGTGAACTGAAGAGAGAGAAATAGGAGATAGAAGACTGCAGAAGAGAGAAAGAGAGTGATAAGAAGAGAGAAATACTAGAAATGGAGAGAGAAAGATAGAAAGAGGTGAGAAGCCATTGAAGCTGTGAGCAAGGTAATGAGGAGAGAGACATTATTATATTACTGTTTTAAAAGATGAGAAAATTTACATGTCCCTTTCTTTTATATCGATGTCAGTGTGACATGGTATTACTAATATTTTCACACTATAAACAACTATTCTTCCCATTTTCTTACAACTGATTATAAAATTTCTTTTATTTAGACAAAAAAGTCACCTTACTTTCTAAAGTCGTTAGATCTGTAGGCATGCATTCTATTACATAAGATTATATATAGGTTCTTTAAGGGATCCACAATATGCTTGATGCATTTTATGTTCAATTCAAGAAACCTTAAATCCTATCTCTTTCATGTTACAAAATTGCTATGACGAGCCATTGCTTAAGGATGAGATCTACCATTAGAAATCTGATCATGTTGTAGTGTGTGTGTGTGTGTGTGTGTGTGCATACATACATACATACATGTACTCTTTTTTTCATGTATGTATGTACACAATATATAACACTTCTATTTTCAGAATACTTTCATTCGAAGTTAGTATTATATTCCTTATTTTATATAAAGTTTGGATTTGCTACAAAGCTATAAGAAGCTTCTTTGTCGATTTTTATATCATTTCTTATAAAAGTTAAATTTGATTCTTCATTTTAAGCATAATTCTAAAACCTATAACACTTTCCTCCTTTCGGATAGGTGGCAAAGCCACCTTGATAACATTTGTAAGGCTTTGAAGAACAACTATATTAGAAATCCAAGCAATTTCCAAGCTTCTAGCTTGATCATAAATAGATTACACATGCATTGCTAATATTTTTTAGCATAAAGTAGTATAGAGATGCAAAGCTTGACTCATAAGACTCAAGAGACTAAACCTTGGTTTGCTAGATTATTATTGCTCTAATGATAAATTCCAATGTCTAGTCTCACACGTTACCATGAGCTATAGAGAAAACTCATACTTTGTGTTTAAGTTTGAGTTTTAAGGTCTATTAGGGATAATTAAGATACCCAATGCCCACACTATTGTTGAGAAATGCGATCGGGCGCGTTTATTAGCGCGTCTATTGGTACTAGTTTATAGATATGAAAAATGTGTCTACATACCCGCGTTTTTAAATGCGCTTATAGATGCAAAAATAAATGCACAGATTTTTCATTTCTCATAAAGTCCCTAAATATGATCAAACATCTTAACAGCTGGTATTTTTTAGAATACATTACCAACTTTACTTCTTTATGAGTATTACAAATATACATCCAATCATTCAAAGCTAATTATATGCTACAATGAATGATCAATCTCATCTTCAATGAGATCGGCCCTTGCTAGACTATCTACCTCTAGGTCTATGTTACCAATAGGCAATGAAACAAATAAGTATATCCCACTGTCAAATGTATTGCTATGCTCAATTTCTTCATCATCATCTGTAACCATATTGTTATCCTCTTCTGTGCTTCCTTGAACATCCTCGCGAGGATCATCTTACACTGCATCATGTATATCATCGATCATGGCATCATCATGTACATCATCATTGATTGTTGGATTGTCATCAACTATCTCTATGTTGGTAGCATTGCCATATATTGGTTTTGAACGATTATATATGGGGATGACGTGCCACCATCGGTTATTGTTTACCATTGGGTGATACACAACCTGCATTTAAAAATAAAAAGTAAGCAACTTAGATATTTATTGTATTTTGAGAATGTATCAAGAAGTAATATATATGAAAATAAATAGCTTCTAATATACCTACTCACATTGTTGAGGTAGTACAAATGTGTCATTCTTGCCTTGGTGAAATTTTGTAGAGTCAATCACTACAAAACCACTTGGATGATGTCTAATTGTGCAATGCTCACCCGTTGTTACTACTTCTTTAAACCACTTCACATCTAGTACATATATAAAAAATCGCCCAAAGTTAAGCTTCAAAATATCTTGGATCTATCCACAATAACCTTCCATGGTGCCATTGGTATCCTGGAAGTTTGCAAGGATACCACAATCCTGGGTATTTCTCTTATCATCTATACGTTGAGTTTGAAAATGTTTGCCTTAACACCAAATGGCATTGAACAATGTGCACTAGTAGTACATTGTTGAGATCATATTAATGATTTAGTTAAAGATGAAACATGTGAAATTATTATATCATGTATAACTAAAGATAATTTAATTATAAGTATGTCTCACCTTTGATAAGCAACCTCGTGTGTATTCCCACTCCTCTTGGGATATATCCATCGCCTCCTCTTTTTCCATCTCCTCCATTTTTTCATGTAGACAATCTATATCAATATAGAGGTTCAGATGCGGACTTTGAGTTTGAACAAGTCATCTTCAATGCGGGAGCACGTCAACAAGTTGAGGCAACTCCATCCTGTCCCACACTCTGTCTCTAGTATGCTAATGACAAATTTCTTGTTATCCTCACATTGATCATTGCATTGAAAAATAAGGCCTATTAGTAGTTTTAAATAAACACAATTTATCAATTTTATGTTAATTAATACTCAACCCCACGAAATGTGGATGCGTGGCATATAGGAGTAGCATAGCTCTCCCATCCAACATCAAAAGGCAATGCTTGCTCCTGAGTAGTCAATGGAACCATCGAGCACAATGTAGCACGTCACACCTAGGGTGCCGGTACAAGGGCACAATGGGAGTCCAACTACAAATAGCGGTGGCTGAGACTTCTGGGCTCTGTGTCATCGCTTGTCAAGCGATTAGGCAGTGTGCTACTCTGTCGACGCCTGCATGCAATAGAAAAATAAGACAGTGAATTCCTAATTATTGAAAAACACACTTAACTTGATGTGTTGTCATTGTAAAGGATATACCTCTGTGTAATAGGAGGTACATGCTGGCTCGATGGTCCTAGCAAAGGTATAGGAGACCTAAAGTATACACAAGCATCAAGGAGACATTAAGATTTTTAGATTAGTATTTTTATTGTTTGAGATGCTTTCTATTTTATCATTTGAGATGCTTATCGATACGCTCTTTTGATACCTCTAGCTGAAGAGGTGCCTCCTCCCGTAGGTGACTGAGACGATGTGCCCTCCCCAGGCTACAAGGACTGCAATGTCCTCCCCAGTAACTCAATCATAGTGTCCAATGCTCCATCGAACAACTCCTCATAGTCCCCATTGGCCGCGTGCAGATCATCACGTGACAATCCACCAGCTCGTAGCATGGTCTTTATGGTCACCAGCACCAGCCTCGCTCTACGACCATGGTCACTCATAGTGCGTGTATATTAAAACAACCATTAATCAAAAATAAAATACATTGCTCTCTTTCATTAAAATTAATAAAATACTATGCGATAGCATGCTGGATATTATAGGGCAACACTTGTATTGAGTGATTATTGCTCATCTCATATGCTTATGTGACATTGATTTGATAGTAACATATTGATAAGTGTTTGGTCCTTTCTTGGAGTTGCTTTTTAAGCTATGTTGCTCACTTATTTATCTGCTCAAGTATATGCCTATGGCTACTTGATGCTTCTCGGGCACTTTGGATGCTACATTGGTATTTAATATATAAATCACTTAATTGTATTTTTATTATATACAGTTCGGAGAGCAAAGGCTGTTGTTTGTATGATCCTCGTAGTCGAAATATTTATGTCAATGGAGATACCATTGTTGCTGAAAATGCTGCTTGTTCTCAGGAGTAGTTTGAGATGCCAACCACCTATGAGTCTAGTGATGTCTTTGAGGATCTTTTGCCACTTGTATTAGGATCCGAGCCTACTATGAATGCAGAAATAGATGTATTATAGCAAGCTGTTGCTGCTCCACCTACCCCAAATCAAACCTTGGTGATCATGTTTTGCCTCCAGTAGTGGACTAAGTAGTTGAGCAAGAAAGGGATGCTATAAATGTAGCCAAATAGTCCTGAGATGGTTGTTACTAACTAGCAAGAATGCTATTAGTACTAAATGAGTTTTTAAACTCAAGTGCAAGGCTGGTAGTTCAATTGATAGGTACTATGCACTTGATCTTGAAAACTCTACCTTCCTAATCTTGAAAACTCTACCTTTCTCATCACTATGCTTGCAAAAGAGACTGACTTGATATATTGAGAAACCTTCCCTTTTTGCATTAAAATAGCTCCAATAGCATTTGTCCCCATTGCAAGATTCACATAAAAGCATTTCCTCCAATTTCGAGTTTGAAAATTATCCATGTTTCCCAATACCTCTTTCACCCACGAAAACACCTCACACTCCATCCACACAAATGCCCAAGTTTGAAATCAATTTCAGATGTTGATGCCTCTTCCTCATCCATTTCATCTAAAACAAAATTTTAGCTTTTATTTTCTTCCTCCTCTTCCCTTTCATCCGAAAAAGGAAACAAAAATTTGATGAGAGTAACGAAGGCAATAGCCCAAAGAACATCGAAGAGTAAAACTAGAGGGGGTGATTGGTCTAATCGAGAGTAGTCTCTATGCATTTTCTCATCATGCTAACCTAGTGGATATTCGTCGCTTCAGGTATCTCCCTTCATCACTCTCCCTTCGATTAATGAAAAGCACTCACTATGAAGAGAAACCATGGGCTCCCTTAATGAAAAGTGTGCACTATGAAGAGAAACCCCGGGTTTGCAATTCTATTAAAATAACACTAATTCGTCACTTAAGCGACGAATTGCAGTTTGCCAACGTCGCTCAGGCTATCGCTCAGAAGTGTCACTTAAGCAAAATGATCTTAGCAAGGACACTTAGCGACAATCTTCCTTGTGTAAGCGAGGGCAGCATTTAAAAATTCAAATGCCATTGCTTAAAGGGTGGTTTTATTGCTTAAGCGACGACCCGCGTCATCACTTAAGTGACGGCCAATTTTTTTACTCCCTCGCTATGCACGGTTGTGCCTTGTAGTGTGGTCACAAAAAATAGCTCTTGGATAATTAGGCATGGTACACTATTTTGATTTGGGACACTTTTACCCAATTGCAACTTGTAATTTCAACAAATCTATCTACCTACACATACTAAGCTTCATTGTGAGCCCATAAACACAAGGATTGGAGAGGTACAACTCTTAATATAATCCATTTATTGACACCACACAGTCTTATTTTACTGCAACCATTTCCATGGCTAGAAATAAGAAGAAAGAGCAAATGTTGGAGAATTTCATGAACTTTCTCATAGGATTAAATGCATGAATGAGGATATCATTCAACTGAACCAAACAATTGATTATAAGTTTGGACAAATGGTCAATCACTTTGAGATGTTTTGGTAGCCTAATGAATTATCTACCACTAAATTCGATCAGATGATCACCATTCTCAACAACTTGGATAATAAGTGGCAAAGCAATCCACGTTTGAATAATAATGCAACATCACTTCCAAATGATAATGTGAATTCAAGGGAAGCCAATCAATTTATGCACTCAACCTATGAATAAGGTGGTCCTTCAAGAGTTAAGGAAGCAGTTCAGCCTCCTTCTAGCTCATGGAATAGGGGAAGACTAAATTTCAACTCTTCAAATGATCATGGACAGCTTGAGAAAGCTTAGAGCTGATAAAGAAGAAGACATTCATAGGCGTAACTCTTTTTATAAACAATTTTACCCACAAAACTCTCAAATGCCTAATGCAGAGAATTTTACTATTAGATCCTTCCAGCCTCTTTAGTAGAAGTAGCAGATAGAACTTGTGTTGAACAAGACTAAGGATCCTTGAAGGCAAGAAAATTTGCACAAGCACTAGCTTGTCTTGGTCCTTAGAAGAAAATGGTGTTGACTATGAACTCACTTTCTGGTGGAAGGGTTGTAGTTGTGAGTGTCTTTTAGTCAAATATAACAATGGCTCATGAATTCTCCCATTGTTAACTGTGTGAGATCCTTGTACCATAGAAATGAGTCTTGATTATCCACCTCAAAGTCAGAGATCAAGCTCAGGAAATTGAGATGAGTTTGAGATAATTGATTCTGATAAAGTTGTAGTACCTTGCCCTGCTCTCATGGAGTACCATTCATGATCATTCCCACACATGATCAAGCATGATGGTATTGTCTTATTTGCAACTTATTGTCTTATTTGCAACTTATTTTGTAAAGACATGATGGCTTCACTTTAGCTAGTATTAACCTTTGATGATACTAGCTAAAGTGAAGTGTGTGTGTGTGTGTGTGTGTGTGTGTGTGTGTGTGTGTGTGTGTGTGTGTGTGTGTGTGTGTGTGTGTGTGTGTGTGTGTGTGTGAGATAGTGTGTGTGTGTGTGTGTGTGTGTGTGTGTGTGTGTGTGTGTGTGTGTGTGTGTTAGGGACCGTGGAGAAGCTCTTCTTCTCCTCTCTTCTTCTTCTCCTTCTTCACTGCTCTTTTCTCGTGCACACGAGATTGGAGATTGGAGCTTGGAGCTTGGAGCTTGGAGATGGAGCTTTTTGAGCAAGTACCTTGAATCATGGAGCCATTGAAGGATTTAAGAAATAGGACTACAACTATCGGATTTGACGGTAAGCTCACTACATCCTTGTGTGAGAACGTGCACAGCTATGTGAGAGGTATCCATTGCCACTCACTTGAAATGCTTGACTTGATAAGCAAATCGTAGGGTCTCACCACTTGCTTAACAATAGCAACGATATTTTGGTTCTGTTTTCCAGGACCAACGAATTTAAGCTTGAGTGCTTGCATACTCCAAATCGAGTGACAAAGTAGGAATTCATATCTGAGATAGTGCCTAGAGTAGGTGGGAAGCGAGGGAGTCAGAAAATGTTCGATCCCATTTCTTGGATAGTTTAGGTGTTGGAAGATTAAGGAACATTAGTTAGATCAATGATAGGCTATTTTTCATTAATAGGATGCATTAAGGTTTAGGAAATAAGAAAAAAGAAAGAAAATATAAGTTTCTATGATAATCAAGAAACAGGGAAACAAAGAAAGAAAAGAAAAGAGAATTTGAATATCTGGAAAGGAAAAATAGATAGCAAGGGAAGAAAGAGATAGAGAATTAGAAGGAGAAAAAAGGGGAAAAGAGCACATTTGAGCTTGTGAGAGATTGAGAGAAAGAGTAGTAGGTCAAGAGAAAACAGCAAGCAAAGAGAGTAGCCAAAATCCGTGTGTCATCACCCTCGTTGGTTCCAAGTATGCTCAGAACTCTTCTTGTTGATTGATGAATAAGAACAAGATCGTAGTTAGGCACGTGTGTGATTAAGTGATTCATTGTAATCGATTTTTTGTTATTTGACATGTCTTTTCACCGCTCAAATAGCATCCCCAGGCCTTGGACAACCAAATCCTACCTAACACTTGGATGAGTGAGTCACTTAACTCCACTCGGATAGCCCTACTCGAACTCGGATTGTCCACACTCGAATTGTCAAATCAGTCAACTCAAACACTCAAATAGTCCACTTGGTCATTCCTCGCATGCTCGAATGGCTGAATTGTCCTCTCAGATATATCTTCTCGGGCATTCCTATCCGAGTCAGGCCCGACCATTCGAACAAACCAAACTCACCACTCAAGCGGTCGAATTTGGGGCTCTGACTGTGTGAAACCTACAACTTGGACATCCAAATTGGAAGACTACCAAGACCAAAACACATTCTTAGGGATCATCCAAACCCCCCAAACATACCAAAGGCTATGAGCTAAATACTGAATGACCCTAGCTAGATCCTAGACCTGCGAGCGAGTGTGACCATAAAGCTAACTGACACTAAAATTTACCTAGACACGCCTAAGAATTGACCAAATCATCCAATTACTTATAGCTTACTACCCATAAAGACACTATTTAATTGCCAAGTGTGTGTGCGAATGATTTCATTGAAGGTTTCATATTGTACTATAGGCACTTGGGTGCATGAGAAGAGTTGAAAGCCTAATTGTGCACAGCAAGTGCACAGCTCACCTAGCATTACACCATTCGAATGTATGGGTAGGCAGAAACTAACAAAGTGATTTCATTAAGAAGGAACGCATTAAAGGGGAATTAAGCTAAGAAACAAACCCACTAGTAGGACTTGCAACATCCCTGGGACCAAGGGGGCAAATCCAGACACCCAACACTGAGAACTGAACAGCCTTAAGCCCCTTGATAACCAAGGGAAGAAAGGAATAGACCACAATTAGAGATGTGTCCTTAGCTGACCTAATCATCCTCATTGACACCTTAGTGGTTCAAGAGATCACTAATATGGCAGGTGCTAGTATGGCCTAGGCAATTTTCTCAAAATACAACAACTCATATCACGATATGATTATCAAACAAAAATAGCACACCATGGGAGATCCGCAAATGAAATCATAGCCAATCTTGAGGAGGAGAGGAGGCTATGTAGAGTTGCCTTGCAATGCTTAGCTAGCTATAACGAGGAGCAATGTGCTCAAAGGCTATGCCAAGAAATAGAGCTTAACGAGGTCCAATAGATTCTACCCATCACAAGTAGGAATAGAGCTAGAGGAAATGCCAATAGGGAGAGAGTGTTAGAGGCCAATCTTAAATTGACTCGGTTCCTCATGAAGCACATATTAGATAACATTGTTGTAGAGCAAAGCAAGGTATCCCTAGCAACTTCATTACTAGCTGGACTGGGGATCACCCCAAATGCTAGAAGCCAGACCAAGATACCTATAGTTGCAAAGAAACTTAAGAATTATCAGACATGTAATGATCCTTATAGCTTCATAGAGCATTTTGAGCAGATGTGCAAGGCAAGCAATCTCATGGACCCTGCTTAGTGTACTCAAGCTTTTGGGCTTTGCCTAAAAGGTACAAAATTGATTTACTAGCCTAGACAATTGTGAGTGCAACAACTTCGATAACCTAAAGGATCTTTCATTAAAATATTTTTTGAGGTTGAATATTCAGACATCCTCATTGTAGGCTTATGAATGTCAACCAAAAAGACAAGAAGGATATCCAAGACTATGTCACTCACGTGAGAAGTCTCTATAAGAGGTTTCTAGCAATGGAGCACAGTAGTCTCCACCATGTTCATCAACAAAATCCAAAATGAGGAGCTCTTTAAGGCCTTAGCTAGTAACTAGAACCTGCAAAGGGACATATTAATTAGGGTCTTTGAAGAGGCAATATGTGTGGACGACTTGGCTGAGAGACAAAAGCTCAAGAGTCACACCACAAGAGAACATCACCTTTAGGAATATCGAGAGAACCACAATCCTTATTGATTGGTCAAGCCATGGCATGCAGGATAAGAGAAAAAACATCGACCAAAACAAAGAAATAGCTTACTTGAAGTCAGAGTTGGCTAAGCTACAAGAGATGCTAAGAAGGTTAGTGCGACCCCACGTGCAGTGTGTGCATTGTGGTGGGAATCATCTCCCATCCAAATGTCCTGACCCTAGATCATGGCCTTGTGCTAAACTACGATAGCTTTGGACATGATGCATTGTACTACCGGTTGCCAAGAAGGCTCCCATATATACACAACCCTATAGTCAATCCTATTATCTAGGAAATAGGCAGTCCAACTTTAGAAGAGGGGCTCCAATAGCTCTACTAGTGCCTAATGACTCAAAGCAAGCTACCCCTAGGATGGATAGCAATCCCATGGGGATCCTAAGGCTAGCTGGACCCATAGTGACCCATCCACTGAATGATGCCCTAATACACTTTGTATAACAGCCATTAGAGGACAAAATGTATGTGAATCCCTATGTCTCCTATGATGAGGAGACTAATCCTATAATGATGGACTTTAGACCAATGCCGATTATGGCTTTAGGCAAGGAAAGAGATAAAGGTCTAGGAGGAGGGGGCCCGAACCAAGAGCCACTAGACATCCGGGCACATTTCATCTCATTGCCCTGAAAAGGAGCAAGTGAACAAGGACAAGGCTGATTTCATATGTCCATAGTGTGGAGTTACACATTTGTATGATGATGATTGCCCTAGACAAAAACCCTCCACTAGTACAAAAATTATGCCATCTATACCACTTGGACTCTTTAGCATTAAAACACCTGATGATGAAGCCACACCAATCCCACTCAATGTCATGACCTAAGCCCAAAGGAAGCAAGATGGTATCTTATTACCTGGACCTAGCACTTAGATGCAACATCTGAGGGAAAAAAGAGCCAAAGAATGAGGAGGAACAGGGTGGACGCCAAGATAACACTCAAAATTGATAGTGACACTACATTGACCAAAGGAAAACAAGCTAGAGATGCAAAGGCAGAAACATATACCCCTAAGATAGTGGCAAAGGAAAATGCCAAGGTTGGATAATACCTCGACCCAAAATACAAATTAGAAGTTGTGGACAAAGTCAAAGAATGGGTGAAAGCAGCTCAAGCGCACCTGCAAGATGCAGAGCCTATCGTGGCAGACGAGGTTAGTGAGCTCTCTAGCATAAGTCCACTAGTCTCCCCTTTGCACTTAAGATCAAGAGACACATCAATAGCCCATGTTGCACCACAAAGAAGAATCTAGATGCCATGGATAGACAAACTACCCAACAACATTAGTAGAAAAGCCTTGAATTAGAGGAAAAGGAAAAGGTTGGTAACTTTCTCACAACACTGATATCAACTTCTATAATCTTACCTTTATGAGAATTGCTTAGGAAAAATCCCATGCTATGGCAAGTGTTGAAGCAGTGGGTGAAAAAACCAAATGGACATGAAGCGACTGACTTTCCAAACCTTGACATAGGGATGCATATACCAAGCTTAACCTTGAACCCATTATCTAGATCTCTACAAGTGAATGCCTATTGGGAGGGCACAGAAATGCATGCAATCTTACCTATTGTTGTTTTAGGTGATGCCACATAGAAAGAAAATGTGGATACAAAATTAGAAGTTAGTGTGCTTAGCCACGCAATTCTGCAAGCTTGGGAAAATCCACCAATGGGAATTGCACGATTTAATGTTACACTAGTGAATGGAATGAAAGTCAAACCATTCAGAGTGCTAAAAGATTGGCCTCTAAAGATAGCAAGATTTCGGCTCTTGGTTAACTTCATAGTCATGAAGGGAGTGGACTATGATATTCTATTAGTAGGCAAGCCATAGATGAGAAATGCCCGAGTGATAGAGGATTGGGGTGATGGCTTGATATTCTTAGGTAATAGAATAGAAGTTGTTCACACTTGGAAAACCTCACTAGTTGACATTGATGCTATCTCCGCAATGCTAAATGGTGACTCATAAGGAAAGCATAAACATGGACCCTTAACTAAGTGCATTCCTTGCCCTGAGGATGAGCATGATTGAATGCATGTATTGGCAATCATCGACTTGCCATTCTTAGATGATGAGGATGACTATAAGTAGTCTGCAGAAGCAACTAGCAAAGTCAATGGAGTCATAGCTCTTCTGAAGTTACCCAAGAATGATACCACATCATCAATACCTCTCTGCATGATGGCTAGGACTTCCACCAATCAACCACCGGCTATCAGCTACCATGTAGTAACTAATAAACTTGAATTCCATGGAATTATTGAGTACCATGAGAGAGCTAGCTGGTAATCCAACTGCAAACTTTGAACCTCTTAGGGATCTCATGGAGAATTGAGAGTGGCAATGGACTAAGGTGAATGGCCTAATCTATTATACAACTGGGTCCTCATTGTAGATGAGAAAAGTCCTACGAACGAGATCCATGGGAATGATAAACAGAATGAGTATGAGGATGATGAGTATGAAGACTGTTTCTCCAATGGTGGTGAGGAAAGTGGCCCAAGAAGTCAAAGCCATGGAATACGACACAAAGAGATGAGTGATTAAGCAGATAAGAGTAGACTCCAAATCCTGAGAGGCTAGTGCTTTTACAGTGGAAAGAGGAGTCATCAAGGTCAATTGTAATCATATCTAGCTAGAGCACGTGGACATAATGGACCATGAGTGAGCTGGATTAGTTCAATTAGGCACCACACCACTACTTAGAGTGGAATCAATCTCGGAGCTATGACCACAAGGGAAACTCCTTCCAGTGAAGGTTGTGAGTTCAACTATGAGTCAGAGCTCATCTCTGAAAGTGATCTTGAAATCCCACAATCACCTAAGACCAAATACACCAAAGGGGACCTCCTAGTCCATCTGAGGCACAAGAGGCTCAAAGAAGAAGGAAGGAAACTCTCCAAGTCCTCTAAAGCTAAAAATAAATAAACCACATGACTTACCTAAAGGCTTTAGTAAGTATTAAAAGGGCGACCGCATAGTGGTGTTAGTAGGAGCCAAGCAAGCAAGAGAGGTTAGTGAATCCATTAAAGGACCCGCTAAAGTTAAGGAATACAACTTGGCAAGGGAAGGGAACAAGCCCCGTATACATAGCTGATGACCTAATTAAGCAAGAGAAGCATAGTTTCATAATCTCTTACAAGAGTATGTGGACGTATTCGCTTGGTCCTTAGAAGACTTGAAAGGAATTGATCTGAGTTTTGTGACTTACAACATTCCTATGACCCCCAACGTGACATCAATCAAATAAAGACCATATGCAATGAATCCAAAGCATGCTCATGTTGTGAAGGAGAAAATAAACAGGATGTTGGATGATGGATTTATTTACAAGATTGAACACACGGACTGGGTATCACCCATAGTAATTATCCTGAAGAAGAATGGAAAGATTCGAGTGTGTGCAAATTACAAAAAGGGTCAATCCAATGACAAAGAGAGACAATTATCCATTACTGTATACCGAGCACATGCTTGAGCGAGTGGCCAAGGAAGGAAGCCTCCAGTTTCTTAGATGGCTTTTTCAGCTATAACCAAGTGCAAGTGCACCTAGATAACATGCGTAAAATGGAATTTGCAACACAGAATGGGATGTGTTTGCCTACATAGTCGTACCATTTGGGCTAACTAATATTCATGTTACCTTTCAATATCTTCTGTGTCCTAGGGAGGAGCACTTAGGCAAACTCAGCATAGTCTGGAATGGTGTAGGCAATATGGTCTCTCATTGAATCACTTAAAAGACCAGTTCTAGATGAAGCATGGATGTATCCTAGGACACATGGTCTCAAAATACGATATTGCCACCAACTTTTTCAAAGTTAAAGTGATTTTTGTTTACCACCACCAACCAACTACAAGGGAGTTCAGTGTTTCCTCAGCAACATGGGGTATTATCGATGGTTTATGTTGAATTATGCACTCATTACATGATCCCTTTACAAGCTATTTATTGTATTTGAGTGGATTGAGGAGTATCGATGCACTTATGAAGAATTGAAAAGGGCTCTGACAATTGCACCTATTCTACGAGCCCTAGATTGGTTCATTACCTTTTCCATGTGCACATTGATGCATCCAAGTACACCATGGGAGTAGATTTGTGCCAACTTGGAGAGCATAGCTTGGATTACCCGATGAGGTTTGCAAATAGATAACTCATCGACACGGAAATGAACTATTCCACAACAAAAAGGGAAGGGCTAACTATGGTGTTTGCTATTGAGAAATTTCAACATTATCTTCTAGCTACACCCTTTACTTTCTTTGTTGATCATCAAACATTACTTTATGAACAAAACCCACACAACAAGATGCATTGCTTGATGGTTACTTTTGCTATTAGAATTTGACTTCTCTAAGATAGTATGCAAGGGCAAACAACACCATATGTCTCGCATAATGACAAGAGAAGCAACTGAGCAAGGCATTGTAAATGACCTACACAACGCACATCTATTTAGAATGTCCAGTGAAGAAGATTTGTTCAAAGCCAACCTTACACCTTATAGTACATATCCTAGAACAAGGATTTCATGAAATCCGATTGAGAAGGCTAGGCTAAAACATCTCATTCTAAGAATTCAACCCTATTAATTGATTGCTAGCCAACTCTACTGATTGTTGCGATAGGATGAACTGTTGAGGAGATGTGTCTATGAGCATGAGATGCATGATGTGCTTATAGAAGCTCATGGTGGAATTGTCATATGATGCTTCAATGGAGACACTACGGCACATAAGGTGCTCCAATCATGTGAGGTATTTGCCGGTCTCAATCTAGGGTGCATCTTTTAGTAGTCCATCAATAGATTTTCCAAAAATGATGCCACCCGACGCTCCCTTGGAACGTCACGGAGTTTGTCACTTAGGCCCTACTGAGTCTACTTTGCAACGGATTGAACCCTCTAGGATCGACCTAAATTTTAGGGTTCCTAAATTGGACGGGTCTCCTAACAGCCAGCTAGCATCAATAATTCTGAGTTCCCACTTCTTACAAGATTACTATAACTGAAGCGGACTTGTCATTGCACTTGGTTCAAAGAGAATGGGAGACGGAGGGGGGAGTGCATTACGTCAACCCTCTACCCATAAGGCAAAATCCCATTCTGGCTCCCTAAAATAATACAAGTCAATTCTACCTAATGACTAGTTGGTCAAACTATCGTCTTTCTATTTCTACTGTCGATTTAGAAAAGCTCCCAGCTAAGCAAGACCACCTTACCATTGGATGAACCCGTCATCAGGGGTCATACCCACCGACTTTCCTTTGGTGATGGTATCATCTTTAGATTTTAATTACCTACATTACATTTATTAAAACATATACAACCAACTTCCTTAATAAGTCTGTTAAATCACAGGTTCCTTCACATAATTTATTTCACAAACACACATATAATTCAATCCTTTAATAAAACAAACTTCTTTATTATACTGGAATTTTATTACAAATTCTATCCTTCTATCTCTATGGAAGTTTTACAAAATTCCTCGAGGGTATTCTACCCACTAAGATTCCACCCTTGTAACTAGTATTTAGCGTTCTAGTTTCCCATCCTAGGTCATGAAAGGGCTCATCAAATTCTTGAAATAATGTAGGATTTACAGCTAGATCCCCCCCTAGCACCCACATCTCCTACTATCGAGACCATTCTTATCAATAGACCTCTCACTACTACGGAGCCGATCTAAGCCTCTCGAAGTGATAAACATGACCCCCTTGGAGCAGGGTCTTGTAGCTAGCTTGGGAGTAGCCTAGTGCGACCTTTTCTTTATCCTGGTTTGTCAATGTATTTAATCAAAGACCTAGATTCTAGCAAATGCAAACAATCCTTTCAAACATATATCAAATGACCACACTACTCCAACATGCTTTTCCAAATCCAAAAAACCAAAAATTTACTTGCTAAGGAGATCGAATACCTCTTCAAACTCCCTCGCTTCCTGCATATCTACTTCAAGCACCGGTTTCGGGGAAAACCCTTACTTTGATGCTCGATTCGAAGCACGCAAGCGCTCAAGGCTTGAATCTGTTGGTCCCGGCAACGGAACCAAAAATGTGGGAGCTTTCGCTCAACCGCCAAGACCCACATACTGCTTATTGTTTCAAGTGTTCCAAGCCGAGCACTAATGGCTATCTCGCACCTAGCTGACGCACCATCCATATCTACGGGTGTAGTGAGCTTACCTCCATGCCGATATGAGTTACCTCCTCTCCCATGTACTTCAATAACTCCATGATCCAAGTGCAAGCTTCAAGCAAGCTCCATTCTCAAGCTCCACGCTCCAAGCTCCATTGCCGCGAGCAAAACAAGAGAAGAGAAGAGAAGAGAAGAAGAGAGGAGAAGATGGAGAGCTTCTCCTCCCTGGTCCCTCACCCTCACACACTCACTCCCTCACACTCTCACACTCCCTCTGTCAAGCACAAGCTCAACCAAGCAAGAACAAGAAGAAGAAGAAGAAGAAGAGGAGAGCCACTTTTGGCCACACACAAGAATGAGCTTCTCATTCACTTTTCAACTTTATATATAAAACCCTAAATCTCTTTTGGTCTTTATCCCCTTTTTTACATGGCTGGCTGTAGCCTAGGCCCTTTTTCCCATTGTCCTTCTATCTTCCTAGCTTCCTTCCTACCGCCCGTCTACCTTTATAAATTGCACGGGTGAGAGCCCGGCGCTCCTTAAATTAAATCATGATGTGCTTGCGCACTTTTACAAGAGTATTGACTTGCGCTTTTCCTTATGCGCCTTTTTCCCTTATTTAGGACTTTTCTATGCTTCTTGTGTTTCCAGATTTTTCTTGGCATGCCTTCATCTTTTGTTTCACTTTTGCCTTGGCCGTGTCTTCTGCTTTAGATTTTCTAACTTTTCCACCTTGTCCGTTTGACGGTTAACATGGGAGAAGAAGAAGAATGAAGAT
Organism: Lygodium microphyllum; assembly: GCF_053477565.2. Taxonomy (NCBI): domain Eukaryota; kingdom Viridiplantae; phylum Streptophyta; class Polypodiopsida; order Schizaeales; family Lygodiaceae; genus Lygodium; species Lygodium microphyllum. Next base: position 106,323,505 of record NC_141149.1, on the reverse strand, counting down.
GCCGAAGAAGAAAAACTCTTAAGCCTCTATATCTCTTGCCATTGCTCCTTCTATTGCGCATCCTTCTCTATTCTTTTCAATTTTTAGGTCTAAATCTCATCTAGGCCAAAAAGCCCTCAACGTCAAATAGTAAGACTTTGAGAAGGGCAACTTGGTGTTTCTCTACTCCATTAAAGTTAGAGGTCTTAGCCCTTTCTGCGTGCCAAATTATCAATATCAAAAATATGGAGCTCAAGACTATCAATGGAGAAGGCATTGGCCTTTTCAATGGTAGTTACATCGAAAAGTACTATCCATCAGCACACCAATTACAAAAACCACCAATGATATTTCCACCAATAGCTATACAAGCTATGAAGACCACTGAGCTTGACCCCAATGACAAAGAAACCATGCCACCTACTTACATTAGGGTCAAACTCACAATAAAGAAAGAATATATAATCAACACCCTAATTAACGAGGGAGCCAAGTGCAATTTCATAATATATAGTAATTGGCCCAATATTAGGAAATCTCAACTCATCCCAACTAATGCAAAGGTCGATCTATATAGGGCACTCTTACATCTTATTGCAAAAGGTCAATCTGTGTGGGAGCATTCTCACACCTTCTTGTTGGAAAAATGCTGACTGTTATTAGCTCTCAAGACTAAAATCCTATCCACCATCTTCCACATGCTTCTTAATGTTGAAAGAGTTGGAAAAGAGACATTATTAGAAGGACCATTTAAATGACAAACTAAGTATGTGCTTAACAATTATGTGCAACATATACATCTAGAGCTTTCTAATATAAAAATCATCCAGACTCCTAGTAAGAGTACGTGCTTATTTCTTCAAAGTAGGTGATGCCGCGGACAAAGCTCAACCACAACCATCATAACAACTAAGGAGAGTGGGAAATCCCTACACAATAAATTACTCAAAGTATAAGTAGACCACAACACATCACTAATCATAGCGGCTAAATCAATAATTGTAGCAGCTAAATCGAGGCAAAACCATCACAAGTGGGTCCCCAAGATTGGATGCAAATGCAAGAAATTTTCCAAAGTTCAAAAACCAAGAAAATTTTCCTACCATCATGTGACTTAGAAGTGCTAATCTTGCAACCATTCCCCAAATAGATAGTTTTTGAAGGCATTTGCTATATATAAAAGACTATTATACAAAACATTCTGCGGCTATGGTTGCTAAACTGCCCACAACCCTTAGTCTCTATGCTAGCCATACTTACACCATTACATGGAAAAAATACTTACCAACCATAAGGCCCATCTTTGCCAAAACCACAAAAAGTTCAAAGAAAATAAGCACCAAAACACAAAGCTCCATGCATTAAACCTAAGTTTCACCTTTAGCCAAAACCAATTGACCCTCTCACACATCATGAGAAGAAAGAGACATTACATGAATCTTCACATACCTTTGTCACCCTTTGTAGCACCAAGAAGCCTTTACCGTAAAGGGAAGCAGCATTACATGACGGACCATCTATCTCGTATCCCCACCCATGGGAGAAGCGGCTGGACAAGGCATTGAGGATGAACTACCAGACGTGCATCTATTCCGCTTATCCAGCAAAAATGTTTGTTTAAATCTTACATGACGTGGTATTGAGTAGATGACATAGTTCAAGTGCTTGAGCACAGATTGCCGGAATGACCAATAGAAAAGCTTGACTTAGGCAGCTCATCCTGAGGATCCAACCATATCAATTGATAGTAGGCCAATTTTACAGGTTGGGGCAAGGCAGGTTATTGCCCCATCGAAGTAGTTAGCAACCAAGGCACACACTTCATCAATGAAGTGATAGCTCACCTCATGTCCTCCTTTCTAATCATTCATCGAAATCCTCGCCTTATTACCCTCAAGCAAATGGTCAAGACAAATCCACGAATAAAATCTTAATAAATGTATTGACCAAAGTCATATTTGCTTCACGCAGTGATTGGGATAACAAGTTGATGGTGGCCTTGTGGGCCTACCACATAGCTTACAAGATGGCTATAGGACACACCCCATTTAGATTGACATATGGTATAGAGGTGATCATTCCCTTGGAATTCTTCGTACCAAGCCTCAGGATAGCCCTTCAAGATAGATGGGATGGGAAGGAGGCATGGAAAGAACGCTTGATGGAACTCAAATGCTTATCGAAAACTTGGCTTCTAGCCACCCACGCGCTAATATGAAAAAAGGCAAGATGCAAACATTGGTTTGATGAGTATGTCAAGCAACATAACTTTGAATAGGGTGAGTTAGTATTGTTGTACTCAGTCAAAGGACATAAGAAAAAGCTAAAGTTTTGGGGGCTAGGACCTTTTAAGGTTCGGAACCATGAGCCGAATTGGCAACGTAGAGCTCGAAACCTTGGAAGGTGAGGGCATAGGTTTCTTCAATGGCAGCTGCATAAAGAAGTACTTTCCCCCCTCACACCCCTTGCATGAGCCTCCAATGTTGGCACCCCCTGTCCATGTACGAGGAGCCACTATCACTGAGGTGGATGGTGAGGATGAGGAAGTAGTACCACCAGCTTTCCTAAGCATGACGATCACTGCTAAGCACACATGCACCCCCAATGCATTGATTGATGAGGGAGCTGATTTTAATATCTTAACCCGTGACCATTGGACCCAAATCGACAAACCGTAGTTGCAGCCCACTAATGCTAAGCTCACCCCTTATGGGGGCCAACCCTACACACTTTTGGAAAAGTGCAAGGTTGCAGTTTCTATCGAGTCTGAAAGCATGCCAATAATCTTCTATGTGTTGCCCAACACTAAAGATGCAAGCACAAAGTTACTGTTAGGACAAACCTTTAAGAAGCAAGCTTGTTGCAATGTCGACTACGAGTCATAGCGCATCCACCTAGCCGTGGGTAATGTTCGCATAGTTACAACTTTCAGCAAGGGCGGTGGGACTCCTTCTAAGTTCGTAAAGTCACCGATAGAGAAACCCACCATCAAGAGTAAGGAGGGGGTTGTGACTCATCACAACTTTCCAAGCCTCAATGCTAGCAATCCACTAAACCCAATGCTGAAGCCCATGAACCCTAGTTCGAATGGGTACCTAAGCAACAACGAGCGCCACCTAGGAATAGGAACCCATGGCCTCCCAAGGCTAATGACCCACACTCAAAACCTAGAAAGCCAAGACAAAACCATAAACATAGACATACGGTGCTGCAATGGTTCAAGGCCCTACTCAAATGCCACCCTCAAGCTTGACCACACGAAACATCCCATCAAAGACATGCAGACTACAAGAGAATCAGGGTACTAAGTCCATGGAACCTCCAAAGCCTAGCTCAGTAGGGCATAAACCAATCTATCATCCAAAACTGCAACTTGCTACTAACAAACCAACCACACCTAGTCCCGGTGATGCTCCTCAGATCTCAGAAGTGTCTGGTGGTATATCAATCGTAGCTACAACTAAGTCCATCGAACATAAGGCCAAGCTACAACATCAGGAGCAAACCAAGAAACAAACATTAGTACTGAACTCTCTAGCATTGCCAAACCTCAACCACCTGTCGGGCTTAGACCCTCTTATTGGCGATGATCGATTCTAACCTTGGCTACAGACTTAACTGAAAATATAGGGGACGACTTGGTTGCTTGCCTCCAATGCTTGGATGCTACTTTCATGGCATTGGCTACAAGCTATGATCGACTAGACTTAGGCCTCTTGGAGGAACCTATAGCAACGGAAGTATGAACACTCCCTCGCTCTTGGAAGGAATCAGAATTTGTATTCGTTAAGGCTTCCGAAGCAGCTGCAGAGTTAATTGCAACTGAGATATCCAAGGAACAAGCAATCAAACAACGTCTCATTACGTTGTATAGAAAGAACACGATCATAGCCACAAATCAAAAAATCAAGAAGTTGAAATAGCTTGCTGCAACTCCTCCTTTTTGCGAAATTGGTAAGCTCTATTAGTGCAATGGGAGCTAGAGGGATGCCAAATAATGACCCACGATGAACAACGCCGCGCAATCAAGGCATAAGAATATGACCTAACCTATGTAGCTCCAACTTCTTATAGGGTGTTGAATACCATTCGTAACCAACCCTAGAAGAACACATTAACGGACATCCTTATTTAGATCGCATCCTCGCTGAGGAGCTGTTTCATGTTGCAAGCTGAGTGGACTCCAATGACTTCTTGCTTGATGTTCTCACTTACATTATGCATGTATGTATACGCTCTTTAGACATGGATAGCTATGAATGGAGGAGCTGAGGGAGGAAAGAGCTCACGGGTACGAAAGAGAGGTGGAGAACCTAACCCAAGAGGCTGCCTCAGCACAAGAAGAGCAGCAAAAGCTAAGACAAAAATGGAAGATCAAGAACGAAGGTTGACAATGCTAGCTCAGAGGTAGGGGGAAAGCCTGGAAGATATGAATAAGAGGGCATAAGAATGGGCTAATCAGAATGAAAAAGGGGTCAACAAAGCCTTGGCATGCCATCTCACTCAAGTCGAAAAAGAAAAGATACTTGTTGAAAGCAGAGCGAAAGCCACCCAAGTGAGCTTCCACACCCAACAACACACCTTCTTGGATACCCTATTGGACATCAACCAGGCAGAGGAGGGAGAGTCCATAGAGGCAATGAAAAAGAAACTTGGAATGGCTCGTAGGGCATTGAAAGCAAGGTTACACATGTTGCCACAACTTAGTGGAGTTGGCCCAAGCCTAGAAGAGCAATGCCATTATCTCCTATTGGCAGGCCTAACCTCGCAGGAAGTGGATGCACTCAGGTTCCTCCAAGAAGAGCAGTAGGAGCCAAGCCATGAGAGGGAGGTGAATTTGAACTTTGAAATGAGATCACATGAAGAAGAGCTTGTCCCATTGCCTCCTTCCCTGCGGATTGAAGAGCAACAACACGTAGACATCTCCGCAGAAAGAAAGGCGGCATTGAGGGAAAGAAGAAAACAAATGGTGGAGGACACAAGGAGAAAGTGGAATGCCAAGGGAGTGAAGGCACCCTAGGCACCTATCCCCCCATGCGAGGATGATGCCCCAACGAGCTTCCATGCAGACCTTGTAATCTGGAAGAGGCAAGAAATGTCCAACAACCCCTTTGATTTGAACTTCTAGTTCCCCACCACGTAGTGTAGGGTCTTGCCCATCAAGGTGGTGGAGGAGGTAATTAACATCATAAGCAGGCTGGGACAAAAATGGCTGGAGGAGGGAGAGCAGAATCCCACCCTATGGGCCACTAAAGATGCCGAGTTTCGACAGAATAAGGTTTTTGAAGTGCCAAGCTCTGTGGTGGCTGGCTACGAATGTCAACCTAAATGAAGAAGAAGGGTATGTGATTACAACCTAGACACTTGGATGGCCTTTTGCAACACTCAACCCTTTGAGCAGAATGACACAACCTTTATGCCTTACCCTTGAAGGGTGGGAGTGGATTTTGACTCTAGTGTCCATGGCCGCTACGACTTCCCTATAATCTATAATCCTCATTGTACTACATATGAAGAGGCTCTCGTCTTCACATTAGAGAACTTGTATGATAACCTAGTCCAATTCACTAACGAATTCTCTTCATGCCCTGACCCCAACTTTTTTACCACTTGTAATTACCTTAGACTACTTAGGATACTCCTTAGACAAGACCCTATCCTGCAAGAGCACGGCCTTCCAATACTCTATTTTGATCCTAATGCTATATATAGTTGCATGATGTCCTGACTAATTATGCAAGCTGCTCTATTACCTTCATTTTGCTTAGCCCTTCTAGAGGAGATGAATGATAGCTGCTTCACCTATTGCAATCATCCATTCCTCTCCACCACCACCCTTCAGGTCCACCTAAACCTCAAGGGATATCTCCGAAGCCGCTAGTTTCTTAACAAATCTATTAAACCCCCTTCTCCACCTCACTCTAATGACGAAGATTAACTTCTGTCATGACTATGTAACCCAAAAAAAAAGAAGATATCACATGTAGACACCGCAAACTGCACATCGATCACACTCAATGGACCTAGGGGTTCTCAAATTAGGTGCGCCCTCGCCGGCTCCGTTCCTAACCCCCCAGCCTCATTTTGATTCCCCACTTCACGCTTAGGGCACATCAAGGGCAGGGCACACCTAGGGAGGTAACACTCGCCTGTGGGTAGACCTGTCACATAAAGCCCCATGCACCGCACCTCCCTTATGCACAAACTGGGTCCTCAAGTGTGGGACCACCCTGGGCTTGCCCAAGGACCCATCTCCTAGTTCCACAAGCACTCCACACTAAGGCAGACACACCCCCAGGTAGTGCACCTTCTTTTCTTTCCAAGTATGAATATAGGCCCTGACCACTAGCTCCAGAGACCCCATCATCCATGCAATGCGCTCCCCATCTTATGCAACATGCCATGATGCATGCACAACAAAGCAAGGGGCGGAAATGAAGTGAATGAAGAAGCTCATTCACTTCATTTGGAACAAAAAGTGAATGAAGAAGCTCATTTGGAACAACGCAAGACGCAGAGGGCCAACAGAGGGATTCGTCCAACATGATATTCAATTTCATTCCCATAAATCCCTCCAACAAGTCCATAAATCCCTCCAATACTAGGGCTCATTCCAAACTCAAGGACCTTTCAGTTTCATAAATCCCTCCGATAGGTCCATAAATCCCTCTAACACTAGGGCTCATTCCAAACTCAAGGACCTTTCAGTTCCGTACATCCCTCCAACAGGTCCATAAATCCCTCTAACACCAGGGCTCATTCCAAACTCAAGGACCTTTCAGTTCCATAAATCCCTCTAGCAGGTCCATAAATCTCTCCAGCACCAGGGCTCATTCCCAACACAAGGGCCTTTCAGTTCCATAAATCCCTCTAGCACCAAGGCTCATTCTAAATGCAAGGGCCTTCTAGTTCCATAAATCCCTCCAACACACTTTCCAATAGGGCTCGCTACACACTCAAAAAGCCATTTGGCTACCCCAGCAACACTGTCCAACTCACCACCTAGTGCCATGGGACTAGCACTCAACTAGGAGGAGGTATTGTTTACTGCAAAGCAAAGGAAGCGAAAAATGAGGCATCAAGAGGAAAAGTGCAAGGCAGAAAAACTAAAATCATGGGAACAACCACAAGGAGTACAAGACACGACCATTGAAGCCGCAAGAAGCCAAAAGCAAGAAGGCACACCTTTAAATACAAAGACGTAGCCAAAACCTCTGTAAAAGAGCACCGGGCTCTCACCCATGCAAATTGTAAAGGTAGATGGGTGGTAGGAAGGAAGCTAGGAAGATAGGAGAACAATGGAAAAAGGGGCCTAGCCAGCCATGTAAAAAGGGGATGATTGCCCAAGGGAAAGAGGGTTTTGTATATAAAGTTCAAAAAAGTGAACGAGAGCTCATTCTTTGGTGTGTGGAAAAGTGGACTCTTGTTCTTCTCTTCTTTTATTCTCTCCCCTTGCTTGCTTGCTTGTGAGTGCTTGAGGGAGGGAGTGAGAGTGAGTGAGGGAGAGAGTGTGTGAGGATGAGAGATCTTGGAGGTGAAGCTCTCCACCATCTCTTCTTCTTCTCTTCTTCTCTTCTCTTCTCTCTTCTCGCACGTGGCTATGGGGGATGGAGCTTGAAGGAAGAGGCTTGAGGATGCTTGAGCATGCATCACGAATCGTGGAGCTATTGGAGTGCTTGAGAGAGGAAGCAACTCAATCGTGCATTAAGGTAAGCTCACTACACTTGTAGAGAGGGATAGCACGTTGGCTATGTGAGAGGTAGCCATTAGTGATCACTTGAAACACTTGACCAATAAGCGGTCTTCTATGGATCTTGGCGGTTGAGCTTGAGCTCGCGCCTCTACAACACTATTGAACTTGATCTTATATCTTTACTTTGTTTTGTTTTGTTTTGTGAGTGAGATTTACAAAGCTAATTTTTGTAAGTGTTGTAATCATAAACCAAGTTATATAAGAGCTATCATTAGAACGTATATCTTGAATTTGTGTTGTCTTTTCAAAAACTTCAATGTGTCTCTAATAACTTCTAATGTCCTAGAAAGTACCACTCAATCTCTACATAGACTGCTACACAAAACTTATTGATCGAAAGATTTTTCTTAAAATATCCATTTTTTACACTACTAGAAAAAACTTAAATTTATTACTTGTATCAAAACTTACTATGTATTTGTAGAGAAATACATTTAGTGAACGACAAGTATATATCCCTAGCCATATAAACATGCTGAAGTTGAGCAAACATTTTTGAGGTGTAGCTTTGAAAGCAACAATATATATCCATTCCAATGATATTTTACATCATCTTGTTTTTATTTTTTCACCTTGTGGGAGCCTTTGTAGGATGGTAATATGGTAAGCCAATCATTTACAATAAAATTTTTGGGCTTCCAAGTTTCACATGAACTTTTGTTATAGATGATACAAGAGTTCATGGAATGAGAAGGATGCCTTGTGGATATAATGAAAAAAAAAAGGCGCACATAGTGTGTAGAGAAAGAAAATCAAAGAGAAGGGCAAAAAGGAGAATCAAGAGAGCTTAAATATATAGGTGCGAAAAAGAAGTCATGTAGTCAAATCTCTTGATTTTCAAAATATAAAGCATTAACTTTACGTTCCGAATAGGACAAATAGAACTACCAAAACATATCAAAATTTGGATATTTGGGATAAAAAAGATCTCTCAATTTTCAAAATATCATATAAAGGCCAACCATGAAAATTGTGTCTCACTCCTAGGCCGCTTGGGGTCAAGTGGAGCTTTGGACACCCCTTGCCTAGTCCGAAACAGAGTTGAAGGCTACCATGAGCCCAATGTTTGTGGCATTGGAAGATCGCATTCTAGATAAAGGATGGAAATTTGTGGTGTCATGTGATTTGGACTAGTTACTTCTGTAGGACTGAAGGGATACATAATTTCACCTGTATGGGTAGGAGACAAAGATTAACTTGAAGATAAGTTAAGTAACTTGTTTGTCAAAAGATTTGCTTGCTCTGTTTTCATGTTAGTATTGTGAATTACGCGAACAAACCATGTTCCCTAAAAGGCCTAATTAAGGAAGCTCGTTTTAAATGTCACACATAAATGTGATAGGACCTAATTAGATAACTAAAGAATGCCTATTGAGGGAAGCAGGTGGACGGAAGCCTAGACGGGTCCATCCTGAGGCAAGGTGGTCCCAGAGAACTAGAGTTTAGGAGGCTTCTTAGAAGGTTCTACCATCGTAGGACCTTTAGGTATTATTAGATTAAAACCTGATTCATATTGTTTTAGGGGACCGGAATGGGACTATGCCCTACGAGCAGAGAGGTTGAGCGGCGCATCCCTCTTGTTTTCCATTCTCTTTGAAGCAAGTGCGGCATGGATCTGCTTCGGATTGGGTATCTCTACGTAAAGTAGGATCTCCAGACTTGACGCTGGTATGCTGTAAGGAGACCTTGACCACTAGGGACCCAAATTTCATGTCAATCGTAGTGTATTCGGCTGTGAACATTTCGTTGTGAGGCGGACTACGAAAACCCTAGGCGACAAACCCTGTAACATTCCATGGGAGTGCCTTGTGGCGTCACTTAGATTCGTCTCTCGTTGGACCGCTAAAAATGTGCTTGGACAGTCGATAGGTGGCACATTACAGTTAGTATCAGAGCGAAACTTCATAATGTTGTGTGATTGATTAATGTATGGTTCGTAGATATATCCTAAACAAAATAACTAAAGTGGTATGGCTTGATTGTTAGGCACCTCTGCACCCACGAATCCTAACATGCAAGAGAAGAAATTCCTTATTAAGCAAGTTTTTTTATTTAGTTATCTAATTACCTAACGCATTACGTTTTGACATGCAAAATCAGCTCCCTTAATTAAACAAATTAATCACGGGTTCCTTCACAGAACTTAGGCACTGACACAAAAACAATGTCAAGCAAGTTCCTTTTTCTCAAGCATCTGTTCTTTATTTATCATAATTCCGGATTACATCCAACCTCATGCCCAAAGGCCATCCCAGCAATCTATAAGATCATTGTTCCAAGTTTCCCCTGTAGACTAGTACACGGGCCTTGAGATCCCATCTCGAGTCACGTCGGCCTCTTATACGGGATCCGGAGGCAAGGGATTTACAGCCAGAGCCTCCCCTAGCACCCAAGTGTCCTCCCGTTCCAAGCAGTACCCACGTAGAGACCTCTCGCAACGGGTTAGGTCCATATACTCAGCACGGCTAACAACCCCCTTAGTTAGGGCCAAGCAGACAGTCGAAGGTAACTGCTCCTGCCTCTCCCTCTAGGCTTTCAACCTGAAGCATTTAAGCGTTTTCCTTGAATTAGTTCCTTGAGCAAAGAAATCAAATACTGTATCCAAGTACAAGCACAAACATTTAGGAGGTCGTTTGTGCGACCCACTACTAAGGTGTGACTCCTTTCTCCCGGATGCCCAGCACCCGACATTGGGTCTTTCAGCGACTTGGTGAAATCCCAATAATTTCAACAAGAGCAAATGGTCTTGGTAAGTTGACTTATACTTTCTTAGGGTATCCTAGTCCCTAACTGAAACACTAGCAGGTTAGTCAAGGCAATTGGGCATGCCTTATTCGCAACCCAACCAAGGGTCTTATAATTTCTAATTCCAGCCACTCAGTTAACACACAAGGAAACACATGATTTTTAAAATAAGACGTGGTTTAGATGCATGCGATCCTTCCAATTCTCTTAGTGCGGTTCTATGCAAGAGTTCCCAACCATCATGCACATTGTGCATTTAGTATAGTTGTCCCTAAACAGCATTTATCTCCCTTTATTCCTGGCAATGAGTACTTATTTCCAATGCACCGATTCACATGTGACTTGCGTCTATGGAAGTCTAGGGTTTTACTTTCCAATGATGCAAGTGTAACTTATGAACAGAAGTTAGCATTTCATGTGTTTCTTTTAACCATGATCGCGAAACGAGAATTCCAAATGACTATTCATGCACTGAACTTGTTTTAAAAAAGCTATCATTTTATGTGAAATAAGGCGATAATCCTATCATTTTATGTGTGTAGAAGTTATCATTTCATGTGAGGTAAGGTGATAACCTTATCATTTTAGATGAGTAAAACTTATGCTAGTTCAACCCTAACGTTGCATGCAACTTAGTATAAACAAAACCTTATGCATGACATTATCCCCTCCAAGAGAACTAAGTCCTAAATGAATTTTTTTAATGTTTGGAACCTGGGCTTGATTCGTGGGTGTTGCGTTGGTCGTTCCGCTCGTCCCTCCAGCATTTCCAGTGGCTTGAGCGCCTATGCTTCCCGTAACTTTCTTTTTGGGAGCCATTCCCTCACGGAGATTGGGCAGTCTGGACCTTAACAGTTTCGGTTAGACACAATCGGTTTGGAAGACCACTGGCGGTGGTTCGTTGCCAGGAGAGTGGTTTAGGTGACTCCTTCCTCTTATCCTTCCCCTACCACTTCTCACCTCTCTTCCTCTACCTCTTCTTCCTCTACCTCTACCTCTCTCCTTTCCCTTCTTCTTCTCCTCTCCTCCTTCTCTCCTTTTTTTCTTGCTCTTCCTCTACCTCTCCCCTACTCCTTCCCTTCTTCTACTATTCTCCCTCTACTTCCCTCTTCCTCTACCTCCTTTTCCTCCCTCCTTCTTCACTCCTTCTCCTTCATTCCTCCTTCTCTTCTCTCTCTCCCTCCTTACGCTTCTACCTCCTTCTTCTTCTCTCCCTCTTCTCTTCTCTCTCTCACCTTCTTTATCTTCTCCCACCCTCTTCTTCTCATCCTCTCCCTTCTCTTCTCTTACTCCTTCTTTTCACCTCCTCCTTCTTCTCTCCCTCTTCCCTTCTCTCTCTCACCTTCTTTCTCTTCTCCCTCTCTCCTCCCTTCTTATCCTTTCCCTCTACCTTTTTCCCTTCACAGCCCAAACAAGGAGGCCGTTTAACATTTTTGAGGGCCCAGGGGAGGGATCCGCAATGCACGTCAACCAAGGGGTGATGTGATTGGGAGGGCCGCAGCACCGCCATGAGGAGAGGGGGAGAATAGTCATTGGTGGAAAATCAGAGGCTAAGGAAGGATGGGATGCTTCGGGCAACCGATGCGACCTTGTCAGGCCAGCGCTTGAGCTTGAAAGTCCCCGAGTCCAGCGTCTACAAGATTGAGGCTTGCTGCAAAATTGCGGGCCCGAAAGGGTTTTCCTCCCGATGCGGAGAGAAAAAGGATGATATATTCCTACTACGGCTGAGACCACATGGTGGGTGGGAGCCTCCACTCGGTCGGGAGCAGCTGGCTACAGCATAGTTATGCATCCAGGGATATTCTATTAAAAAAAAAGGGATTTGTGCAGCAGGATGGCGGCCGGGTGATGACGACGGCATAGCCTTCTCTCTTCGGGAGGGGAGAAGCCCTCCGCTTATATAGGGGGGGAGGGAATAGCTGGCATGGCCACCCTCCACCTGGAGGGTGCATGCTTCTCCTACCAACCCACCACTCCCACTCCCTCTCTCCTTCCCCGACTGCTGTCGACGGGGAGAGAGGGGAAATTAAAAAATTGAACTAAAATTTAAAAATTTTCATTTTAAAAATCTTGGGAGGGTTCCTAAGGCCCATTACATCCTCTCCCCCTTAGAGGAATCGAGATGTCCTCATCTCGAGAGGACGTGGGGGCTATTGTTGGTTGAGAGTATCTTTGTCCATCCATGTGGCATCCTCTTCGGGATAATCTTTCCACTGGACGAGGCATTCTCTCAAGGTCCTTGACCTCAAATGCCTCTCCTTGACATCTAGGACTCTATCAGGCCGTAGCTCAAGGACTCCTTGGCTAGGCATTACAACTTGCTGGTCATCAAGTATATGATTTGATTAGGTAAATACTTTTTCAATAGGCTAACGTAAAATACATTATAAACTTTTAGGTTTGCGGGTAGCTGTAGTCTATAAGTATTAGGTCCTAGGTACTTAGTGATCTTGTAAGGTCCATAATACCTTGGACTTAGCTTCTTGTATTCTCCCAAGGACAGTGAACTCTTTTTAGGGCGTATGCAGATGAAGACCATATCACCTTCAATGAAGAATCTGTCTTGCCGTTTCAAGTCTGCGTAAGCCTTCTGTCTGTCCTTGGCGGCTTGGATGTCTTGTCTTATTGATTTGATTTGGTCATCCATGTCTTCCAGCATCTACTTTTAAGCTTCAACCCTCAAGGTTGGATCCGAGAAGCTCAAAGGAGTACGACAATCGTGCCCATACAATGCTTGGAAAGGGGTCATTTGAATGCTTTGTTGGTAGGAAGCATTGTAGGCAAACTCAACCAGTGGCAAATGTTGAATCCACTTTTTGGGTTCGCGACAGTAGTGTGCCCTAAGCATATCTTCAATGACTTGGTTGACTCGTTCTGTTTGACCATCGGTTTGGGGATGGTAAGCTGTGCTGAAACAGAGTTGAGTCCCAATGGCCTCGAAGATAGCCCTCCAGAAGTGTGATGTGAAGAGAGAGTCATGATCACTAATGATTCTCCTGGGTAACCCATGAAGTTTGAATATCTCCTTAATGAATAATCTTGCAATGTCTGAGGCTTTATAGTTTGTCTTGATAGGGATAAGATGTGCAACCTTGGTGAGCATATCTACTACAACCATAATAGAGTTGTATCCTCCCTGAACTTGGGGTAGGCCAACAACAAAGTCCATACTAATGAATTCCAATTTCATTTGGGGAATTTCAAGTGGTTGCAATTTCTCTGGCATTTTGACATGTTCTGCCTTAATGCGTTGACAAGACAAACATTTCGTGACATATTTGAGAACATCACCCTATCCCAATAATAGCTCTCCCTGACCGCATTAAGGGTCTTGGCATAGCCAGGATGTCCTGAAAAAGGGGAGTCATGGGCTTCCCAAAGTATCTTCTGCTTGAGGGATTGGTTAGCAAGGATACATAATCTTGTCCTAAAGTAGACAAGTCCACTACTAACAGAGAATTCTTGATACTTCATCTTTAGCTTTGGGTCTTGATCTTTGATGGGGATCTCCCTTAGCAATTTCTGATAGACTGGGTCATGACATGCCTCTTCTCTAGCTAGCTCAAGAATTAGGTTGTTTGGCATTGATACCTTTGTGGCTAGAGATCTTGCTGTTGATGGATCTTGCAAAATCAAAGAATTCAGAAATGCCTTGCGACTGAGTGCATCGGCAACTACATTCTCCTTTCGAGGCCGGTATTTGATTTCAAAATCATATTCTTCCAACACTTCAATCCATCGATGTTGCCTCATATTGAGCTTATTCTGGGTGAAAATCCATTTAAGACTCTTGTGGTCTGTCACTAAGGCAAATTTATTATCCAACAAGTAATGTCTCCAAATTTTGAGAGCATGGATGACAGCCAACAGCTCCAGATTGTGGGTAGCATAATTCCTTTCATGGCTCTTCAGTTTCCTTGAAGAGTATGCTACAGGGTGACCTTCTTGTATAAGCACACATCCTAAGGCAAGTGCGCTTGCATCAATTACCACTTCAAACTCCTTACTAAGATTAGGAAGTTTCAGGATGGGTGCCGATACCAAGCTTTGCTTTAGTTTGTCAAAGCTAGTCTGTTCAGCAGGTGACCATACAATTGCTACTTGCTTCTTTAGTAGATCGGTCAAAGGCGCTGCAATCAAAGCATAGTTTTTGATAAAGATCTTGTACCATCCCGTCAATCTAAGAAATCTACGTATTTCTTTGATAGAAGTTGGTGTTGGCCATTCCAGAACGTCTCTGACCTTGGCTGGATCCACTGAAATTCCTTCCACTGATACAATGAATCCCAGATATTCAATCTGTCACTTGAAAAATGCACACTTCTTCTTCTTGGCATAAAGCTTGTGTGCTCTCATTGTTTCAAGAACAATGTAAAGCTGGGGTTCATGATCTTTTTCCTGCTTAGAGTAGACTAGGGTATCCTCAAAGAAGATGAGTACGAAGTCATCAAGATAGGGCCTAAAGATATCTTGCATTAACCTATTGAAGGTAGTAGGAACATTTGTCAGCCCGAATGACATCACTAGGAATTCAAAGTGTCCATACCTTGTGCTGAATGCAATCTTCCGAATATCTTCTTCCTTGATCCTTATGTGATAATATCCTGACTTGAGATCTATCTTAGAGAAGATCTTTGCACCTTGAGGACGGTCAAGAAGTTCATCTATTCTAGGAATGGGATATTTGTTTTTAATGGTCGATTGATTTAACCCTTTGTAGTCAATGCATAGCCGAAGCATTCTGTCTTTTTTCTTCTGGAATAGCACTGGAGCTCCCCATGGTGAACTGCTAGGACGGATGTAGCCTTGGTCTAACAGTTGCTTGAGTTGCTCCTTCAGTTCAATCGCTTCCGAGATGGATATTCTATATGGTCTCTTTGCTACTGGTGTAGCTCCTGGTGCCAGTTTGATTTCATGATCGACTTCCCTTTGAGGAGGAAGTTCTGTCAACTCTTCAGGAAATACGTCTGTGTATTCCCTTAACCATGAAGGTTCTTCCCCAGATTCCTGATTCAGATCTAGCTTATTTAGTTTAATCAGATAGACAGGTAGCCCCTTCCTAACTCCTTTTATTATCCGTGTTGCTTTTGCCAGCTGATTTTTTGGCTTACCAGCCTCTCCTTGAGTTGTAACTAGTTCCCCTTTAGAATTTTAAAAGGAGACTTGGCCCTTACCATAGTGTATGTGGGCATCATTGGGTATTAGCCAATCCATTCCGAGCAAACATTCGTGGACACCTAGGTTCATTACCTTGAATCTCACCGAAGTCAGCTTCCCACCCATTAGGAATTTCACCTTAGCAGTTTGCCTGGTACAAGAGACCTCACAACCATTTGCCAATTCCACAAGTAAAGTAGGTGCATCTATTGTGGTTATCCCTAGTCTTTTTACACAGATCAGTGAAATGAAGGAATGTGTACTGCCACAATCGATTAGGGTTTTGAAACTTTTACCTTCATAATTCGATGGAGTTTGGATCACCGAGAATTGACGATTCGGACCCTTCTTATGAAGAGCGGAGTGAACCGCTGCCCTCTCAATGTCAGCATCCATGGATAGATCTTCTTTATCACCCAAGTCCTTGTTGGCAACACTGGAGGTTCTCCCTTTAGCCATGACAGTGGCTCCTTGGCCATGGGCGGCTCCTTGGAATGGCCCTTAGCATTGTCCTCTGTTAAGCTTGGGGCACTGCCTCTTGAAGTGTCCAGGCTCGTTGCAATGGAAGCAACTGAGATTGTGGCCATTACCTTGTGTAGGAACAAAGTTGTTGACAGCGTTGGTCCTAGCTTTCTTCCTTTGTCCCTGATTTTGGCCCTGTGCTCTCTTAGCCTGAGACCTATACATTCCCTTGTTTTGATCCCTATAAGACCAAGTCCTATTGTTCCTTGGCTTGGTCTGCACCTCCTGTATTATTGGTGCAGCTCGAATGAGTGCGTCTTGTAGGTCCGTTGGGTGCATTGATTCCAAGCGCGTGTTTATGGGTGGATTTAACCTAGCACAAAACTTTGACACCTGTTGTGTCATATCCATTTGTGGTGCATACTTTAAGAGAGAGACAAACTTTGAATAATATGCATCAAGGGATATTCCAAGCTGCTTCAATTCATAGAATTTGTTCATCTTCTATGTGCAGTAGGCAGGTGGCAGATACCTCCCTCGCACAGCTTCTTTAAGCTTCTCCCAAGTGACTGTCCCTTCCGAGATCCCTTGGTCTCTGCACCATTGTTTCCACCAAAGTCTTGCTTCGCCAGTAAGCTTCAGTTTGGTGAGCATTGCTTGGTTAGCAGGTGCAATTCCTGCTGCCTCAAAATAGTCCTCCATGGACTTGATCCAGACCTCGGCATCAGTTTTTTGAACAGTCCTTCCCTTACCATCGAATTCAGGTGGCTTGATTTGTTTGAGAAGGAACTTCTTCTCTTGAATCACAGATGTACTTAGTGTAGGGGTCGGACTTGGAATCTGCACTTGGGGTTGTGCCTGGGCAATAAGATTTTTCATGTTAAAAACTTACCAAACGTTTCTCACATTACATTAATATGACCAGTACAGCTTTTAGCCAAGTGACCTAGTCACTTAACTCCTTTGCCAACATTTACAATTAGGATAGACAGTAATCAAAATCTTATTCATTCATGAGGGCATAGCCCTTTTGAGTACATTTATTTTGGGAAAGTAGAACAAGCTGATTGGCACATCAGTTTAGGGAAAATAGGATTGTGTTACATTCGACTACAGGGACTGAGTAATAATATGGAGAGGGGTCATGGATTTTCAGGAATCGATAAGTTGTAGGAAGCTTGGGATATCCCTTCCTTTGGTACCCGTTCTTCTCATAACGCCCCAGCACTTTGATTCTGTCGGCAGGGATCACCCGAGTCACTTCTTCATATACATACTTGTTCTACTTGACTTGCCGACCACCAACATGCAGGGTTGCATTCGCGTGAGCTTCAACAAAGATGAACAGCTTCACGATCTTTAAATCCTCCATCCACTTGATTCTCTTCAAGTTAGTCTGAAGGTACGCAAGTTGGTGGACTACTATGTAATATATTCCTGATTCTCTCGTCCATCTTCGTTCCACGTACAGGGGTGAAGGATTGTAGATGCGCTCTAGAATATTCATCATGCCTAGCCTTTGTCGATAATCCGAAGCATGCATTGCAGTCATAAATATAACCTGGAACACCAAGAATTTGTTCCATGCTTTGTGACTCTACAGC
This sequence comes from Lygodium microphyllum, assembly GCF_053477565.2. Classification (NCBI taxonomy): domain Eukaryota; kingdom Viridiplantae; phylum Streptophyta; class Polypodiopsida; order Schizaeales; family Lygodiaceae; genus Lygodium; species Lygodium microphyllum. Next base: position 106,305,805 of record NC_141149.1, on the reverse strand, counting down.
CCAGCATCCATAAGTAAGTAAGAAAATGTTCTCAACAGCAAACATTGCTCTATTTTCCTTCCTTCATTAAGTTCCTTTGTAAATATTAGATTCCCTTGGTTCGCTTTGATACCAACTATAACATGCCCATTTGTTTGATTGTGGGACACATCTTAGCAACCCATCGGGAGGAGGGTCTAGAAGGCTCTGCCTGGCACTCGTAGGGAATGACACAGGGTTTGTGATCTAGGTCTTCCCGAGTCTGCCCCGAGTGGAAGAGTCCAGCCGTTCCCAATTGGGATTGATTTAAGGTCACGGTTCATTTCCTATCCGCAAGTCTCAACCTTTCTGCCGAACAGCATAGACCCATTCCTTTGTCCTAAAATAGAATAAATCGAAGATTCTACATCCACAGATTAGGTCTTTATTATCTCAATGTTTGAGAAAAGTTCCTAGCTAACCGAGGCCACCCTTCCATAGGACAGACCTAAGTCACGTCCACTGTACTTTCCTCAATTTGCTTTAGTTATCTAATTACCTAACACATTACGTTTTGACATGCAAAATCAGCTCCCTTAATTAAACAAATTAATCACGGGTTCCTTCACGTAACTTAGGCACTGACACAAAAACAATGTCAAGCAATTTCCTTTTTCTCAAGCATCTGTTCTTTATTTATCATAATTCCAGATTACATCCAACCTCATGCCCGAAGGCCATCCCAACAATCTATAAGATCGCTATTCCAAGTTCCACTCACAGACTAGTACACGGGCCTCGAGATCCCATCTCGAGTCACGTCGGCCTCTTGTATGGGATCTAGAGGCAAGGGATTTACAGCCAGAGCCTCCCCTAGCACCCAAGTGTCCTCCCGTTCCAAGCAGTACCCACGGAGAGACCTCTCGTGGCGGATTAGATCCATATACCCAGCGCGGCTAACAACCCCCTTGGTTAGGGCTAGGCAGACAGTCGGAGGTAACTGCTCTTGCCTCTCCCTCCAGGATTTCAACCTCAAGCATTTAAGAGTTTTCCTTGAATTAGTTCCTTGAGCAAAGAAATCAAATACTGTATCTAAGTACAAGCACAAACATTTCGGAGGTCGTTTGTGCGACCCACTACTAAGGTGTGACTCCTTTCTCCCGGATGCCCAGCACTCGATCTTGGGTCTTTCCGCGACTTGGCAAAATCCCAATAATTTCAACAAGAGCAAATGGTCTTGGTAAGTTGACTTATACTTTCTTAGGGTATCCTAGTCCCTAACCGAAGTACTAGTGGGTCAGTCAAGGCAATTGGGCATGCCTTATTCGCAACCCAACCAAGGGTCTTATAATTTCTAATTACAGCCACTCAGTTAAGACACAAGGAAACACATGATTTTTAAATTTTCAAGACGTGCTTTAGATGCGTGCGATCCTTCCAATTCTCTTAGTGTGGTTCTATGCAGGAGTTTCCAACCATCATGCGCGTTGTGCATCTAGTATAGTTGTCCCTAAACAACTTTTATCTCCCTTTATTCCTAGCAATGAGTACTTATTTCCAATGCACCGGATCACATGTAACTTGCATCTATGGAAGTCTAGGGTTTTACTTTCCAATTATGTGAGTGTAACTTATGAACAGAAGTTAGCATTTCATGTGTTTCTTTTAACCATGATCGCAAAACGAGAATTCCAAAGGACTATTCATGCACTGAACTTGTTTTAAAAAAGCTATCATTTTATGTGAAATAAGGCGATAACCCTATCATTTTATGTGTGTAGAAGTTATCATTTCATGTGAGGTAAGGTGATAACCTTATCATTTTAGATGAGTAAAACTTATGCGAGTTCAACCCTACCGTTGCATGCAACTTAGTATAAACAAAATCTTATGCACGACATTATCCCCTCCATGAGAACTAAGTCCTAAATGAATTTTTTTAATGCTTGGAACCTGGGCTTGATTCGTAGGTGTTGAGTTGGTCGTTCCGCTCGTCCCTCCAGCACTTCCGGTGGCTTGAGCACCTATGCTTCCTGCAACTTTCTTTTTTGGAGCCATTTCCTCACAGAGATTGGGCAGTCCGGACCTTAATAGTTTCGGTTAGACACGATCGATTTGGAAGACCGCCGGCTATGGTTCGTTGCCAGGAGAGTGGTTTGGGTGACTCCTTCCTCTTATCCTTCCCCTACCACTTCTCACCTCTCTTCCTCTACCTCTTCTTCCTCTTCCTCTACCTCTCTCCTTTCCCTTATTCTTCTCCTCTCCTCCTTCTCTCCGTTTTTTCTTGCTCTTCCTCTACCTCTCCCCTACTCCTTCCCTTCTTCTACTACTCTCCCTCTACTTCCCTCTTCCTCTACCTTCTTTTCCTCCCTCCTTCTTCACTCCTTCTCCTTCACTCCTCCTTCTCTTCTCTCTCTCCCTCCTTCTTACTCTTCTGCCTCCTTCTTCTTCTCTCCCTCTTCCCTTCTCTCTCTCACTTTCTTTATCTTCTTGCGACTATGACCTTGATTTTTTTAGGGTCAAGTCGCAATCCCTATTGAACTAACCACATGGCCTAACAATAGCCCATAAGGCACTCCAAAGACACACTTCCACGGGTTGAGAGCCCTGCAAAATTATCTAGAATGCTCGAGACACTTCTGCAAAATAATCAACTCCCTTTCTCTTACGGTGGCTGCCCCCAGATCATCAATGAATACTTTCAACTCTGCTGGGGAGATGTCACCAAAGGTCTTGTCGGTTGTTCTTTGCCACAAACCAAGTGCATTACATAACCCAAATGCCATCACATGGTACGCAAAGGTACTGAACATAGTGATAAATGTCATTTTCAGCTTGTCTTGCTCAACAATCACCATTTGGTTATACCCTGCAAAGAAATCCATGAACGAATATATTTCCCTACCCGCCAAGTGATCCAAAATTTGGTCAATAAACAGCAATAGGTAGTAATCTTTAACAGTCTATTTATTTAACTCTCTAAAGTCTACACAAAGATGGATTTCATTATTCTTCTCCTTTCTAATCACAACTGGTGAACACCATTCAATATGCTGAACTGGAAAGATCAAACCCGCCTTTCGCAACTTTTGAAGCCCTTCAAACAGCCCATCCCTTAGTTCAAAAGGCATATGCCTTACTTTCTGATGTACAGGGCGGGTACCTTCCTTTACAGGAATGGTATGCACAGCCAGACTAGGAGGAATACCCCTAATTTTGTCATAGCTCCAAGCAAAGATGTCGCAAAACTCTTGAATCAGGGACACATAGTTCTCTCTCTCTTCCGAACTGAGCATGGAACCTAATTTGATTGGCCGCGAATCATTAGGCATGCCAAGATCCAACTCAATAATGTCTGCATCCACTATTACATGATGGGCACCTCGACCTAGAATCACTCGACCAACGAGTATATCGACTTGATAGTCTATCTATAGAATCCATGCCCTGCCTAGCAAAACTCGATAGATAGGACATCCTGCAAACCTTATCACCCTAAATTCCAAATAGCATTCCAAACTCACAACTGTAACGTGGACTTTAGTGATCCAACCTTCCAATTGTCTTAGACTCTATCATCAGCCATCCTAAGAAGTGTGGAGCCATCTTTTTTGGATCTCTAGACCTAACCTCTCCATCAAATCTGAACTCATGATATTGACGGAGGATCCTGTGTCCACGATAGCGTACTCCACTAATATTCCATCCACATACGCTGGAACCCTAGGGCAATGTTTTTCAGCATGATCAAACCAATCTTCTCCCACTCTAGCTATGCCCAAAGGTTCTACAATATACCCTATATGTAGGATTTTCTTGAATTCCATGTATACTCCCAGAGAAAGTTTAATCAATTGTAGGAGATTTACGTCTGGTTTAACTTCGCAAAGAGAACTTACCAGATCAAAATTGTGGTAGTTAGCCAAAGTTCCCTTCTCGTGCCAAACCATTCTCTCCTTTGGTCTTTCAATCGGCTTTGATGCCTCTTTTTTAGCCTTTACCTTCTTTCTGGGCAATCCTTTATCCTTCTCGGGATCAACTTTACTACCAACAAGTCTTAAATGTCCACCTTCCATATCAGGATTTAGGACTCGCTTTTCCCTAGCATCTTGCTTAGGGCTTCCCTTGACAGGTTTTACAATTCCTTTGTCACCCTCTTTGATCTTTTGACCTCTTGTTACGGCTCGTAGATTAGAAGTTTCAACATCATTGACACGTACAGCCTCAATAAGACTGACTCCACTCCCATGAGACAACTCCTCTACAGAAGCCTTTCCTTGTTGTAGTATTTGTCTTGGTCCTTCATCTTGCTGGACTATGCACGATGGTTAACTAGACCTGGTTGTTTACTCCCTTGTTGGAGAGAACTGATCTTGCTCCAACAAATAGTAGCTAAGTGGCCAGACTTTCCGCAAATATTGCATTTGACATTCAAGCAATTCCTAGGAAAATGTTGGCCACCACACCACGTACAGCTGAATCTTGAGGGGGCACCCTCCTCAGGGCATCGACTCCCTATCAAATTCTACTACTTCTTAAGAAAATTGACATCCACAGCTATTTGTCTGTATTGTTCGGAAATCATATCGGTATAGTGCTTCATCATGTCCTTAACTTCACCAAGGACATTAGAGACACTCGACTCGTAGTCACCATCATCCATCTGTCGTCCCATCAGCCTAACTACTTGATTAGGAATTGGCCGGCTGACCTACTGGGACAACATTAGGATTCATTGTTTGGCTTCCACCACTATTTAGTGAGGCCGTCTGACTAGCCATAGGCATAGTCATACTAGGAGGGGCTGGTAACATATGAAAATTCGGTATGATACTCCTTCCATTCGCATTTGACATGGGGTCACCTTGGCTCCCATTGATCAAGGCCAATTTATTACCATTCCAATTTATCATTGCTGCATAAGCCAGTTGCAAGCGCGACTCCACTCCTTCTGCTTGGATAATAGCAAGGTCAATATCGGCCAAAGCAACACTACTAAGCTACACCTAGATATTAAAATCCAATCCATGTAGGAAATATTGCAACTGTGCAGCTGCTAGAATGGGAATATAAGTATTAAGTTTGCGAAGAACTTGCTTTAGTTTCTTGGCATAGGCATGAACATTCTCATTTGGTTCTTGACGTGTTACATTCAAGACATGCAACCAATACTGTTCACCCTTCTCAAGGGCAAACTCTTTACGGAAAGCTGTAAATAATTGGGCACTGCTAGTTATGGTTCCAGCTTCTAGACTATGATACCACACTATCGCTCTTTCTTTTAACGTCATGTTGAAGAACATCATTAGGTGTCCATCTTGGATCCGATAGTTGAACATGAGAATTTGGAACTCCTTAATATGGAGTTCTACATCTTCTTTTACTAACCCATGAAAAATGGGCAAAGGTGCTCCTAATGCTGGTAAATATGGTGTCCCTGCTGGAATTGCGATGGGTTGTGCTATGGCTACAACCGAATTGGCAACAGGAGTTTGTGTAGGTACAACTACACCTCCACTTGTTGTGGGTTGATTAACTGGAAGAAGGGAAGTACTAAGACTTCCACTTGCACTCAAAGGGCTGCTTGTGACACTTAGGTTACTAGAACCACTACCACTTATTCGTAACGGGCTACTCCTTTGAGGAGAATAGTGTCTTACCATCTTCAACCGCTGTCTAGCCCTCTCAACACGTTTTGCTTTTTGTATTTTGGCTTGACGGTCCTTGTTAGAGGACATAAACCAAATATTTGGTCCCTAAAAACCCTAGATTCGAGAACCACCACTTGTTGTTAGCTCCCGACAAATGCACCACTGATGGGACCTAAAATGGGCCGGCACTGGCTATAGCACTAGCCAGACCTCTGATATGCACAAGACAACCCCACGGCCTCGCGGTCAGGAGCATCTACAGGACACATTGCCCTGCCATCATACGTACATTTTGTGTTTGTATCGTGTTTTGTAGTCCAACCCTTAACCTTCTCAAACTCCTCAAAGGGAGACGCTACACACTTTGGTGTAATTCACCACGTAGAACAACATAGGAGGCACCCCTCGGCTAATTGTCGCAGCCCCACTGCGACCCTCCTACACCTTGGGGATTGGCCCCTCGATGCGTCCCTAACACATATAACACATACGAAACAGACTCCGCTCTTGGTACCAATATTATATCATTCCAGGAATGTACCAGTCCTCACTTATTTGTCCCCTTGGACCCACTGTCTAGACCTAGATCTTCGGTGCCTTACTCTCTCCAGCATGGGTCATTTATAATACAACCAATTGCTATGCATACTAGGAATAGATACCATGTATATATGATTTATGCAATGGTGAATGCCTTATTGTGCACAAACAGTTTAGTTTCAAAGTAGAGACTAAAGGAGTCTACTTTAACATGGATAATTGTGACTTGTTCAATGTAAGTGATAGACGATGTGAGGCATTTGTTGAGTATGTTTATATAGTATATTGTCATCAAATACAAAATAGGATTTAAACCACTTTATAAGAAATTTCAACACAATTAACTAATGTTATTGAAAGAATAAAAAACATCAAGTAGATTCTCTCATTGATATTGGTGGTGTTTAGAAACACCAAGGTAACTACATAAAACACTTTAAATTTAGCATATATTTCATAGCCATGCAAAAGCCTTTAATGTAAGGGATATATTTATTATGAAAGTCAAAATTAGTCCATATAGACTTAGCGCCTTCTTGTTACAACATGTATATTGAAAAAATACAAATTTTGTAGATTTTGTATAAAACATTTAGTTGCACTACCATTTATGAAATGTTTGTGATATCCTAACTCATGAGCAAGTTGCATTGCTTCCATATCTTTCAAAGTAGAGACTAAAGGAGTCTACTTCAACATGGATAATTGCAAGCTGTTCAATGTAAGAGACGGATAATGTGAGGCATTTTGTTGAGGATTTTTGTATAATAGATGGTCTCTTGAAGCAAGAAGTAATTGAATGTTGAACATATATACCATCTTTATCAATCATGGTCTCGTGCGGTGTGCTGATGATGAAGATGAGATACCATCCTTCTCTGCTCTAGTCCATTCATCAATGACAACCTTGAATTGAGCATACAATTCATGTCCATATTGAACTCGATCCTATCCATATCGATCAAACTTGATGACTTCATGTGCATCATGGTATTTGCTTAAGCGAGTCAAGTATGGTAGAAGTTCTTTGATCAAGATAGAGTCTTCACGATCAATATCAAATGTTTTTGGATAAATATAATTCTCAACAGGATTTGGACATCCTTTGTAAGGACTGTCATCTATGAGAATAGTCTTGGTATGCTGACAAACATCTCCATATTGATCCCATACATACTTCAGAGGCTTGAACATTGCTTCTACTCCCATCTTATCTTGCCTATATATGATTTTGAGTCGATGTCTATGACATTGTTCTTGGCCCCAAATCATGAAGAAATGATACTTCCTTTTTGCATGGATCTCCAAGCACTTAATAACTGCCATGACATTCTTATGTAAAGCTGTTGACCAAACTCCCACTTGGAATCTTGTAAATAAGGCTTCAAGAAACTCCATACATCCTGGTCGAAGAACAAGCCATTGCTTTCCCATTTGAAAGCTTTGAAACCTTTTAGACTTAGCAAAGCATTGTTGTAAAAGAAGACCATTGAGATCAAGTATTACACATAATTGTGTTGCATTTCTTTTCAAGGAAACATCAATCACATCATCGTGCTCTACTGTTGTTGAATCTGTTAGATATCCAACCATAGATGTCTTAGTTGAAGTTACAAAGAAGAAAAAGAAGCGCATTAGATTCATTTACTTCCTCATCATTCTACCTAATGTTTGAGTTATAAACTGGCAAAGAACACTAAAGCAATTTAACTTCACATTGATAAATACATAAATAGGTACTACTTAATAAATGGTCTTAAGAAAAGAGACATTTGACCATGTGATCAAATCTAATCAAGAGTAATATCATGAGGTGAAAAAAATATATATGATGATTTCTTTGAAGTAAAATCTATTCTAATAAAGTCATTTTTCCATACCTACTTTTTATCGCTAATTATAAGTATACTTGAGATATTAACAATAGATTCTTATAATTAGTTGCAAAAATTATATTATCATTATATTATTTAACATACTCAGTTTTTAAAAAGGCCTTCAAAATGGCATGTACAAAGAAGGTGTTTATTAGTCTTAATTATTAAAAGAAAATTTAAACATGATACTTTTGACCATGTGACCAAAACTATGTCACATATAAGTGACACGTGATAATTTAATTGAGAAAATTTATACTCTATTTGGATAAGTTTTCATAGTTTCTTCTTAAGGACTAACCATTCTATTTTTGAACTAGTTATATCCCATAGATATTTAAACTCACGAATTGTAACAAGGATTTTACCTTAATATTTCACATACACATCTCAAAAGATACATTGGAGAGAAATCTTTGTTGCAATATTTACTATTGAGGTAAAACTCCTTTGGGAGGTGGAATAAATCTTTTTTGGGGTGTGCAATATATTGTTGGCTCTCTTATCCTAAGGTACATGCATAGACATATACTAGTGATGTAGTAAAAGAGGCTATAAGAGATAAGAGCTTTGACCATGTGGACAAATCTAACCAAAACTAACATGACAAGATCATAACACAACACATATAAGAGTTTAATTGAAATCAGATCTAAGATAGACTTAAGTAAATTTTGCATAGCTAGCTCAAACTTTTCATTATGATAAGTATTCTTACACACTAGATTACAATTAAATAGTTATCCTTACAAAGGATGATAAATTTTAATGATCTCTTTAAAACTAATTTGGTAAAATATTTACTTAAATAGACTTTTTAAACCAAACATGCTTGGTACCTTTTGTAAAAAATTAAACAACTAAAGACATAGTTTCTTTAATTAATATCATCAAAGAAAGAAAATATTGCAAATGCTAATGGAAGTAACTTCTCAAGAAAAAAATCAAAATTACATCAATGTGTCTTCCTTGATGAAAGGAGAAGGAACTGAGTTTAAACACCTGACATTTCAGTCTTTTTAACCATTATTATGATTTTTGTATTATGGATGTTGGTTCGCACTTTGTGGTATTTCCATGTTAAGAGAAATCCTATTCCCTGGAGAATAATGCATGGAACTACTATAGAGATCATTTGGACCATTCTTTCCAGTTTCATTTCGATGTTTATCGCCATACTATTTTTTGCCTTATTGTATGCAATGGACTAAATAATAGATCCAGCCATTACCATTAAAGCTATTGGTTATTAACGGTATCGGAGTGCGTCTTTTTACAAAGATGATAGAAGTGCAACAAAGGCTAAGCCAGACTAATTAAATAGTCCACAAAACATCTGGCTTACCGGAACAGACGCAATGCTTAAAGCGTTTGGCGTCGAAAGACTCAAGGAACTAGAGCATGCCAGAAACAAACAAAAAAAAAAAATGTTACCTTCTTATATTTAGCCTTATAAGATTGAAAATGCTCTTTTAGTCTATAGCCAATAAAAAGCCTATGGCTCCTTTCCCAAAGCCATTAAGGGCATATATTCTTGTTTCCGATACAGGCAATATATGGTAGCTTAAATTATAATATAAATAATAAATGCATTAACACCACAGCTAATGGCATATAGTTTTGAGCCCAATGGGCCCAACCTTGTCATCTCTGAAATAGGAAATTTCCGATATATTGACAATAACTATTTTAATTGTTACTAAAGCATCGAAAAGGAAGCGTTGGGTCAACTATGATAACTTTGTCTACCTTGGAAATGGAGGTCTCACAATAGGTTTAGGCAAACACGAGCACTTCACTAAAGGAGACCAGCGCTTATATTTTACTAGGGTTTCAAAGGCTCACAGCAAGCAAGAAACAGTAAAATCCCATAGCTAAAGGTTGCAAAAAAGTGGCCATAGGTTGCTGGACATGTAAATATTGTTTTCGATAAAACATATTGTTGTATGGCCGTTTAAGCAAAAAAAGGTTGCTTCTTTTTGCCGAAAATAAGGCCATGGTTTCATTGGAGGGAAAACAGATTGTCGGAAATTTCTGGCCAGTAGGCAAAGTTGATATACTAAGTTAAGTCGTAACATCTCATCTCTGGCAAGCTGAAATGAGAACCCATAAAATACTAGCTTATTTTTCAAGTATCAATAGGCGTGGAGAGCTGTTTGCGGGGAGACTCGCAAGTACAGTTTGGAGGGTGGCAAATGAGCCTGAGAAATGGCTGGCTGCCAACCCAACCTTATGAGTATTCGGACTATAACAGTTCCGATGAATAGTTATTAACTTTCGACAGTTATATGCTTTCAGAGGATGATTTGTAATTGGGTTAATTATGTTTATCAGAAGTGGACAATTGAGTGGTTGTATCGGCTAAAACTCATTCATGTATGATTATAACTTTAGCTGATGTATTTTATAGTTGGGCTGTACCTTTTCCAGGTGTTAAATGTGATGTCGTATCTGGTTGTTCGAATTAGACTTTCATTTTTATATAATGAGAGGGAGTTTATTATGGCTAGTGCAGCGAGATCTGTGGAACCAATTATGCGTTCATGCTTATCGTCATGGAAGCGGTTTCTAAGGATGATTATCTGAAATGGATATTTGCTCAATAAGCGTGCAGTCGCCTATTGCTTGCGCAGGTGTCGTCTTTTAAAGAATTAAATTGAACCTGTCACTGAAATGACAAAAGCAACTCATATGAGGCTTTGGATTTTCTTTTATTAAATGAAGAAACCATATAGATTACATCTATTAGGCTACGATAATGTCTAATAATCTAACGTTATGTACCAATCTATCCCTTATCACTCCGATTATGTATGTGTGATTATGGTAAATTGATTTTTAAAGTATCTCATCAAAAAAATGGTTACATGTTGACTTGCTAGGCCGGCAGCACGTAAAAATGAGGGCTTGATAAACCCTCCCTATTAAAACTGGCTATAAATATCAAAAACTGCAACCGCAATCAAAGAAACCGTCAAAACATCGAGGACAGTGTTTCTTCAACAAGAAAAGAATGAGTTTAGGATTCGACAGTTTAGATGGTATGAGAATTGGATTACACCACTAAATCCCCAATCCAAGGCTTGCTGTGTAGTGACAGTGCCAATGTCTATTAATCATTGTTTCCAGACACGGTTATTGGTTGACATCTCTTCTGATTCGTCAATACGAGAAGCAAATTGTTATGTGAATAAAAAAATATCTTCACCCAAGCCCAAAGGCAAATCTTGTGCCACTCCACCTGGTCATATGTAACTAGTATACATCCTGGCTCCCGAAACTCTTTCATGGAATTCGAGAAGTTTCTCTCATTCCTCAAAAGCCCACGGAAAGAGAATTAATGCTCCCACGTCCATCGCATAAGTAGTTAAAGCAAGTAAGTGATTCGAAATTCAAGTTATTTCACAAAATAACACCCATATATATTAGGCTCATAACGGTACCTCGCAATTACAAAGTCTTTCTACGGCTAAAGGATAAGCGTGTTCTTAAGCCATCATAGAAACATAAATAGAGTGAAAAGTTACTTGATGCCAGCCAAAGCTGTGTCACTTGCATCATATAATCAAGTGCTCTCTAAACCGTACTAGATAGTTGCCTATCATACGGCTCTTTGATTTGAGTGACCGTAAAAGAACAGAGTTTAGTTGCTACCGAACAGAAACGATTTCACATTAAGAGAACATCCAAATCTTTACCTTCATCTGTAACGCTAACGAAGCAGTAAACGTAAGTTAAAGGCTTTGCTTTGTCCTAAAAGCTAAAAAAAGTACGAAACCGCTTTTTTACCCCATTCCATGCACGCTATGAAAAGACTAGTTAAGGCAAATAAAACGCGTTGTTGTGCTCTGGCCTCGAAACTCATACATTCCAATAACATCTCACAAAGCGGTTAAATTAACTGACTAATCCCTCATCCAGATGTTCTAACTGACATGAACTTTGCTCTTAACAGCTCAAATGGAAAGCATTAATCTTAAAGCCATTAATCTAAACTCCTTCCCTTCTATGACACTAGCAGCCTTTTTTGTTTATATAGTGTCTTGGTACTGCGAACTTTCTGTCTTACACATCTAGTAAGCAAATGCATAATTCACCGGTTCCATTAAATGCTCTTATCCTTTAGCAAAGGTCATGTGAGCGTACAGTTATGCTTCAAATGTTTACGATATCCATGTCAAATCTTAGTTTCCCTCTTTTTTGGTGCATTCGCTTCAGATCTCCGATACACACAAGGAAAAATGCGAAAGAAAAAAACCTTATGTCCAAGGCTTATCCAGTTGATCACTTGCTATATCTTGGCTTGATTCTTCTATGGCCTCGGGTGGTACTTCAAGAACTTGAACTTCAATAGGAGGAACCTCTTGGGAGTTTGAATTTTTTTTGGCACTCTCATGGACCCTCCACAATTGTGCTTCAACCTCTCTTTGCTCTTGAGTGTTGCAACCCACTGCAATAGTCTTCATATGATTTACCAATGCCACCTTAGATGCAATTCCACTTGTATATACATCAAATACAACCTTATGAGCATCATTGAATGCTTTGATTGTAGTTTCCATAACTTTCATTTTCTTCCTCAAAATGGCATTTGCAATCCTTTGTTCTTATTCAAGATCTTCATCATTGCACTCCTTGTCCAAGCCTTCAAAGTCCAAAATGAAAGGCTTGTTGACATTGTTTATATATCTCTCAAAATTGATGAAGCTTTTCTCCATGGTCACTAATGTCAAAACCACAAAAGAATCTATAGATCCAAAAGCAAATGTTTTATCCATTGGTAGAAAGTCAACACTGCCAACTAGCATGTGATACTTGCAAGAAATACTTTCAAGAGCATTTTCCAAAGCTACCATTTGCTTTTGATCAAGAAATGATAACAACATGAATTGTTTAGGTTCACATATCATTTGTAGTAGAGTGGATACAACCTTTCCAAACTTTATAGAGTCCCATTTCATTCCCTCAACCCCATGTGCTACATCTAGAACAACAACCCCAATGGTAATTGGATCTCTGTAAACATTATGTATAAGATCAAAGGTTTCTAGATTGCATATGACAACATATACATGCCAAGGGGAAGTAGTGGAGGATTGAAGAGGATTTTGCTTTTTTCCAATTAGGAAGTTCACAAAATCTTTTGCTCCATTTGGTAGGGACCCTGCATCAACTCCACGTGTGAGCTTCTTTGATACCCAATCATTGCAAATGCCGAAAATCTTTGTGTAGACTTCATCATTGATATCATAATCATCAACAAGCTCTTCCCAAGTCTTCATCACAGTGCCACTTTTTGGAACTGAAGCATTGAAAAGAGTGACTAATTCCTCCTTTAGGACCCTATCTTGCTTGATTTGCTTAGCCCTTGTTTCTATGTCAATCATATCTTCCTTATCCCATTTCTTTCTAAGAAAAAAGATATGACCTTCATTGATCTCCTCTTGTAGTGTAAGGAGTATCCATCCTTTAAACCCATAAGGCAACGAAATGCAGCAGGAGAAGGTTGCCTTCCCTTTTTTCTTGAACTCTCCTCTTGGGATATAAATTCACCTCTAGAGTATCTCTTCATGATTTTGATTCAACTATCAAATATTTCTTGGGAGCTAACAATCATATGGCAATCTCTAGATGCACAATTTTCTCCAATGTATGCCACAAATCTCTGTAAAAAAAAAGATCAAAATAGTGAGCATAGAACAAAAGAAAGAGCATCACACTAATCTTCATAAAAAGAGAAGGTAAGCTTATATGTGATTGCTTGCCATGGTACTCTTTGAGAGCTTGTCTTAGAAAGCCCTTGTTGGGGTTTTGGTGGAGAACCAAATGCTAGCCACTGATCTCTTAATTGTTGAAGTTGCTCAACATAAGGGGCATTCTTCATAACATTATGTGATTCCATATTTGTCATTCGTGAAAGCTCAATGCACATTTCCGTAGGACAATCAACTAATATTCTAGCATTTCTTGTGGTGTATAAATGCTTGGTTGCTAGATAACGTGTAGTATTACTCTGAATATATATCTTTGTTGCATGAATTGAGTGAAGCTCTAATATAATCCAATAACTATAAGTGTCCAACTTATTAGCATCCACCTCATCACGATGCATGGGTCTCTTCTCATTGTTGTCTTGTACAAAAGGCATAAGATATGCTACTATTGCTGGGGATTCATGGGATTCTTTATGAAAGACATGGTTAGCTTCTCTACATAATCCCAACATAGTGACCTATAAGCATATAAAGGAGGTGCCTCATAACACCTATCAACGAGAATAGGAAATTGTGTTGTTGGACCAAATGGAAAGAATTTTTCAAACATGTGAAATCCTGATTCTTCCTTCTTTCCCTTCTTGTTAACTATTTCAGGAAAATCGAATGTTATTTCTACTTCCTTGACCTCAAGAGAAATTATTGGCTTTGCAGGTGTAACTTCTAACATGGAAGGTAAAGTGGCATCATTCGTAGTAGTGTTAGCAGCCATACTAACAACAAGAGCTTGTGACAAGGAACTTTGTTGAGGTGATTTTGACTTTGAGCTTGTGGGATTCCGTGAATTATTTTCTTCTTGAGGAGAAGGTGAAGATCTCAAGTCTATTTGTTTATCTTGAAGCTTCATTCTTTTGTTGGGGCGATCACATTTTCTTGGAAAATAGCTCACTATTTTGAATAGCTTGGAATGCTAATATAATGTCTTCTGTGCCCTTTACCTCCTCAAATAAGGTCCATCCCATTGTTTTCAAAGAGTATTCTTCGTCCTCTTTAATACGGGCAAAGTGAAATGACAAAGGATCAAGTTTGTATACTACATTTTTCCCCTTGATCTTAACAAGATTACATGGTATTCCCTCTTTTCCAACAAATCCATCTGTTATCTTCTCTATGATACCATCTTGTTGAAAAAATGCAATATCACTCTTTAAAGTGAATAAGAGGACATTGTCAGCCCTTTTTCCTTGACGATCATAAACATCCACATACCATGGATACACAAAATCACCACTAACTCCATCAATGGTTTGGGTCTCCTTTTTGGATGTGCTATCTTTCTTTGCCATTGAATAGTTCTATAAAGAGAAAAATTTGTCTGAAAAAAGTGGATTTAAAAATATTCAAAATTCATAAAACCCAAATGTATAAGATTTCTAAGTTGAAAATTGAAAACACAACAACACAAGATTTTACGAAATACAAGACAAATGTACTCCAAAGGGACTCTTCCATAAAATGAAATATTGAAATTTGAGATTAAGTGTGGTATGAGATCCAACCATAAATATGTGTGCTTATGTATCAAATCTCATGGATTATCCTAGCTCTAAGTTAGCATTAATTATGTTTCTCTTGCAAGAATCATATAGTAAAAACTTTGCCATGGACTTCGGTGAGAAGATCAAATTCTATTAATAGTGAGACTTGACCATGGGCTTAACCAAATGGTCAAGTGATATTGAGATGTTGAGTGTAAGTGTGGTATGAGATATAGTGAAAAATCATTGTGGTTATGTAGAAAATGTCATGGATGATTTTGTCCCTAAGTTAACATTGGATTTCTTCTCCATGTAAGTTTCCTATGCAAGGATCATACTCTAGGAACTTTGCTAAGATTTTTGGCCATGTGGTCAAAAATCCTATTTAATCAAAGAATGAGATTTAGTCCAATATGAGATCCACCTATATATCAATGTGGTTATGTAACAATCTCACAATTCCATTTGGCCCAAAGTTAACATTTTAATTAGTGCACATGTAAGTTTCCCTTGAAAGGAGCTATATTGTAGAAACATTGTCATTGGTTTTAGCCATGTGGTCAAATTCTATTTAGTCATAAGCCTTATCTATAAGATTAGAAACTTTGCCATGGTTTTTTACCATAGGGTTTTTAAAGGCTAGTTAAAGAGAGGGTGTGGTTTATTGTGATATGAGATTCACATATAAACAATTATGGCTATGTAGAAAATCCCATAGATATCAATATAAGATAAAGTGAAGAAACACTTGAAAGGTGGAGATTTGACCTCATTGCGAAACCTACAAGGTAAGATGATTTTTATAAATTGGTTTTAATCATATGGCCAAATCTAGTTTCATAACCATATGAAGAAAGTGATTCATTTGTTGCAACATGCTGTGAAATTGGATTTGACTATATAGCCAAATATTGTTTTATAGTGAAATGAAAAAGTGGTCTCATGTTTTGCAAGATTTATGAGATTAGATTTGATCATATGGCCAAACGAAACAAGAATGGGGGATTCTTGGATGCTAGCATTGATAACAAAATGAAAGATTTGACCATATGGCCAATTTTTATTTTGTAGTGGAATATAGAGTCTTTATTTTGGCCAAGAGATAGCTTAAGGAGAAGATTTGGCCGCATGGAAAAATCTCATAGTATATTGGAAAAAATAATATAAATTACATTTTATATTATAAGAAAAGATTTGACCTCATGGTCAAATCTCAGATTGTATTGAATAAAATAACAAAAATTACTTCTTATATTACAAGAAATTTTTTGACCATATGGTCTAATCTATAGATTGATGAAAGATCATGATATGTGTTGTTAGAAGATCAAATTACATCATATGGCAAAATCATATTGATTATTTGTAAGTATTGTATAGCTATATGCTTATTGCAAAATTATAAAGAGTATAACCATAAAATCTGATGGTAATGCTTTTACTATAAAAATACAGTATAATGGAAAGTTCTATATAGTAAAGTATAATACGATGTATAAGAACTTGATAAAATGCTCTAATATTACGGAAGGATACAAGAAATATAAGGCTAGGTTTAGCCTTGAGGCGAAATCTTAAGATATATAGCATCACAGAATAGAAACAAAGGCTAGTATTTTGAAAGCACTCATTGATAAAAGCATTGCACAAACCATTTATTCTATATTCACATCTAAGAGACTTTTTTCAACATTACACAAATCATATATTTCATTTTCACAGCAAAAAGAGTATTTTCAACAGTGCAAGAAATCATATTTTCAATATTCACGTAGAGTGAAGCTATCATTTGCAAGGTAGTGGTTGGACAACAAAAAAGACAAGCGCTCCAGGAGATCAATCAAGCAATTGAGAAGAAGAAGAAGACATTGACTTCTCAAGAGTGAGTGCCTAATCTCATTGTTACAGAAATACATATTGCATTTAGTTTTCATACATGATTCTTATTTAGAAAATGCTTTTGGTATTTGATCTTAATATTATTCAATAGTAATCATACAAAAGAGGAGTAGTGTGATTTGTAGTAATTGTATGGATTGAAATGGTCATAATCAATGTAGTTTAACTCAAAATCAGAAATGAAGTAGGGAAAAGTTGAAAACCTGTTGTAATTAGTACGTCAGTAATGTGTGCCAGCGTAACCAAAATCACCCGTGAAGTAGAGCAGACAAGGTGTGGACTGGCAATCATTCACTGCCCTCCTGTTGAATTGCTGAAGCCTTGGAGCAAGATTGCTGATTTGAAGACACAGGTAGTTTTGGTCATAATACCCTGATTTGAACCACAATTTTCACTGCACAATATGTTTCAGTTTGAGAAAATGAAACAGTGGAGAGTAGTCAAAGAAGAGGAGGGGGACAGAACCGCTAAAGATTAGGCTGCAACACCTGCAGTAAGAGAGGGGCGACGGGAGCAGAGATAAAAACACAGAGGATCAGAGATGCGAAACCTGCAACTGTAAAAACGCAACAAAGAAAACACTCAGGTTAGAGAGTTGCATGGAAGAGAGAGGGAGGGGAAGAGAAACTCATTTTGAAAAACGTCATGATTAGTTGTAAAGACCGACTCATGAAACGGATCATTTAATGTATCACGCTATTCGAATAACCATAACTTGTTACGGAATACGAGTAGATTTAGATCTTATTTTTGTGTCTATTTTTTAATTTTATTAAAGATTTCAAGTCACGATTTTTTTAAAAATCACGTAATGGCTATATCGTCGCCCGTCGGGATCTACCGGTAGCCCCCAGACCCCGCCCTTGCGGCCGTTGCCCCCAAACCCCCAACGGGGGCACTGTCCTCGAACCCCCAGCGGCACTGTCCTCGAACCCCCGCTGGGGGCGTTGCCCCAGGCCCCCCCAAGGGGGCGCTGCCCCCCGGACTCCCCGTTGGGGGCATTGCCCCCAAACCCCCACCGGGGGCGCTGCCCCCGAACCCCCACTAGGGGCGTTGGCCCCAAACCCCCACAAGGGGGCGCTGCCCCCCAAACCCCCCATTGGGAGCATTGCCCCCAAACCCCCATCGAGGGCACTGCCCCCAGACCCCCGCTGGGGGCGTTGCCCCCAAACCCCCATCATGGACACTACCCCTAACCCCCTACTAGGGGTGTTGCCCGTATATCCCCACCAAGAGGGCCTACTACTTAAACCCCCCCATTGGGAGCTTTGCCCCCAAATCCCTACAACGGGCGCTATCCCAAAACCCCGATTAGGGGCATTTCTCCCGAATCTCCACTGAGGAAACAATTGCCCTCAAACTCTCACCAAAGGCATTTCTCCTAGACTAGCTCCTTCCCCCTCGCCTATATACTCTCTATCCTACCCTGCTAGAGATTCTACTCTCGAACTATCACTAAGGTGGCTTCAAAATCCTCAATGATATTACACATTACATATTAGATACATTAAATATACATAATCTTATAAATTTTAATTTAATATATTTAAATTATATTTATTAATTATTAATAAATTAATTTAATATATATTTTTTAAAATATATTTTAATAATATATTCCATAATATGCACATAGTACGATATACTAATATAACATGATTTAGACTAAAATAGTATAACTTAAAAATAAAATGTAATATGATACATTTTACTATTATCAACAAGTAGGTAGTATAATATTTATAAATATTTAACCATGATAAAAATTATCTTTCCTTCTCAAATAGCTTCTAATTGATGCTAAAATTTCCTCAATCTTTATAACTTTGTGTCATAGGGAATTAAATCTCCTATTCTTTAGAGGTCATTGTGGTTTCAATATTTAAGCATAAGGTCAAAGTTTCTCATAAAATATCTTTATCCTTGTTATCATGTGGAATACATGAAATAAAAGTTTTGATCATTTGATCAAATATTTTCTAATGGAGATCACATAGATTATTTATCCTTGTTGACATACAATAAAGGCTTTGAACATTTGGCTAAATATTGTTCTATGAACATCACAAACAATTATTATTCTTGCTATCATCTAGGTTAAATATATATTTTGACCATATGACTAAATCTTTTCTTATGGATATCACAAAGAATTTTAATCCTAAGTCTTGTGTAAAATAGTTGCAATAGAGGTTTTGACCATCTGGCTAAATCTTTTTCCATAAAGATCACAATGAACTTTTATCCTTGTTATATGTATTTGGCTTGAGTTTTGACCATTTGGCTAAATATTTTTCTATGGAGACCACAATGAACTTTTATCCTTTTTGTCATGTGAAATACATACAACAAAGGTTTCAATCATTTGACTATGTTTTCCCCTATGGGTATCACAAATAAATTTTATATTTGCTATGGCATGGAATACATACAATAGATTTTTAACCAGGTGGCTAAATCTTTTCCTATACACATTATAAATAATTTTAATCATTGTTCTCGTGTTGAATAGATATAGTACAAGTTTTGAACATCTGCTATATCTTTTTCCAATGAGAACACATAAGGAAGTTTTTGCTTACTCAAAGAGTAGCTAATAAAATAAAGTAAAATCAAGGGCAACTAAAAATAATAGAAGAAACTTTTCTTATTTACTTTAGGGCGGCATAGTTCATGAGAAAGTTTGTTTTTGGCCATATGGTCAAATCTATCCCCTTTCTGTACGATGTTTCCATTAATACTTTCTATTATGGAAGTTGGACTCATTCTATCTAATGTTTAAGTACTTTTTTCATTTCAATGAAATTTGATACTTCATTGTATTTAGCAATTTCATTACTATTTTCTTCTTTCTGAGAGGTGACAACATACAAATGATAAAATCTCCATTTTCTCACTTGTACAGGTATCATGAATAACAAATTTTATTTTGGAGAAACTGTGAATTTGCTAGTTGATCATGAGATTGTTGCACTTGGGAGAGTGCAAGCAATACATCCAAATGAGACATGCCATGGAGAAACATTTGAAGATGGATATATTTCAGTGGCTATTGATAAATGTTTAAATGTAGCAGCATATTTGCCATTCCCAACAACTGATGCAATGAAGGTTCATGAAGCTATAGGTGGTTTTGCAAAATCGAAAAAGAAAGATGTGGTGGTTATTTCAAACTCAATAACAATTCATGACGGAGGAGATGATTACGAATCAAACCATGTCCTACCTTTTGAGGATATTGATGTGCTTAGCATTCGTGAAAGTTACAGAGAACGTAGAGTGATGCTATGGACAGAAGGCAACACTGTGTGTGTTAGGACAGGGGTTATGTTATTGGCTTTTCCATATGATGTGATAAACTTTGAATTGCTAGGAGAAGAGGATGTTGGTGTGGTGGTAGATAAAGCCCTTGATCAAACCACATGAACATACATAGATGACAACCTCCACTGTGTCACTTTGGAAAGTTGGCCTATTAAACAAGTCACCTTTGATGATGGAACATCACTACTACAACAACAATCATACATGCAATCTGTCTCTACAAATGCTTGTGCCAAAAACATGGAAGATAACAATAAAGATTATGTTTCTGCAAAAAAATCAATTTTTGTTTAGAAGAGATCATATTGTATGGTCAATAGAAAGCCACGATTTATTGCCCCTAAAGGTGCAAACTTGAGGACTTCTATGGACTCCATTTCACAGGTTTCCATGATTTATTGTTGCCAAGAAAAGTGTTGTCAGTTTGCTGATAGAGAAGCAATGCAACAATTATATAAATACTTTTGGGGATTGCAATTTGAAGACCGCACAAACTATGTTTATGACAAGTTTGAATCATCATGCAGGATTGATACTTGGGAACAAGTACAGCTTTATCTTCAATGGACAAGTGGTATGTGGAAGGGCATGGTATGAGATTCATAGAATCCCAAAGACATCTTTTTACAGGTACAAAATACAATTTGAGCATGGCGTGAGGAGGGCAATGCATGGAAACAAGGGGGTAATAAGAGCAGCTTGGGATCACACAGAAATGGGAAGAGCCATCCTTAGAGACTTTGTCAAGAAGAATGCAGAGCAAATGCCACACAAGAGTAGAACAATGCAAGATGGATCAAGGGAGACACAATTGGTCATCCCAGATGTTTACAAGCAGGTAGATATATGGGCAGAAGTAAATACAACATCGAGTGGTATTAGATGTAAGAAAATGTCCTTGTCCACCTTCAATCATATTTGGAACACAGAGTTCAAGCATGTAACCTTAGCAAAGACAAGTGAGTTCTCCAAATGTAGTATTTGCTCAGAGATCAAAGAGAAACTTGCAGCAGCAAAGTGTCTTCAAGAGTGAAATGTGCTTCTAAAGAAGCGTCAATGTCATGCTATAGCAACAAAGTTGTCCGAACATATACTACAGTTGGTGCTTGGCCTCAGCATTAGATCCAAATAAAAACTTGTGCATCATACATGATAAAATGGACCAGCAAAAGGCAGCTATCCCTAGGTTAAGGCTTCGATCAAAAGAGACTGAAAGATCTACTCAACTACCAGTTTCTTTAATAAGCATGATTACACATGGATATGGAGAAGGTAGATATGTACATTTCTCACTCGATCTATGGCCTCATGATCCTAACTTCACAATTGCCTCATTGTCATTGTGCTTTAGGAACTTGGAGCGACTACACAGGCATGCAAATGGTGATCTACAAGTAGATGGAATGCCAACATCAACCTATGTGCTACTAAATGCCCTCAACTCGAAAAAAGCACTAGACCACCATCAAGGTGTTGCACAAAATAAATCGTGCATGGAAGATAATACACCGTAGGATGACCATCATCATTTCAAACAATTGCCAGAGAACTTACTACTTCAACTTGATAATTATGGATTAGAAAACAAAAATCGCTATCTCTTTGCATATCTATCATTACTTGTTGCACGAGGAACATTCAAGATGATCCAGCTTGGGTTTCTCATGGTGGATCATACACATGAAGACATCGATGCAATGTTCAGCAAATTTTCAGAGAAGCTAAGGACGAGCATGACCTTCACTTTTCCTCATCTTATGTAACATTTTCAATCATGCCATATGACAAGTCCTACACCTTTCTTATTGACACATGTGCCTGACTTTAAGAGATATATTAAGGGATACTTGTGTAATTCGAAAGATACACTTGTTGGTCACTCAAAACCTCTTCAATTTTGGTTTTATATGCAAGGAGATACACCTATCATGCAATACAAGATGCATCCAAAGTCCCCAGACTGGTTACCAAGAGAAGGTGGCATTGAATTATGGAAGAGAGACCTTGCAGGAAAGCCTACTCTTCCAAAGGGTGTTCCAATGTTGCTGCCCATGTTTGAGTATGTTAAGGATCATCAAGAAGTAGTAAGTGGAGTTAAAGATTATTTGAAGTATTGGGAAAGATGGTCAAAATGTACAAGGACAAGGACCTAAAGCAGAGTTCACAAAGTTTATAACACCAGTGATTGATTATTGGAAACATATGATTTATGCTCTTCAAACTCCAAATGTCCAAGAAGATTTATTTTTCATAGATTTTTGGCCAAGAACACAAAGTGATGTAACCAATATAGATGTAGATAATGCAGATGACTTCATTGGATTGGAAGAGTTGAATGATCACTATTGTGTTCCTCTGAGCAAACAACCCAAACATGCATTTGAACCAATGCTTGATGTTAAGAAATATGACTTTGTGCTTGTTACACCTTCAGATCTAGTATATCCAATATGGCTTGGTGTTGCACAAAGTGAGGTCAATACAAATAGAAAGCCGTCAAAATGCTACAGATGCAGAGGTGTATTTTAATTGTTGGGATAAATATTGGATGTGCAACCAAAAAGATCCTGAATGATGGGAAACAATAGATAGCATTGTCTTCTCTTGGATGAAGAAAGGTACAAAATCACCCAAAAATTTTAAAATTCCCCAAAGGTTGTATTGAAGGCTAAAGAAAGTCTACAAGTATCTATCGACTGAAGATTTTCCTTGAATATTTTCAAGGATATTAAAACTAAGGTGTTTATTAACACCACCTTTTTGAGTTTCTTTCAATCTCTTGGAAACAACCATAAGTAGTAATATGTTTAATTGCACCAAGTTCCAAATTAATGAAATTTCCAAAATTCATGAAATCCATTTTGATTTGGTTTTCCCATATTGATGGGAAATTCCCGAAATCTCGAATATGGAGTTGGGTGGGGAAGGGACCCCATCGAGGTAAAAGCAGTTCATTGCATAGATACATGATCAAATTGAGACATATGCGATGGGGTGTGCATCATAGACATGCAAGGACATATCCCCACTATCAAGAATCGCTTGGTGGGGGGACTTGCTTGAGCTGCTGCACCAAACACACACTGTATACACAAGAGAAAGCTCACTCAACAACACAAGAAGAGAGATGTGTTGGGGGTAAAGCCGCCTCTGCCTAGCCGCCCGTGTATTACTACACTGACAGTCACCGCCACTACACACTGCAGGTGGCGGGCGCCCATCACCGTCACTTTATTCTTTATTCTTTTAGTGACAGTTTGAATAAACGAAGGCCCGGTCACACATTGTCACTCTTTTTGTCATATCTCGAGCATTCGAAACCCGATTCAGGCAAGGTAAGAGTCTAAGTTGGGATTTTGGCACACTCCGGATGCGATGGTGATGTCAGATTTTCCAAATTCTGATGACAAAATCTTCTACAACAAATTTCAGGTCTGAGACAGCATGTATTTGTATGCCTATCCTTGTTTGGGCATGACTACATAACCAGTTTGATGCCTATTGCATCCCGATTGATTGAGGGATTAAAGCTACATGTAATGCTATGATTTTGCCTGATTTTGGGGCTAGAAATACATAGTTTATAACAGTAAATGCATTTTGAATACTCTTGGACTGAAGCTATCTTTCATGCTTTGACATATGCCTATTGGTTCCAGATGTATGTCTTGGGTTATGCTATGATGTATTGATCATCGAGGGACGACTTTGAGCTTTTCATTGAATCCGGATGCTTTTGGAAGCTTGAGCTTATTTCAGCCCGCACTTATTGACATTGGTATATGCTTTGACAGTGATGCTTCTTGAGTTTATGCATACCCGTTGCCTACGGCTTGATGCTCATGTCACGGTTGATTATCCTATGCATACGTTGAGCTTGAGTGCTCATTGAAGCTCCACCTTGGATGCATTTTGGATTATCTGGAGTAGTCTTGGATGTTACTTGGCTTGTCAGAGTTTGGATTGGGATGTATTTGATGTCTTACATGCTTACGGATGCTACATACGAATGCTCTACCGCCTACATGTTCGGGATGTACTATTGATGTATTGTCTTGGACTTATGTCATTGGCACTGTGTCTTGCCTTGGCTTGAGCTCTTGAGCTCGTACATACGACTTTTGTGCCAGTGGGAGCATTCTTGAATGCTTATCAGACATTGAGCAGGCGGTACTTTTATGCATTGAGCCGTTACATACCATTACAGACACTTGAGACTTTGGGACTTCTTACTTTTTGGGATGATACATCATATGTCTTGGTTCACTGTATGCTTATGAGCTAAGTCTCAGTTTTGGATCCGTATATTTGTGAACTGACACCTACTTGTGTCAAGTTTTGGTCGTGGCAGGAACACTTTGCTCCATTGCCTGGGGGGTGTGCCTACTCACTGGCAGATGTTTGTATGACACGTTTGGGTGTTGGATTCATGCTTATCGACTGTCATATGCCTATGTTATACCCGCATGATGCCGGCTTTGGTCTTGGTAATATCTGATTGCCTTGGGATCCGATTTTGGCACTGTTAGCTCTCTTTTACTAAAATCTGAAATTTATTACAACAAGCATATATGTATGGACTAACATGGATTTTTCATGTTGAAATACTCTGAAATGATGTACTTTCACTTGTACTTGGTGGGCAGCAGCTTTGGTTCCACTTTCCTCGCTATTTTCCCTCAATTTTGGTGATTTTTTTGTCATTTTCTGCAGTAAACAGCAAGCAATTTTGAACTGTCTACAATCTTCTAGCCTGCATTATGGCGAGTTCGTCCACTGATCATGCTATTTTCAACATCACTAAGCTTGATGGTACGAATTACTCTTATTGGAAGAGCCAGATTTGGCAGGTGTTGGTACAGAAATCATAAATCAAACCTTTGAGGTTAAGCAAGCATCCGCCTGCAACTATGCCAGATGAGGAATGGCTTGAGCTTGATGAGTTATGCAAGTCCACTATTGTATTGTCTCTCACAGAACAGGTTCACTACAATGTATTTGAGAAAGAACAGAGTGCATGGCAACTGTGGGATAAAATCAAGAATCTCTATGACAAGAAAAGTCCAGCGAGTCAAATGTATTGGCTGAACCAGCTTATGGATCTGCGCATGAAGGAGAATGTGACTATGTCTGCTCACTTGAGCCAGTTCCATGCTATACTCAAGAACTTCACTTCGCAGGATACCACTTTTGCAGAGGATGTCACTCCTCTTTTCTTGCTTGGTACTCTTAATGAGTCATGGGATGTATTCCGCACTGCATTATGTGCCTCTACTGCTACCTTGAAATTATCTGATGTTGAGCGTGCTCTTCTGCAAAAAGAGGTTAACCGTAAGAATTTGGATGCCTGTGTCACACGCTATGACAGTTAGAGGCAGGAATGATGGATATGGAAAGCATGGTAGTGGCAGTGGCCGTGGACGGGATTCTCAAAAATCTCGATCCAACTCTCGTGGGAAGTCACATAGCAAATCCCGTGGCAAGAATACAGATGTTACTTGTCACCATTATGGGAAAAAGAGCCATATTAGGCCACAATGCCATGAATTGCGCAATGAAAGGTGCAAAGATAAGGGGAAAGACAAAGTGCAGGATAAGTCTTCTGATCGCAGCATAGTACCTGCAAAGTCCAATGTTAAAATTGAAGAGATCAATGTTATGCAGCCTAAGAATATTGATGATGATGATTATATCCTAGTAGCTTCTTCTAGTGCTTCGCAGATAACAAAGATACACTCTATGTATGCACAGTGTTGGCTCTTGGACTCAAGTGCGTCCTTTCATGTGACACCTTGCCGAGAGTGGTTTCATTCATACCATACTGTTTCGAGTTCTGTGTGCTTGGGTGATGACAGCTCTCTTGATCTTGTGGGCATTGGTGATGTTAGGCTGTAGTTTCCTTCTGGTAGCAGTTTTGTTATGCAGGATGTACGTCATGTACCTTCTTTGACACGCAGTCTCATGTCAGCTGGACAGCTTGATGATGTAGGATATCATGTATGTTTTGGAGACTCTGCATGGAAGATCACTCATGGCAGACTTGTGATTGCGAGAGGTGTCAAGGCTGGCAGTCTCTATCCCTTGATTGTATCAACTTCTTCCCTTGATCATGTTTTGTCTGTGGGTTCTATCCCACATGTATCTCTTTGGCATGCCCGTTTGGGCCATATGTCTTTGAAGGGAATGAAAATGCTTTCTGGTTTGCAGTACTTACTGCCCCTTGATTATGCATGTTTTGATTCATGTGAGCATTGTCTTTATGGCTGGCTGGCTAGGTCTACGCATAAGAAGTCTGGTAGGCCACGCATGAGTGAGCCCTTGGCATTGGTACATTCGGATGTGTGTGGGCCCATACCTTGTCAGTCTATGGGTGGTGCAAAGTATTTTGTTACGTTCATAGATGATTTTTCACGGAAAGTTTGGGCTTATCCCATTAAGCTAAAATCTGATATCTTGGCTGTGTTTTAGAGATGGCTTGCATTGGTTGAGAACCAATCTGGGTATAGGCTAAAATGCCTAAGGACAGATAATGGGGGTGAGTATGTCTCACATGCTTTTGAGCAATTATGTGATGAGAGGGGTATTAAGCATCAGTTGACCGCCCCCTACAACCCCCCCAAAATGGTTTGGTTGAGCGGATGAATACAACCATCCAGGAGTGTGTATCTAGTATGCTTAGCCATGCAGGCCTACCACAGAGCTTTTGGGCTGAGGCAGTTAGTACAGCTGTGCATGTCATAAATAGATCACCTTCTAATGGTTTGGATTTTCAGGTTGCAGAGGAGGTATGGACTAGAAAACCCCCTCTTATGCGCATCTCCGTGTCTTTGGATGTGAGGCATTTTGCCATGTGCCCAAGGACAAGAGAAGTAAGCTGGATCCCAAGAGTGTCAAATGCATTTTCCTTGGTTATGGGGATGCAGGCAAGATGGGTTACCATCTCTAGGATCCGCAAGCACGAAAAGCCATCCGCAGTCATGATGTAGTCTTCCATGAAGACAAGATGCATAGATAGCCTGAGAGAGTTGTTGAGATCTGCAGGGTCATATTTCAGGAGGAGCCGAGAGCTCCCGCACAACGAGTTAGATAGCCTACAGCTGCAGTAGATGCTCATGGTCAGGGCATTGGGCAGGCAGCAGAGCCTGCCGTGAGACGGTCTACTAGAGATAGACGTCCACATGATAGATTTCAGCCCTCGATGCATTATATCTTGGTTACAGATGCAGGAGAGCCTTTCACTTATGATGAGGCTATGCGCAGGGGTGACAGTCACTCCTGGGAGAGGGCTATGCAGTCTGAGATAGACTCCTTGCATAAGAATGAGACTTGGGATTTGGTTTCCTTGCCTACTACAAGCAAGAAGGCTTTGCCATGCAAGTGGGTGTACAAGCTAAAAAGTACCCCTGGACACCCCAAGCCGGCATACAAGGCTAGATTGGTAGCAAAGGGTTTTAAGAATGAGCATGGTGTGGACTTTGATGAGGTCTTTTCTCCTATGGTTAAGATGACCACCCTGCGCTTAGTCTTGGTTTTGGTTGCTCAGCTTGACTTGGATTTATACTAGATGGATGTCAATATAGCTTTCTTACATGGGGACTTGCATGATGAGATTTATATGGAGCAGCCTAAGGGCTTTGCAGAACCTGGCAGGGAGCATCTACTGTGCAAATTGAAGAAAAGTCTTTATGGCTTGAAATAGGCACCTAGGGAGTGGTATCATAAGTTTGATGCCTTTATGCAGTCACAGGGCTACAGCCGAAGTGCTATGGATCCGTGTCTTTACACGAAGAAAGCTCGTGATGGTTCTTTATTGATTTTGGTACTCTATGTGGATGATATGTTGATAGTAGGGAAAGCTCATGATGAGCTAGATGCTCTTAAGGCTCAGCTCAAGAAGAGCTTTGGGATAAAAGATCTGGGACAGGCCGCTCACATACTTGATATGCGCATTACACACGATAGGCATCAGGGACTCCTCTACTTGTCACAGAGGGAGTACATTCATAAAGTCCTTGAGCGCTTCTACATGCAGGACGTAAAGCCTATTTGTTGTCCATTGCCTTCTTATGTGAAGGTATCACAGGCTGATTGTCCGCAGACAGAAGAGCAGAAGGCTGAGATGGCCAAGATTCCCTATGCATCTGTAGTGGGCAGTCTTATGTATGCCATGATAGCCACTCGTCCAGATATTGCCTTTGCAATTGGTGTTGTGGCACGCTATATGGCTACACCTGGCAAGAAGCATTGGGATGCCGTGAAGGGTATCATGAGGTACCTAAAGGGCACTGCAGATATGTGCATATGCTATGGCAGCCAAGATACAGGAGTCGTGGGGTACACTGACTCTAATTATGCAAGACATGCAGATAGTAGGAAGTCCACTTCTGGCATGTATTCACATATGCTGGAGGTTGTTTCTTGGATGTCCAGGATGCAAAAATGCATGGCCCTTTCTACTACAGAGGCTGAGTATGTTGCAGCCACTGAGGCTTGCAAGGAGGCCATTTGGTTGGGTTGTTTGGTTGTTGACCTTGGTATTGATGCTATCCCTACATTGCATTTGAATTCTATGAGTGCTATTCAGTTAGCCAAGAATCCGGTCTTCCATGCGAAGACAAAACACATTGAGGTGAGGTATCACTTCATACGTGGGGTCATTGAAGACAAGTCTGTTGATCTTGTCAAGATCTCGACTGACCAGAATCCTGCAGATCTGCTCACGAAAAGCCTCTCTACAGAGCGCTTTGTCTTCCTCATGAGGTTGATGGGCATGGGATGAGATGACGTCTTTCCTCATCCTATTGTACATGTGTACATGTTGTACTGTCTTTTTTCTTTTTCTTTTCACTTCTCACTGGGACAGATTCACCTTTAAGTGGGAGGTTGTTGGGGGTAAAGGTGCCTCTGCCTAGCCGCTCGTGTATTACTACACTGACAGTCACCGCCACTGCACACTGTAGGTGGCGGGCACCCATCACCATCACTTTATTCTTTATTTTTTTAGTGACAGTTTGAATAAAGGAAGGCCCGGTCACACATTGTGACTATTGGAGTTCCCATTTCTAGTCTCTCCCTTTCTTGCTCTTGCTCTCCCACCATAGCTCTCGAGTCCAACCTTCGATCCGTCGCTCCCTTTCAAGATGGAGGCCAAAAAATTTTCTTGCTAGTTTCTTCTTCTTCTTCCACACACTATACAATGTACACAAAGTATAGATAAGATACAACATAAAGGAAAGTGACCTTCTAAGTCAAACAGTGCATAACCGACTACACTAATCGGCTGGTGTTATATCTTTGCCAGCTATAAGTAGGTGTAAAAAACTAAATATAATAAGTGATAAGTCAGTGGCCATATGAGTATCATAATGACCACCAACGTGCTAAGTGTAGACGTGCGGACTCATCTAGCCAGGCAGTCCATCATCAATGTCTGCACATCTTGATCTTGCCATCTCAACACTCCCTCTCAAGCTCAATTCTATCTCTGCAACTCCAAGTTAGCTTCGAAACTTTTGAAGCTTCTCTACACCCAATACCTTTGTGAAAATGTCAGCTATCTGATCTTATTTGTTGACATATACCAAGTCAATCTCTCCTGCAAGTACCTTCTCTTTCACAAAGTGGTAGTGCACCTCAATGTGTTTTGTCCTAGCATGGAATACTAGATTCCTAGCTAGCTATATGCTGCTCAAGTTGCCATAATGAATGACAACTGGACCATCTCCCTGCACATCCAAATCACCTAATAACTTTTGTAGCCATACTACCTCACATACTGCCATAGCAGCACCTCTATACTCAGCCTCTATACTCGATAAAGCAACTATAGGTTGTTTTTTGCTGCTCCATGTAACTGCTGCACTACCAAGGGAAAACATGAATCCACTTGTAGATCTTCTGTCTAACATGCTACCAGCCCAATCTGCATCTGTGTATCCAAAGACATGTATGTCCTTACCTATCTCATAAAAAAGTCCATAATGTAAAGTGGACTTCACATACCTCAATATACATCTAACTGCATCCAAATGAGGCTTTCTAGGCATCTGCATAAACTGACTAACAAGGCCAACAGCATTGCTCAATTCTGGCCTTGTGATAGTCATGTAAATCAAACTCCCTACTATCCTCCTGAACATAGTAGGGTCTTCTATCTCATCTCCAACGTCAATACTCAACTTCACATTTTGCTCCAATGGTACTGAAAGAGGCTTGCATGCTGTTACACCATACTTGGATAACATATCCGAGCCATACTGCCTTTGGGATAGCCATATACCATCATCACATCTGATCACCTCAATACCAAGAAAGTATCTCAACTCACCCAAATCTTTCATCTCAAACTTCTTCTTCAAGAAGTCCTTAAGTTCAACAATCCCATTGTCACTATCACCTATAATAATCAAGTCATCCACATAGATGACAATGATGACCAAACCTGCATCTCCCTTTCTCACATAAAGTGAGTGATCAGCGTCAGAAATACAAAATCCAATATTGACAAGATACTCTCCAATCTTTTCAGATATGTGGGATGCTCTAAATCCTCATAACCTGCTAGCTGCTCCATATACACTTCTTCTTGCAATTCACCATGCAAGAAGGCATTCTTAACATCCATTTGCTGCAAAATCCAACCTTTGGCTGCTGCCAAGGCAATCATACACCTAACAATTGCCATCCTAGCAACTGGACTGAATGTCTCTTCATAATCTATGCCATATGTTTGAGCATAGCCTTTTGCAACCAGCCTAGCCTTATACCTGCTAACTGAACCATCTGCATTATGCTTGACTTTGTAAACCCGCTTACAGCCAATAACTTTCTTACCTTTAGCTAAGGGTACCAAATCCCAAGTCTTATTGGCTTCTAATGCAGCCATCTCCTCATCCATTGCTGCATCCCAATGAGCATGACCAACGTCATCCTCAAAACAAGTGGGCTCAACATCCTCAACTAGTTTCACCATATAAGCATAATGGTGAGCTTTATAACCTTCAAAACCAAATCTTTTAACAGGGTATCTGACCCTGCTAGATCTGCATACCACTGGATTACTCAATGGAGCCTTTACATTACTATGAGCTCTCTGTATACCTAGTGTCCTGACTGAAGGAATACCAAGCTCATCATCCAAACTCTCTGAACCACTAGAATCTCCATCCAATCCCAAATGACTAGTAGATGCATCATTACCATCCAAACTTTCTTCTTTCCTTTGTCCTTCCCTGCAACACTTATATATCCACTTGAAGATGTGGGGCTACTCCTTAGTCTCCTAGACCAAGGGCTCACTGTAGGTGTAGTACTAGATGATGTTTCTGGTCCACTAAGACTTTGTGATTCTTATTTATCTTTTTGCACATAGTTGTCCTGATCATTATCATCATCCAAAACATCACCAGCAGGTGTATACCAACTTCCCATCTCATCAAAGATATCCCTGCTCACTCTAAACTCACCTATGATAGGGTTATAACAACGATACCCTTTCTGCTCTAAAGAGTATCCAATAAAAACACATTTTTTTGCCTTTGGATCAAGCTTCTTCTGTAGCTCATCTGACACATGAACGTATGCAACACAGCCAAATACCTTCAAGTGTGATACATCGGGCTTCTTGCCAGTAAAGCATTCTTCAGGAGTCATCCCATGAACTGCAGCTGTGGGAGTTCTGTTCATAATGTAGACAGTAGTATGGACAGCCTCCAACCAAAAATGTTTGGGCATATTCTTTTCAGCCATTAATGCCCGTGC
This sequence comes from Lygodium microphyllum, assembly GCF_053477565.2. Lineage (NCBI taxonomy): Eukaryota > Viridiplantae > Streptophyta > Polypodiopsida > Schizaeales > Lygodiaceae > Lygodium > Lygodium microphyllum. The sequence goes on along the minus strand of NC_141149.1, from coordinate 106,273,544 downwards.
AACTTCTGCAATATGCTCGTTTTTCTTTCTACAACACCATTTTCTTGCGGGGTATACCTACAAGTAAATTGACTCTTTATTCCATGAGTCCTCAAAAAGCCAGCAAACTAATTAGAGAGGTACTCTCCCCCTCCATCTGATCTCAAGCACTTCACTTTTAAGCATGTTTCTATTTCAACAGCTGCCTTAAAAGATTTGAAGTGCTCAAACACATCACTCTCTTCATGAAGTATACCCATAACTTCCTTAAACAGTCATCAATAAATGTGACAAAGTATTTGCTGCCACCAAGAGATACATTCTGTGTAGGCCCCCAAACATCTATATACACTACATCAAGTATTTTTCTACTCACTTCTCTATCATGCGAGAAGGGTTGTCTTGCCTACTTACCAAACTGACATGCTTCACAGACTTTATGCAATTTTGCAACTCTAAAAGAAGGCAACCATGTAACCAATCCTCTGGACTGCATTAATTTCATTCTTTGCACATTTGCATGCCCAATACGTTTATGCCATATTTCAATATCTCCAACTACTCCTTTTCCTTTAGCATACATAGCAGATCCATTGCAAAAATTCCAACATCTAAAGTGAACATTCAGCCAACTCTACTTCCTTTTGCGACCAAGCTACACTTATCATTAAAGTCTTCTACAAAATAACCTTTTGCATTGAATCGGACCTGCAATCCCTGCTCTACCATTTGGCCAATAGACACCAGATTCTTTGTAATTGATGGCACATGTAATACATCTATCAGACTCTTTGTCTAGCCAACATACAAGGACAAGGGAACCTTTCCAATGTGTGAAATTGGGTGGCATGAATCATCACCCATCTGCACATAACCTGGGTTTTGTAAGTCCTACATCTCTCCAAACCATTCAACATAACTGGTCATATGATTAGATGCGCCTGAATCGACATACCATACATCATCATGTGTCCCTTTTCCTGTAACTGCATTCATCTTATGCTGCATAACAAACAAACACTCATTTTTATCTTCATTCTGTCGTGAAGACGATGCATAGTTTCCTTGCTACAATTTACCACTGCGAATATCATCCTTCTTAGCATAACAATTGGCTGCAATATGTCATGTTTTGCCACAATAATGACAAACAATAGCATATTAGAATGACATCAAAGAAGACACCTATGAACTTTGAGTGAGGTTTGAAAATTCTCTCCATCATTCAATTGAATGGGCGGGTGCATTAGTCAAACCAAATGGCATGACTAAGAACTCCTATAATCCAAAATTTGGTGAACATCTTCAGGTGCTATCCATATCTGGTGATAGCCGCTCTTAAGAACAATGTGACTAAAGATACTAGCCCCTTGCAACTTATCCAAGATATCATCTATCCTTGGGATAGGAAAAAGATTCTTGATTGTGATCTTGTTCAAAGATATGTAGTCTATGAACATACAAAAAGAACCGTCTTTCTTTTGAACAAGTAAGACTGGAGAGCAGTATGGAGAAGAGCTAGGTTGAACTAACCCTTTTTCCAACAGTTCATTTACTTGTTTTAGGATCTCCTCTTGCTGACTTGCACTTACTCGGTAAGGCAGTTGGTTAGGTGGTGAACTGCGTGGGATAAGATCAATTGTGTGATCTTTTGGACGCTTAGGAGGTAACTCTCTTGGAAGTGAATCACCAAAACAATATTCATATTGTTTAACAAAATCATGTATTGCTTGATCAATTAAAGAGAGGGGTTCTTTTAAAGTCTGAGACTTAGAAGTATTAGTTGGTATTGTGTGTTTAGTAGAGGCATCAAGTGCCCTTGAATCATTAGCTTCTTTTGACTCTCTCACAAAAATCATGTACGCAGAAATAGCTTTCTTCATTTCTTTAGAAATGCTAACATGACTAACCATTGGCATAGGCCAATCTCCACCATCAGCAATGCATACTATGTTCCGTCAACCCTTGAATTGAAAAGCAAGGGTCTTCTTAACAAAATCGAGAGGAGGTCTAATCTTGTAATGCCAAGGCATACCTAAGATAACATCACAGTTACCAATGGGTGCAAGTAGAAAAGATTATTGGTTGCGATAATCCCCAATTCTAAGATTCAACTTCCCTTGGATAGGAGTAGAATTGGTTGTAAGTCCTTCAAATGCCGAATTTAACCCTTGCCTAAAGTTTGAATCATTGCCTGCACCCAGCACATGGCCCATATTAATCCCACACATAAGGAGTACAAATCATGCAAACACTCATTAACTCTTTCTAGCTTGCAAAGGCCCCGCTTGACTCGATAACTTCTTGATGGCTATGGGGTTAACCTTTTTACGAGCTTGTCAAGCTACTTAGAGTTGGTAAGGAAAGAGGAAGGTTACAAATTTCCATCAATACATAAGTGCATGCATGTAAATAAAAGTGGGGGGTGGGGGGTGGGGTTAATGGGAGGGGGTTGGACGAATAAGCAATGACAGATAAAAAGGAGCTTTGGTTCCTATCCTTTGGTTAGGGAATGTATACCCTAGGAGCTATCATTTCATTGAGGAAAGAAATAACAACAAGTTTACAACACCATCTCAATAGAAATTAGTAGTCATAGACATTGGTTTATATGTATGCATTAATCGATCCACCACGAGTTTTTACAACCTAGGAAAAAGCGGGGCATGAGTCATTTCCTCCAATCTCTCCATGCAACACATGCAAGTTCACACTACCACAATGCGATAACCTCCAATCTCTCCATGCAAGAAATCTTGCCTGAGGACGTTGTGCCGATGCGGCCTCCTACACACAATTTTTTATTCAAGACCCTAAACCATACTGAGCGCGAATGTTGTACCTAATCGTCAAAGTGAATGTCCAGTAGGAAGATGAGGCTCGATCACGGCAATTCCACACACTCCACACCTTCACACACTCCATGAAACCACGGCACCAAAAGGAAGAACCATAGCCATAAACATGTAAGGAAAACGAAGAGAGGGACAGAGGATGCGACAATAGAGAGAATGACACCCCTCGTAGATGAGAGACCAAGAGGCAAAAAGGTAGAAACTTGGTTATTCATTTTCTTATGTGTCACATGAGTCCTAGTTTAACTAGGGTCTTCGAGATCTTGTGTTAAATCGGGACTCAATTACACTATGCGATGTGTATTTCACTATAGGTCCACATGTCAACTAAGGACTATATAAAGTGAATTTGTGACTCTCTCATAAATAACGTGGACTCATCATGTGCACCAAAAGAAGGTATGGGTACATCCATTTCTTCCACAAGTTCTTACTCAATGAAGACCTGCAATATATCATGTGTGAAGGCTATGAGGGGAGAGTGAGTGAGAGAAACGAGGGTTAGAAAGGTAGATAGTTAGAGAGAGGGGGAGGAAGAGTTGGTGATAGAAAGAGAGTTAGAGAGAGAGGGAGGGGGGAGGGAGAGTTAGTGACAAAAGAGGTAGGGATAGAGATAGGTAGGTAGAGTTAGTTATAAAACGAGTGAGTTAGAGAGAGAGAAAGCTAGGGCTAGAGATAGGTTGGGAGAGATAGAGTAATATAAAAGGATATATAGAGATTGAGAGTACAATAATAGAGACATATAGCCATATAGAAATAGATTCTACATATATATAGAGATAGAGAGATAGAGACAACCCCTTAGTTCTTTCCCTTGAATAACACTAGGCATAGGGCCTTCGAATGACCATTGAGCTATTGGCAATATTTAATGTTATGAAGTTGCCTTGCTTTGCAATAATGGGGATATTTCAAGCCAAGTGGATGGAGTAATAGAAGAGTGGGAGGGAGAGGGAGAGGGAGAGGGAGAGGGAGAGAAGAAGAGAGATGGTTTAAAAAATAAGGTGATAAAGATGGAGAGAGAGAGAAAGAGAGAGAGAGGGATGACAAAGAGGGAGGGAGGGAGAGAGATGGCTTAAACTACTCATTAAATATCCCTCTTTCTGTGGTAATGAGATATGCAATATCTTTGCATATCCACTCAATAGAATGACATCCTTACATCTTGGATTTTTGTGACCTAGTAATTAGTACTAATTTAAATGTCATTTATAATAAAATATTTATGGATCATGATTGAGTTAAAATAATTATTTTTGATGAACAAGAGACCACCAAGCTCTAGCTGTGGGGGTAATCTCCATTGTTTCTTTGTTTCCTATTGCTAGCTCTTAAGAGAAAATGGCTCAAGAGATCATTATCTACGGGCCTCTGAAGGGGCAAAAACTAATGTTACCGTCTCACAACAAATTGGTACCAATTATGCTTTCCACCCTCAGGAGTTCTTTTAACCTTCAAGGAAGTTCTTTCTCCTTGGTGCCACTTAGTTTGGATCAAGACATTATGAAACTTGAACCCTCCATTGTTCCTAGAGGGGAAGATGGGTACCTTCTCGATGGTGATATATATCAATTCTACAAGGTGAATAGTAGTGTTGCAAGTGCCTTGCAAGCAGGGGTGGAGATAAAACAAGATATTGATGTTTGGTCTATTGAAGGCTTCAATAGTGTCTTTGACCTTACCAAATGTTTGCCTATTAACAGCAACTTGCATGCTGCATTTCAAAGCATTACGGCTTTCAAACAAGTCAAAGAGCTTCTAAAGCAATATGATGGTTACATTGCCTTTGAGCTACCCCCTCCTAGCAATAGATGAATCATCTATGGAATGGAGCAAAGAAATGACTACCATCCATGGATAGAATATGTGACTTCTTATTGTGACATTTGTAATGGTGTGGTTCAATTTAGTATATGCTCAAGTTATTTAAGATGTGTAAATGTGTACTATTCTTTCTATGTGAGATTGCACTACCAAAATGAAACACAGTGGAGGGGAAGATTGAAACGAGCATGCCAAGTTGGCATGATCAATCAAGAATATGGTTCATTTTTGTGTAGACATTGTGGACAAGGATCACAATGCGTTCCCACTTGCCCTGTTGTTATTTACCTAAAGCTAAAGGCAACTCTTTTACTACATCAAGCAATTGGAAACAACTAGTGAAAGGGACATGATTTTTGAGATATTGGTAGGGGAGGCTAGCACTATTGGTACTAAGATCGAGGAAGGGAAGTTGGAAAAGCTTCTAGAATATGCCACACCATTCTCTAATAGCAAGAGATTGGAGAAGTTCCTAGACTATGCTAAGTGGGCACAAAGTGTTACCTCCAAAGGTTTTGAGGCTACGCTGGACCTAAAAAATAGATGTAGGTTTCTTTTCATCTACAGCATTTTATTCCCAGTTCAGTTGGATACTACAGACTAGCCTCGTGTTTTCAAGATGACAACAAAGGGCCCAAGCAATGGACTAGACATAGTGAACAAAAGGAGACCCGATGGGAGCTTTCAACACATGTGGATTCATTTTGATCATGTGCATAGCATTCAGGGATGGCCACCAATGTCTACTCATGTTTATGATCCTTACATTCAAGAGCTTCTCACCATAGCAACATGTGAGTTCCAAGTGGAAGACAAATTTTCTTAGATCACATTTTGAAGTATGATCAACAATGTGGTGGAAAAGAGACGTTTCAAGAAGCCCGAGTTTCAAGGGTTCATGGGGTGACTGATGAGGCACCGGCTATTGGATCACTATTCGTACTATTTACTTTGGAGGTTCGAAGAATATAGGGTCTGAGAAAGAGAGAAGTTGTGTCTTTCATTGGGAACATAGCATGGTTATGCATACAAGGAGATGTATCAAACCTTCTTCATAGGAGGATCCTAAAAACTGTGTCAAAAATGAAAAAATGCATCATCTAAGAATGCAGTTTCCTTATGCAAGCAAGATCTTAAAAAGTTCTAGAATGCAAGGCATGCACTTGGTGATAAGATTCCCGCTCTTGAGACATGGTTGGCATGGTGGGACACTAGAGCATTTCATTAGGGTTCAAGATTTTTGGCACAAGATGAGTTTGGTATTTTTGTGCCACATACAAACCTTGTTAAGGCAAATCATGCTAGCATGAGGGATTCTATTGGATATGAAGAGCAACTAACCTTGTTTGAATTATTAGGATTGGATATGTCCTTGGCATTGTTGCAGTGTAAAGTACAATGTATACTTGAAGAAAGGAAACAGGTCTGGCACTTTCCCACAAGTGAAGGACATGGCAAATAGATTCCATTCTCAATATGCTTCTTCTACCTCTGGCAAGTAGCTAGTGGATTTGGATCTCTTGATATGAAATAGACAAGTGTGGGTTTGCATAGTGTTCGCAAAAAGCATTCAAAGCAAGTGCATCCATCCATGATTTTAGATGAGGACAATCATAGGCCAGAGTTTGTTACTATAATAATGGACAAACATAATGGTGTGGATCATGCTTCATCACAAATAGGAAGTGATCTCACTATCAAAGAGACAAAGGTACCAAAGACAGTTTGGTCAATTTGTAGGACCGAACCCAATAGAAAAATGACATGTTTTGGCAAACTATCTAGTTAAGTTGGACGATGGGGATATGAAAACAAACAAGAGAGGAGAGAGGTGAAGCACTCAAGGACACACACACATACATAAAAGTAATGGAAACTTGAGAACATAGAGAGATAGGTTTGAAATCTTCTTCTTCATCTTTCTTCTTCTTTGCACACAAAAACTAGGTCTACAACATAATAAGAGACTAATATGAAAGTATCACAATGTATGTACACACGATCACTAAGTGTAAACTCACTAGGAAAGAAGAGGCCACACAATGAATGTGCCATAACCAAGGATGGACTATGTGGGTGTAGTCTAGCTGTAGAATCACTAGCATATCCTCACATTGGTCACCTAACATGCTAGTAAATAATATCATGCCACATCACCAAGGCACATAGAGATGCCAGCTCATGTAGATCTTGATATCTCAACACTCCCCCTTGAGCTCAACATGAGCTCATGAACTCCAAGCATAGTCCTAAAGCGTTGAAGCTTCTTACCTCCCAAGGACTTGGTAAAAATATCAGCAACTTGATCCTCTGTGTTGACATAAACCAAGTCAATGTCACCTGCTAGAACTCACTCCCGAATGAAATGGTAATGGACATATATGTGTTTGGTCCGCGTATGATACATTGGGTTCCTAACCAATTGAATGCTACTAAGGTTATCACAGTAGATGATAACATGCTTATCCACCTACATCCTCAAACCACCAAGTAGCTTGTGCAACCAAGCTATCTCACATGTTGCAATTGCAGCACCTCTATACTCTACCTTTGTACTAAACAAGGCAATTGTCATTGTTTCTTGTTGCTCCAAGTAACAACGCCACTTTCAAAGGAAAACATAAAACCACTTGTAGATATTCTATCTAAGATACTACTAGCCCAATCTATATCTATGTAACCATGCAAGTCCAATGGTACACTTATACCATAGAATAAGGCATAGTCCAATGTGGACTTGACATAGCGCAATCTATGCCACACTGCATCCAAATGTGGTTTCTGTGGAAGCTGCATAAACTCACTCTCCAAACCAACTATGTAGTTTAGGTCTAGCCTAGTGATTGTCAAATAGATAAGCATGTCCACAATCTTCTGATACATAGTGACATCCTCAATCAACTTACCCTCATGTGCACTAAGCTTAGCTTTAACATCCAAAGATATAGAGATAAGCTTGCAATCAACCGTGCCATTCTTTTTCAACATATCCAATGCATATTGTCTCTATGATAACCATATACCCTCTGGAGTTCTAATTATCTCTATGTCGAGAAAATAGCACAACTCTCCTAAATCTTTCATCTCAAATTCAGCCTTGACAAGACTCTTCACGCTGTCAATCTCTGTCTCTGTATCACCCACAATGATCAAATCATCCACATATATAGTAATGACCACAATACCTGCATCACCCTCACATACATAGAGTGAGTGATCAACCTGTGCTCTACAAAATCCCCAATGCTGACAAGGTATTCTGCAATCTTATCATGCCATACCCTAGGAGCTTACTTGTTGATGAACATCATGTTGTGGGACCACCAAGCCTTACACCAGGGGTGTGGCCTATTTGCTTCCATCAAAGGTAATGATGCTTCAAAACGATGGGTTTGTGTTGCAAAATGCTAGTCTTACTACTTGCCAAACTCCGTCAGCATCTATTTCTACAAGTATCCCCAATGGATATCACCCTAGATATCGAGATGGTAAGCTAGTTAAATGGAGATCCAAGTTAACAAAGGAATTTCAAGAGAATATTCATAACGATAGAACTCTCAATGCACATATTATTCATGAGGCCATTGTGATGTGTAATAAGTCACATGTATTCTATGTCAGCACAGAAGGGAGCATAGCTTTGGGTGTTAATTACTCTGTATCAATTGCAAAGTTTCCTCATTTTGCACATGCAATGATTTCAAGAAGAAAGAAAGCAAGCATCAAGTTTATGTTCTATGCAAGCATATACATTATGTGTTCTTAAATGTTTTGGGCTTGGATCCCTTCTCACATGAGTTCATTCATCAGGCTTCTTTGACAAAGGTTGAACTATTCCAAGCTCTAGGAGGATGAAGGGTGGTCAATGTGCCTGCTTAGAGAGATTTGGTGATAGTGGTACCTAGTAGTGCATTTTTAGAGTGCGAGGCATCACTCATTTTGACTACTTGTAGCATCGATGCATTGATACAACCTTAAACCTGCTCAGATTGATGTGCAATGCTATGAAGTTACATTGCTATGATTTTCGTCCTATGTATCTTCTGCATTTTTTTATGCATACATTTTTACATCTAGAGGCATGCTTGTCATTTAGGATTTGTCATCCTTACATTAATTTTCATAATCCACTCTAAAAGTGTGCTTCTTGTTAATACAACATTCTTAAACATAGCACTATTTCAATGAATTAACCTTCCTTCACCCACGAACATGTTGTTTATGTGTCACTTCAACAATGGGAACCAATATGATGTTATGCTAATGGAGAGGTCATGAAGTTCTACAAGAGGTGGCACTTTGCAGCGTGTTGTTCAGTTTTTAGTTTGTGCTCAAAATGCTTGCTTGGAAAAAGGGATTCCTCCTCTTGCCAAGGTTAGATAGGGAAGTGTAAGTGCTCACATCTTGTTCAACCATTCCATTTTGCATCAATTCTTGATTTGGTGCAAATGGGAGGTGTAGGATCTCTTTAGATCCTTCCCTACAATAAAAAACAAAAAACAAACCATCAATAGCACTAATTAATATTTCATTGTATTTGTTAGTGGAACTAGTTATGGCAACTTACGGCTTGAGGTTCACTTCATAAAAAAGGGTCAAGGGGTTGACTCTCAAAACAATGAAGAGTGCATCCCCTAGAAACAAGAAAATATGCATTTTGCAAGAATAGAGCATTAACAATTCTAAACATGAACCCAATAAAGCGTAATATATCATAATAATAGGCATTTATAACATATCCATCAATCTATTCAAGTGTATTAGAGTGGATCAAGCAATGCCCAAAGAAGTTTGCTTTGGTTTAAATCCAAGCCACCTATGAGAGTGACTAAGTGCTTAAAAGCAACAAATTGTAAATTTATTGGAACCTTTCTTCACAATTTCACATACCATCTCTCCTAGCAAAGTATGTGAACCTTTTCTTTATTCTTAAATAGCTTTCTTACAGTTGACGGGAAAAGGAATAAAGCTAAAGATTATATAATATTTATATCTTTAATTTAAAAACCAAATAGTTTTCAAAGTTAAGTTTGCTGCGATCCCAACAATTAAGGGTGACTTTTCTTCGTTTGATGAGAAAATCAATGGTCAAAATCCAAATAAATAGCATCAAATACCAAAATCCATAATATCTTTGCTTTTCCCTTTTTTTTAAACAATCCAAGGAAATAAAGGATTTGCTTTCATAATAACCTATGCTTTCCCTTTCTTGAAAAACAATCCAAGGAAATAAAAGAGTTCCTTATAAATAAAAATATTGCATGAATAAATACATATATCAAATCGACTTCAAGCATCACATAATAGGTCAAACCCACACTCCTAAGTCAAACATTTTTTTCACATCTGACATTTTTTCCACCTAGCATGTAAAAGAAGTTATGATCACAGTAACAAAGAAGCAAACTTTTTCAAATGAAAAAAAGTTCAACCCTTGACCTTTTGCCTTAAGTTGTATCCAAGTCATGTGCTATGGACAAAAAAATTGAGCCCACTTTAACATATTCCATTTACAATGAGTCCACAAAATTTCTACAACATTACAAACCATGCAAACTCACAATGATCATTGAAGGTTATCTATAACACTTCAATTGTGTGACACAACATTTGTGGTTTAAACTTGAGATAATCCTTTATTGCACTAATTGAAGCAAGCTTTATCATTAAAACAATCATTATGTAAATCAATTTCAACAATCCGCATTTAGGTTAACCCATTGGATAAACTCACCAAAAACAAGGTTAATCATTCGCTCTAATATTTGCAAGTTAACATATTTATGGGGATTTCATGGTCATAATTTTTCTTGCTTTTTATCTTATTCATGACTATCAAGACGGAGCCAAATACTCACGCCACTCACATTTCATACCTTCCAATATACAAAGCACCCACTTGAGCCACTAACATTATTGTCCCAAGTGTCTTGTTCTCCTTAGAGCCATGGTGATCTAAAAGATGTTTCACGTTTGTAAGGCAACACCACTCATTATCCTTTTACTTTATTCTCAACCCCAAAAAAAGGGCGCTTGAAATATTGTGCACATAAACTTATGCTTTCTTATGCAATGCGACTTGGTTGGATCTACTTGATGCACCAACACTATTTAAGCATCTACATGATAACTTCAAGGCACCTTTGCAAACAATGGACGTACATTTATCTTTTTTAAGCAAGCCACCACAATAGCCACACCATATGTCCTAAAAACACAACAAAAGCTAACTATTCAACCGTGATGACCTTATTGCTCAAGGTATCTTGCACTACAAGATGAAGGGGACAATAGCGACACTCCCCAAAAGTAAAATCCACCCCACCCTGATTTAGTAACAAGTTTGCACAAAAGATGCATCTATTTTAGCCACCTTGATGCTATTGACACAAATTCTTGTATACACACATAAGTCCAATGTGAGCCATACAATTAAACCATATAAAATCTTTATATTTTTTAGTTTTTGTAAGAGCTGAAAACAGTGCATCTTCGAGCGACTTGATTTTTAAAAATGTTCAAATGCCTTGAATGTTTTTGTAACGTACTTCTTTAAGATTACATAACTCACTTGGCAATAAAATTCCGATGGGGGGCTTTTAGATGTGGCTCTATTGGCCCTTTTAATGTGTGTTATTTGCTAATATGGTTGACGGATGTGTTTTCATACGCCTTTGGCAAAAAGATTTACGCTTTACTTTGCGATTCTTTTTTTTCGTAAAAGAACTACTTTGCGATTCTCTCTCTCTCTCTCTCTCTCTCTCTCTCTCTCTGAGGTGGTTCACATGTGTCTTGGCCACCCTCATTTCAGACTATATGCGCAAACATTGGCTCCCAACATTAAAACTACACACAGCACCCTCTGCATCTACAAACATCACTTGCAAATTTACATCACCTCTGCATTTACACACTCTCCATACAAGCTCTAGTAGACAACCTCAGTTACCTCTCCAAACACATTCCTTACTGTCTCGAGCCACTGTAGCCTGCCCTCTTCATTGTGTTGCCATTACCTGCCCAGTTTTATTTATATCAGTGTAACTATAATTAGCTTTCAGCATGGCATGATCCGACAATCTCCACCACAAGCTGACATATCTATCACACTTTCTTCTATAAAAACCCGACTTTGCCATCCTACAAGAGGTTTGCTTCGAGCACAATTCAAATCCACCCAGAGTATTGTCCATCCAAACAAATACAACCCCCAGACCTGCCAAGAAGCCTATAACCTCATCACCTCCTTTTCACACTAGAGAAGCCAACTGTACAACAAATCTTGCGATTGAGTTGTTAATGTCTGATGAGAGGCATATAGCTCAAATCCGATGCTGTTATGATCTCTCTTTCCTATATTCATGTGGTCCGTTATCAAAAGATGAAGCTTTTAACCTGACAAACACTTTACAATGATCTGCAGGCTTTTTGATTTCAAATCAATTTAAAACCAGTAAATTATATCATAATATCTCCGAACTACCAGGATATGCAATAGAGTAATCGCAAAATCAGCCCACATAATTATTAACAAACTCGAACTGACTATACCCACAACCGGCATCTGGAAAGTGGATCAGTATTACTCCCTGAAAACATTTTCCTCGACAAAGAAATGGTGATTATTACCTAATCTACAGGCGTTTGATTGGCCCGTAATGTTGTACTTCTTGTAACAGCCACAAACTGATTTTCAAGTTATTATCAACATCCGACAGGTAACGTGTCACTATTGTGGATGTAGAAGTACGCCATATGTTGACTTCATATTAAAGTGGAACATACTGGGCACGGTTAGGAGTGGATGATATAAGTGATAAACGGCTGTGAATAGTCAGCCACACAAAGACACTAACAAGTGAAGAGATGGGATGTGGTGTGATGTGTGATTCTAGAAGTAAATCAACGCCTTAAACACAAGCACGTAACACCAGTGCTTTAGTCCTTAAATGTCAGCATCAAGCATGTGCACCGTGTACACGTTACACGTGCAAAGAGGTCAGAGAATAAGCTTGTCAAAAGAGGTCACACGTGTATTCACAATAAATACAGTGTGTGAAGATGTCAAAAGCTAAGCCTTCAAAAAAGCTTCATGACCTACACATAAAAGTGGTTCTAGAAAAGCATCTTACCCTACAGATTTCTAAACTAACCATCTGTATTCAGAAGTAGTTTGTGTTAGAGTTGAAAATAACATGATACACAGCACAAGAAAACATGGCCAAACAAATATAAACACTTCTTTGATCTTGTCTGAACCATGCATAAATTAGGGCCTGGTTTCCACTGGCAGAAAACAACAATGCATTTCAGTCTTCCAGTTCTTCAAGCTGCGCCCTTTTACTTGCCTTTTCTGCTGCAATTTTTCGGATGAAAATACCCCAGCGCAAAGCAGCTTTAAGCTTCAACCAGCCAACATATGCCCTGCCAGAAGTACGCACTCCACCCTCAGTAAACACAATACTGGAAGCTGGAGTATAACCTGTAAAGGGATACACATCTTCGCCCTGCAAGTGAGCAGCTTCAGGAAGGCCTAAGTACTGGGACTTTAGTATCTGCTGCAGATCATCAGTTCCGAGGAGTTCTGCACTCTTTGCTCGGATATCCTCTTCTGAAAATAGATGATCAAAGGGGATAGCTGGTGTGGCAGGATCTTGTAATCGGCGTGACCAATCAACAGAGGCAGATGAAAATACTTGGTAAGGCAATTGAGCAGACTGGTAACTATAGGATCTAGGCAATGCAGGGTGTGGAGGCCCAAGTGCAAGAGCATTGCCAGAATAGGAGTTCTGATTTAACGTATCACTCCCTGACCGAAGCATCTGGTTGTTTTGCAGAAGAAGTTGGTTATCCTGACTGGTATATCTTGTAGATGTCTCTGGCTCACGACCATAAGGTTGTGCGAGAGCTGCCGTGACACAAAAAGATGCATGGACTGTTCAGTTTACCATTTTATACCTGTTCACTATGATGAAACAATGACAGCTGCAGAATAAAACGTAAAACGTAGTGGGTAAAAATATGCGTTAAAACTTACCCGTTGTCGTGGGGTAAGCAGAAGTGGCAGTAGTTGGAAAAGGCCTTGCTTGGGAAGGTAAAACCACTTGATGATTATACATTGAAGTCTGCTCCTCCTCTATGTTGTAGCCACCACCAGTAGTTATTGGGCTTTCATCCTGACTATATGTTACTCTGGACTTGTAACTGTTCTCAGAAACAAGTGCTTCACTGTCATACTCTGTTACACTGCCCCAATTCTCATAAGCAACTTTCACGAGCTTGTCCACATATACCTGCAATGATGAAACAGAAATGATATTGACACATACAGTTTTTAAAGAGATTGCAGACATGACTAAATTCAGAATCAATTTGCATACCTTCTCATTGTCTGAAAGGGTGTCGACTGACTTGTATTGCCCATTGTTAGTTATACCCATGAGCTCATAAATATTATTAAATATCACACCAATATTGTGTGAACTATCTGCATAAAAGACATACAGCTTGCCACTTAAAACACAGGTCTTGGCATGTTCCACAGTAGCTTCCCACATTTTGTTCGACATGCCACTTCCCAATATCTGGATAAAGAAAATATGTTATCTTTGACACATTAAACCAGAAAATTTGTGACCCAAATATTAAACAACCATAGCATGCCACAGCTTACATTCCTCAGTTTCTGTTGATCCATCACATAAAGTCTAAGAAATTCCTCCACAGTATTGATATGGTTAGCATTAAGCCTCCTATGAAACGCTCCATCCTTCCCAATTTTATCCAAACGCCATACTTCATCATTCAATGCAGGAGGATAGTGTTTTTTGTACACTGCCACAAATTTTAATACTGAAGATTCAGTTTACATTTTGAAACTATGATAGCAAGTTTGTGCTAGATAATCATCTTCTTTTGACAGTATCAACAAATACAATGAATCGAATACATCCTATGACATGACCTTATACCAATAATTAATGACTTCAATACATCCTATGGCATGACTGTATACCAACAATTAACAGCAAACCTATTGACAGAAACTAAATGCACACAGCCAATTGGGGATCATAATGCATGAACATACTTAACCTGGTATACAGTTTTTAAATATGCTGTCACAAAAAGAAATATGGAGAAAGAGCAAGAGATGAATGGAGGTGGAAGCCCTTACATTCTCCTCTGTGATCTTTAACTGTAAAAGCATCTGTCTTGCATTCCAAAATCCGAATGCCCTCACAACAACCAGTTGCAACTCTAACTCCAAGCCTAAACTTCCTACACCTGATCCAGCTTGAGTTGTCTGTGAATGTCAATTCACCCAGGGTTCCCACACCTTCCTTAAGTGTTACAAACAAGTCCCCAGTAAGAAGCGGTCTCTTTCCATCCCGCTCCCTAACCACATGATTCTCAAATTCTTCTGCTGTCCATCCATCCTCATCCTCATCTTTACCGAAATCTCCGTCCAGAACGACTATCTCCAATTTGGCTGATGATTCTGGCCCTGTTGTCACCATCTGCCCAGTGCTTGCATCTTCGAGCACAATATGGATTGGCAGGCCTCGCTCACCTTCAATTTTCCCTCCAGTGAAAAGAGGAAGTGCAAGTTTGTTTCTAAAGACAAGGCGCAAACTAGAGGAACTGAACTCTTGGAGTTGTCTGGGAGGAGTTCTGCCAATATCAATAATGGAATTGTGAGACATTGTCAATCTGGTAGAGAAGGATAAACCTTTTACATTGAAAATAATCTATAATTTGCAAGAAACTGTGTGAAGAGGAGAAATATAGTCAGAGTATCACATTTTAGCAAAGGCCAGTCATAAATGTATTTCAAACAACCATTGGTATGGCAAGGTAATTAAAAATATTGTTGAATACAATACCTCTTCAGAAATATCGTTGAATACACCTTTGCAGAAAAGTACAGAGTACCTAAGAGATCTCTAGACTCTACGTAATGTGAGATATCAGATTTATTAGGCCAAGAAGTCTTCACTGTCAGAATAAGACATTTACATAGAACAAAGGAAAAGAAATTACCACCTCTATCAAATACTTTACATGAGGCATGCCCCTCCCCATCAGGAAGATATTAAAGAAAGACCACGTCACCATCATCCAACTTGAAAAGAAGACTATTGACAATATGTATGATTGTTCCCATTATCCTGATCTTCTTTTTGAGTAAACTTTGCTTGATAAGAACCAAATCCTAGAGCCACCAATATAAAAATAAGAGGATGAAGTTGAACTCCTCTTCATCCTCCTATCACCCTAAGGCTATCACAATATGGTGTTGGGAATAAAGGCCCTCGTGCCTTTAAATGTGCTCGGGTGTGAACACACCCTTAGCATTTGTACTTACATATATATATATAAACCTAAAGTGGTACACTCGTCATTGTACCCACAAATTGTGCACACACTCTACTCTACTCTACTCTCTCTCTCTCTCTCTCTCTCTCTCTCTCTCTCTCTCTCTCTCCGCGCGTAAGGAACACGGATTGTCTTGACCTTCGTGCCTCCTGGTCACTACAAATTGGTATCAGAGTGGGCAAGAGACAGCTCAAGTGTTGCAGGAGTCTCAAGTGGACTCGACAAGCAGCAGTCGACAGTCGACAGTCGACAGGTCGTGCAGGCAGCCATTGAATAGGTCGTCAGGCAAAAGGCCTATGCAGCTCAGGTCGTGCTAAAAAGGAACTGGTGTGTGTGGCGACTGGGCAGTCCAGCTGACTAGGGAACCAGCGTCAAGTTGAAGACCAGTGGGCAGCGACCAGACCAGGGAGCAGGCGTGGCAGCGTGGCAGTGCTGACGACAGACGCTGCACGGTTCAGAGGCGCAACTGGCGGGAGCTGTACACGACGACTGCAACGCTGACGACAAACGTGACTGCATGCGACTGGCAGGAGCCATAGGCATGATCAAGCGGCACTTTTTTCTGCAACGCGGCTGCAGGTGACACGTCACGACAACTGCAGCTGGTCAACGAGAACAGATCTGTCATTTTCCCTTTGCAAAATTTTAATTTTTTCAAAGGCTTCCTGCAAACAAGTCCTTTGCCCACTGATGGGCGTTCGTGCGTGTAGGCACAGTCAGGGATTTGGGCAGATTTAGGCCCAGAAATTTGGGGCTTTTCCCGAATTTGGGGATCTTAACGCAGAACTGGACAATCCAACTCAGAAATTGCAAAGTCGGTGCACATTTGCCCGGGAATTTTGGGGCTTTTCACATTTTAGTGAAATTCTTTCAATTTCACTGAAATTAGTGCACACAGGACTTGGAAAATTTGAGAATTTGTCCAAATTTGGTGCGAACAAGATACAACAGTGATATCTGTATCAAAAATTGCAGGAATTTATGACATTTTGTTCTCAACATTTGGGGCTTTTCATGTACATGCACAAATTGGGTTAAAATTTACCCAATTTCTCGACATTGATGCACATTGGACCCCGTGCAATTTGGGGCTTTTGCAATTTGGGTAAAATTTGTGCACCATTTGGTCATTTTATGTACATGCAGGTTCAATTCCATGTAATTTGGACATCCAACATTGGAAAATTTGGAGGTTTTGCTGAAATTGCTCTATTTTGGCAAAATTGGCTTGTTCTATGCATGACAGGGAAAATGCAAATGTGTGGTTGATGCTTTGAGCACAAAAATTTTGGGGCTTTTGACCATGCATGTCAAATTTTATGCCCGTGGATATATGTACAACAGAAATTGCAGCTAAAATTTGGGATTTCTCATGTAATGTGATGCATATGCTCTTGGAACAACTGTAATCAGTTGTGAAATATTGTAGCACATGGTTTGGTGCTTCTGAAAATTTATTTACAGATCTGAAATCTCTACTTCTATGTGGTCATTTATTGTTGGTTGGTACTTGTTTGTACCTTGGTCACTTGGATGACAGTTTGGGCCTGCATTAGCTGATTTTTTTGTCACATTTGGGCTGAAAATCATGGCTGGCAGCAGTGAGAGCAGTAATCTCATGCATATAAAGAAACTTGAAGGAGCACATAACTTTGCAGTTTGGCAAAAACAGTGCTACAATATCCTATTGCAAAAGAAGCAAGCAAAGCCGATTAAAACCAAAGAGGCAAAGCCCGCAGACATGGAACAGGAAGATTTTTGATGCCTTGTTGTTTAACATTGAAGGTTTGGATTCTGCATACGCTATATGGACTAGACTGGAAGAACTGTATGCACAGAAGAGTGCTATAAGCAAAGTGTATTGGCTGGAAAAACTTATGGATTTGCATATGAAAGAGGGTACAGCAATGTCTACTCACTTGAGTGAGTTCAACTCTATTTTCAGCCAGCTCGTTGCCTTGGAAGTTCTTGATTGATTAAGAATTTAAGGCTACGTTCTTGCTTTGCACTCTTCCAGAGAGTTGGGATACATTCAGGACTACTATGAGCAATTCCAATGCGATTCTTTTGTATGCTGATATAGAAAGTGCTCTACTCATGGAAGAAATGAATCGGCAAAACAATGCATCCAGTAAGTCTTCTAGTGCTTTGCATACTAGGGGCAGATCACAACAGAAAGACAAATCTGATAGCAAGGGACGCAATAAATCACGTGGCAAAGATGTTGAATGCCACCATTGTGGTAAGAAGGGTCACTTTAAACGTGATTGTTACAAATGGAAGAAAGAGAAAGGAAAGGGCAAGAAGACAGATGATAGCAAGGAATAGAAGAAAGAGGGTCAACCCAAGAAGAGCAGTGTCAAAATTGAAGAGGTGAATGTAGTCACTCATGACAGTGAGGACAGTGGGAATGGCGTTCTTTTGGTCTCTTCACACTTTGGTACACATGCTTTACTTCCAAATACAGAGGACATGCATAACTCGATTCTCGATTCAGGTGCTTCCTTCCATGTCACCCCTCATCGAGAGTGGTTCTCTGCCTATACAGGGGGTCGACATGGTGTTATCCATCTTGGGGACAACTATGCATGTGACATTGCAGGTATTGGCAATGTGCAGTTACACTTTCAGCATGGCTCTGTCTTTACATTTCAGCATCTACGGCATGTACCTCAGCTCAAGAAAAGCTTGATTAACACAGGGTAGCTAGATGATGATGGTTTTCATACCACCTTTGGTGATGGAAAATGGAAGATCTGTAAGAGATCTAGAGTGATTGCCAGAGATTGTAAAAGTGATACTTTGTATCATCTCCATGTATCTAGTGTGAGTGATCATGTTGTTGCCGTGACCGAGCAGCTAAGCGTTTCTTTGTGGCATGGCCGGTTGGGACACGTGAGTCAAACAAAAATAAAAATGCTTTCTCGTTTGGGTTACTTGCCTTGTCTTCGTTATGCTGATTTTGAGCATTGTGATAATTGTATTTATGGTAAACATGCACAGACGTCTCACAAAAAGTCTCTTTCTTTGAAATCTTCTCCTCTAGAGTTAATACATTCAAATGTATGTCAAATGACAAGATTATCTTTAGGGGGAAAGAAATATTTTGTCACCTTTGTCGACGGTGCTACACGAAAGGTATGGGTTTATCCTATTCGTAGCAAGCATGAAGTACTTGACAAGTTCAAAAAAATCTTGGCATTGGCTGAAAATCAAACTGATAAGACACTCAAGTGTCTTCGCTCTAATAATGGTGGGGAATATGTGTCCAAGGCCTTTCAGGCATTTTGTAAAAGCAAAGGGATAAAGAGAGAGCTCACTGTCCCTCATAATCCACCCCGAAATGGAGTTGCAAAGCGTATGAATCGGACCATACAAAATAAGGTCTGTACGATGCTGTCTCATGTAGCATTACCCCACGGTTTTTGGGAAGAGACTGTTATGACAGCTGTACACTTAATTAATCGGTCACCAAACAGGTCTTTAGGGGGGGGGGTTTTGGGGGGGGGGGGAGAGGGAGTTCCCCAAGAAGCGTGGTCGGGCAAGCCACCTTCATATGCTCACCTGAAAGTGTTTGGCTGCGAGGCTTTTATGCACATTCGTAAAGAAAAACGCAACAAACTTGAGCCAAAGTCCTATAAATGCATTTTCCTAGGATATGGTGATGAGGGTGAAATGGGATATAGATTGAGGGATCCCGAGAAAAGGAAAGTAGTACGCAACAATGATGTTATCTTCCGGGAAGATCGCATGCATAAACAGCCCGAAAAGACTGAGAAGGTCCGTAGGGTTGTATTCCGAGAAGAAATACCTTTTGGACAGCAAAATGTGACCATTGTACAACAGCAAATACCTGCTGTAAATGAACCTATAAATGCAGAAAATAATGTTGGAAATGATCAGCCAGCTATTACCCATAATAATAAGCCGCTATATATGCAGGAACAGCCAGGATAGCAAGCTGTTAATGCTGATTTGCAGGCTGAAATGCCAGGACAGCAAGCTGAAAATGCTCAACAACCAGCAAACAATGATCATTGGGTTAGGAGATCGTCTAGGGCTACTAGACAATCTGATAGATTCATTCCTGGTGCAAAAAATGTAGCTGATTATGTCATGTTGACAGACTGTGGTGAACCGTCTTGCTTCAAGGAAGCAATGGACAGACAAAACAGCAAGAAATGGTATAAAGCCACGTTATCAAAGATGGAATCTCTTGAGAAAAATGGCACTTGGGACTTGGTGCAATTGCCTAAAGGGCAGAAAACACTTCCATACAAATGGGTTTACAAGATGAAAGTCACTTCTGGTTCCTCACCAAAGTACAAAGCAAGATTGGTTGCAAAAGGGTACAAGCAGGAGTATGGAATTGACTTTGATGAGATTTTCTCTCTTGTAGTCAAGATGACTACATTGAGAACCATTTTGGGCTTGGTTGCAGTTGAAGATATGGAGCTCATACAGATGGATGTAAAGACTGCATTCTTACATGGTGATCTGCATGAAGACATATATACGCAACAGCCTGAAGGGTTTGTTGAAAAAGGGAAAGAAAACATGGTATGTAAACTCAAAAGAAGTTTGTATAGACTGAAACAAGCAATAAGAGAATGGTATCATAAATTTAATACATTTATGCAATCTCAAGATTTCCATAAAAGTCAAGTGGATCACTGCTTGTACACTAAGAAGGCAGTAGATGGCAGCCTGATTATCTTGGTTCTGTATGTTGATGACATGTTGATTGCTGGTAGGGATACTCATGCCTTGGATTCATTGAAGCAAAGTCTTCATGGCAGCTTTGACATGAAGGATCTTGGTGATGCAAAACACATTCTTGGCATGAGAATACTCAGAGATAGGTCGACAGGCTTACTCTATCTATCTCAGCAAGAGTATATCTCCAAGGTTTTGCAACGTTTCCATATTGCCTCCATATGTGAAACTTAGTGCAGAGAACAACTCTACATCTGATGATGAGAAGGCTGATATGGCCAAGATACCACATACTTCAGCTGTTGGCAGTTTGATGTATGCTATGGTTGCTACACGTCCTCACGTTGCCTTTGCAGTGGGAGTGGTTAGCAAATACATGGCAACCCCTGGCAAGAAGCATTGGGATGCAGTGAAAGGTATTATGAGATACCTCAAAGGCACAAAGGAGTTATGCATCTGCTTTGGAAAGCAGAAGGCATTTGTTGTTGGCTTTACGGATGCAGACTATGCTGGTCATGCAGACTACAGGAAGTCCACTTCTGGGTATGTGTTTACTTTCATAGGAGGAGCAGTCTCTTGGATCTCCAGGCTACAAAAGTGTATTGCATTGTCTACTACAGAGGCAAAGTATATGGCTGCCACTGAGGCATGCAAGGAGGCTTTATGGCTTTCACGTCTAGTGGGAGAGCTTGGCATCACAGAGTTACGTGTTCTCCATTGTGATAGTCAGAGTGCTATCATGCTAGCACAGAATCTTGTCTTTTATGCAAAGACCAAGCACATACAGGTGAAGTACCACTTCATTAGAGATATACTTGACAGCAAGAGCATTGAGCTTGTCATGTAGTGACCGGTTTATCATGGAGATCTAGACAAACAGTCGTTATGCACAGTGAGAGACAGAGAGAGTGAGAGAGAGCAAAGTAGAGAGTGAGCACGTTTTTAGGTACAATAACGAGAGTGCCTTTAGGTTTTTTCAAATAGATATATATGTATAAGTACAAGTACTAAGGGTATGTTCACACCCGAGCACATTTAAAAAGCACAAGGCCTTTATTCCCAACAATCTCCCACCTAAAGGCAATGTGCATGAAGAGGAGAAAAGAATCAGCTAAGTCTAGGTATATACAAAGCTGAAATACATATATCCATCCAACTCCCATCATCTGTCGGCAATGAGCAAACCGCTCTGCTGAAAGGCCCTTTGTGAGAAGGTCTGCAAGGTTATCATCTGTATGCACTTTGACAAGCTCAACGCTCTTGCTGTCAAGTATATCTCTAATGAAGTGGTACTTCACCTGTATGTGCTTGGTCTTTGCATAAAAGACAAGATTCCGTTCTAGCATGATAGCACTCTGACTATCACAATGGAGAACACGTAACTCTGTCATGCCAAGCTCTCCCACTAGACGTGAAAGCCATAAAGCCTCCTTGCATGCCTTAGTGGCAGCCATATACTTTGCCTCTGTAGTAGACAATGCAATACACTTTTGTAGCCTGGAGATCCAAGAGACTGCTCCTCCTATGAAAGTAAACACATACCCAGAAGTGGACTTCCTGCAGTCCGCATGACCAGCATAGTCTGCGTCCGTAAAGCCAACAACAGATGCCTTCTGCTTTCCAAAGCAGATGCACAACTCCTTTGTGCCTTTGAGATATCTTATATTACCTTTCACTGCATCCCAATGCTTCTTGCCAGGGGTTGCCATGTATTTGCTAACCACTCCCACTGCAAAGGCAATGTCAGGACGTGTAGCAACCATAGCATACATCAAACTGCCAACAACTGAAGTATATGGTATCTTGGCCATTTCAGCCTTCTCATCATCAGATGTAGGGTTGTTCTCTGCACTAAGTTTTACATATGGAGGCAATGGAACCCCAATTGTTTTTTCCCCCTCCATATGGAAACGTTGCAAAAACCTGGAGATATACTCCTGCTGAGATAGATAGAGTAAGCCTGTCGACCTATCTCTGAGTATTCGCATGCCAAGAATGTGTTTTGCATCACCAAAATCCTTCATGTCAAAGCTACCATGAAGACTTTACTTCAATGAATCAAAGGCATGAGTATCCCTACCAACAATCAACATGTCATTAACATACAGAACCAAGATAATCAGGCTGCCATCTACTGCCTTCGTAGTGTACAAGCAGTGATCCACTTGACTTTTATGGAAACCTTGAGATTGCATAAATGTATTAAATTTATGATACCATTCTCTTGTTGCTTGTTTCAGCCCATATAAACTTCTTTTGAGTCTATATACCATTTTTTCTTTCCCTTGTTCAAAAAACCCTTCAGGCTGCTACATATATATGTCTTCATGCAGATCACCATGTAAAAACGTAGTCTTTACATCCATCTATATGAGCTCCATATCCTCAACTGCAACCAAGCCCAAAATGATTCTCGATGTAGTCGTCTTGACTACAATAGAGAAAATCTTATCAAAGTCAATTCCATGCTCATGCTTATACCCCTTTGCAACCAATCTTGCTTTGTACTTTGGTGAGGAACCAGAAGTGACTTTCATCTTGTAAACCCATTTGCATGGAAGGGTTTTCTGCGCTTTACGCAACAGCACCAAGTCCCAAGTGCCATTTTTTTCAAGAGATTCCTTCTCTAACAGCATGGCTTTATACCATTTCTTGTTGTCTTGTCTGTCCATTGCTTCCTTGAAGCAAGACGGTTCACCACAGTTTGTCAACATGACATAATCAGCCACATTATTTGTACCAAGAACAAGCCTGTCAAGTTGTCTAGTAGCCCTAGATGATATCCTAACCCAATGGTCATTGTTTACTAGTTGTTCCTGCAAATTTCCATTTTCAGCATGCTGTCCTGGCATTTAGCCTGCAAATCAACATTAACAACTTGCTGTCCTGGCTGTTCTTGCACATGTAATGGCTCATTTTCATGGGCAATAGCTGGCTGATCATTTCCAGCATCATTTCCTGCATTTACAGGTTCATTTACAGCAGGGATTTGCTACTGTACAACGGGCACATTTTGCTGTCCAAAAGGTATTTCTTCCTGGAATACAACCTTACGGACCTCCTCAGTCTTTTCAGGCTGTTTGTGCATGCGATCTTCCCGGAAGATAACAGCATTGCTACGTACTACTTTCCTTTTCTCGGGATCCCATAATCTATACCCCATTTCACCCTCGTCACCATATCCTAGGAAAATGCATTTATAGGACTTTGGCTCATGTTTGCTGCGTTTTTCTTTACGAATGTGCACAAAAGCCTCACAGCCAAACACTTTCAAATGAGCATATGAAGGTGGCTTGCCCGACCACGCTTCTTGGGGAACCTCCCTCCCCCGCCCCCCCCCCCCAAAGACCTGTTTGGTGACCGATTAATTAAGTGAGCGGCTGTCATAACAGCCTCTGCCCAAAAACCGTGGGATAATGCAACATGAGACAGCATCGTACGGACCTTATTTTGTATGGTCCGATTCATACGCTTTGCAACTCCATTTCGGGGTGGATTATGAGGGACAGTGAGCTCCCTCTTTATCCCTTTGCTTTTACAAAATTCTTGAAAGGCCTTGGGCACATATTCCCCACCATTATCAAAGCGAAGACACTTGAGTGTCTTATCAGTTTGATTTTCAGCCAATACCAAGAATTTTTTGAACTTGTCAAGTACTTCATCCTTGCTACGAATAGGATAAACCCATACCTTTCATGTAGCATCATCTACAAAGGTGACAAAATATTTCTTTTCCCCTAAAGATAATCTTGGCATTTGACATACATTTAAATGTATTAACTCTAGAGGCGAAGATTTCAAAGAAAGAGACTTTTTATGAGACGTTTGTGCATGTTTGCCATAAGTACAATGATCACAGTGCTCAAAATCAGCATAACGAAGACAAGGCAAGTAACCCAAACAAGAAAGCACTTTCATTCCTGTTTAACTCATGTGTCCCAACCGGCCATGCCACAAAGAAACGCTTGGCTGCTCGGTCACGGCAACAACATGGTCACGCACACTAGATACATGTGGATACAAAGTATCACTCTTGCAACCTCTAGCAATAACCCTAGATCCCTTACAGATTTTCCATTTTCCATCACCAAAGGTGGTATGAAAGCCATCATCATCTAGTTACCCTGTGCTAATCAAGCTCTTCTTGAGCTGTACATACTAAAGTGTAAAGACAGAGCCATGCTGAAACTGTAACTGCACGCTGCCAATACCTGCAATCTCACATGCATAGTTGTCCCCAAGATGGACAACACCATGTCGACCCCCTGGTAGATGGAGAACCACTCACGATGAGGGGTGACATGAAAGAAAGCACCTGAATTGAGAATCCAAGTATGCAGATCATCACCTGTATCTGCAAGTAAAGCATGTGCACCAAAGTGTAAAGAGACAAAGGGTACGTCACTCCCACTGTCACTGTCATGAGTGACTACATTCACCTCTTCAATTTTTACACTGCTCTTCTTAGGCTGGCTGTCCTTCTTCTCTTCCTTGCTATCATCTGTTTTCTTGCCTTTTCCTTTCTCTTTCTTCCATTTGTAGTAGTCACGTTTAAAGTGATCCTTCTTGCCACAATGATGGCATTCAACATCTTTCCCACATGATTTACTGCGTCCCTTGCCATCATATTTTCCCTTTTGCTGTGATCTGCCCCTAGTATGCAAAGCACTGGAAGACTTACTGGATGTATTGTTCTGGCGATTCATCTCTTCCATAAGTAGAGCACTCTCTACATCAACATACAAAAGGATTACATTAGAATTGCTCATAGCAGTCCTGAATGTATCCCAACTCTCTAGTAGAGTGCAAAGCAAGAAAGTAGCCTTAACCTGTTCCATGTCCGCGAGCTTTGCCCCTTTGGTTTTAATCGGCTTTGCCTACTTCTTTTGCAACAGGATATTGTAGCACTGCTTTTGCCAAATTGCAAAGTTATGTGCACCTTCAAGCTTCTTTATGTGCATCAGATTACTGCTGTCATTGCTGCCAGCCATGATTTTCAGCCCAAATGTGACCAAAGACAGCAAATGTATACCCAAAACGGTCACCCAAGTGACCAAGGTACAAACAAGCACCAATCAGCAATAAATGACCACGCAGAAGCACAGATTTCAGATCTGTAATTAAATTTTCAGAAGCACCAAATTACGTGCTACAGCATTATCCAACTAATTACAACTGTTCCAAGGGCATATGCATCACATTACATGAGAAATCCCAAAATTTCAGCTGCAATTTCTATTGTACATGTACCCACGGGCATAAAATTTGACACGAACGGTCAAAAGCCTCAAAATTTTTGTGCTTAAAGCATCAACCACACATCTGCATTTTCTCTATCATGCATAGGACAGGCCAATTTTGCCAAAAATAGAGCAATTTCAGCAAAACCCCCAAATTTTACCTAGTATTGATGTCCAAATTGCGTGGAATTCCACCTACATGTACATAAAATGACCAAATGCTGCACAAATTTTGCCCAAACTGCAAAAGCCCCAAATTGCACGAGGTCCAATGTGCATCAATGTCGAGAAATTGGGTAAATTTCAGCCCGATTTGCGCTTGTACATGAAAAGCCCCAAATGTCATAGGCAGAATGTCACAAATTCCTGCAATTTCTGAGACAAATTGTCTTGTTCTACATCACAATCCTCAAATCTGGGAAAAGCCCCAAATTTTCGGGCCAAAATATGCACAAATCTGAATTTTGTGCTTATGTGCGCGAACCCCTGTCAGGCCAAGGGAAAAATTCAAGAAGAATTTTGAAGGAAAAAAAATTTTGTGACCCCGTTGACCTATGGGGCCGGTCGTGACTCTTATGTTATTGCTATCACTAATAGCCAAAAGGAAAATGTTTTTGCTATGGTGTTGCTTGCATACCATGGCATGGTCACCTCAACAAGAAAAACAAAAACTTAAATTATCTCAATTGTCAGCCGAGTTTGTCAAAGGAAGAAGGTTGTAACTCCATAAGAGTAGCTCCTTTTCAAGTTATGGAAATAATTTGCAATAATAATACAAAGCTGACAAAAATCATAAGGACCTACCTTTGAGTTATAGAAAGGTGGGATTAAGTGATTTGAATTAGTGTAATAAGGGGATAGTTGAAACAATGGAAGAAGCCAATTTATGCAAGCATCAAAAATTTCAAAAGGGTACAAAACTACAAGGTGAAAGTGAACCAAGATTCAAGACTCAATCCCTAAATGTATATGTAGACAAATCTATTGTAATGCCAGTGTGGGGGGGTGGGGGTGGGGGTGGGGGTGGGGGTGGTTAGTATGGGGGGAGAGAGAGAGAGATCATCTTGAATAGCCTTTTCTAGCCCAACTTGTGTAGAAGATAGATTTTGGGCCTAGAACATCTCGTTTGATCTACACTGTCCAGCAGAGGCTCTTCTTCAAGATCATGCTCAATGGAGGGGTTGCAAAGCCATTCATCCTCTCCAAGTCTGTCGAATAAATAAGCCCTTTTTAAGTCCTTCATCCTTTGCTCTTGCAACACATCCTATTCTGACAATGTTATCCCGTTTGGCTACAAACGGTGATGTGGTAGGCTTGTCTCTCAATTCCCAATGACAACTAGTCAATCAAGCCTTGGCACATGATACATTTGCATTTTTGAACCTGATAAGGACAACATTCGCAAAGCCATGGACATGTCAAAATAAATAGGTATACTCTAATACCATGTCAAAATAAGTGACAACACAAAGAGACAGTAAGTGAAACCGGTCTATGACTCATATAAAGCGGTAGTTCCTTCAATTAATACCTGGTCCTTTCACACACACACACACACACAAACAGAGACCTCACTCCCTCGCTCTGCACCAGATTGGCCCCAAAGACCGGCGCCCCTCTCGGTATTTCTTTATCAATTAAAAGATGGAAAGTTACAAAAATGAAATGTTCCAAAATACATAACCTGTGAATAGTTGGTTTTCATCTTTTTTGAGTAAATCCCAGCTGCATAAGGACAATACAGCATAACCAGAGTAACATCCCTTTTAGGAAAGCATTTTCTGTGACCATAACTCAACGATTCATGTGCAGAATTGCAGTCTGCAAAACTCTGTATTTACTGTTCTTACTGTCCAGCATATCCAGAACAACATCCCTTTTAGGAAAGCATTTTTTGTGACCATAACTCAATGATTCATGTGCAGAATTGCAATCTACAGAACTCTGTATTTACTGTTCTTATTGTCCAGCATATCCAAAACAACATCCCTTTTACCCTGGCATCCTTCCAGCAGTAAAACAGTCCCACAAACAACACTAAATCAGAGCTGAAAAACCTTGTTCCTGTGTGGCATGGTCATCACTTTCTTTAGTTCCTACATTGGAGAAGGCATCAGCTACTCCTAAACCTGGACAATGAGGCTCTTGCCTCAACAGAAATGCAAAGAAAACACAGAACTGTACATTCAATGGAATCAGCCCATCATGTAGAGCATTTCCTCTGAGAATAGAGAGAGAGTTTACCAAAGGGAGCAAGCTCTACCTTTGTACATAAGTCAAAGACGAAGAAGTACTCTCCATAGCTAATATAGTTGCAGCAATCTGCCCTCGACTCCTCAAAACTTTACTCTCAGATCTACCCCTCATGCCTATTACGTTTTTTTTTTAATGTTCTCTCTCTCTTTTGGAAAGTTGTACCACATGGCATACATGTAACAATTTTTCTGTTTAAACATTCCGGTCTAAAATTCTCCATGATCAGTGCAAAATTTAACCTCGGCACAAACCAAAGAATTAATCCTCCTGAAAAAACGAAGATAATGACACGAACAAATTTTGGGGTCCAAAAATAGTAACTCCCAAAATTTTAGGGATGGTGACCTCTACATTCCTCAAGTTGTTTTGAGCAACCTTTATCATTGCAACCACATCAAAAAGTGTAATGTGGCTCAATTACGGTGACTTTTATTCCGAGAGCATTCTCACATGTGCATCTTCTGTCTTGGCCAGGTTCATTGTCCTACACCATCTCCAGTGGCTAAGCACATTGTCCCAAACCACTGGCATTCTATTCTTCAGTACCCATTCAATATGGAACCGGTCCTAAGGCTCTCACAAACCATTAGTCCAATTTGTCCCGATGGTTGCCTCTTTTGGCCATGCAAAGATCCCGGCTTAATCCAAGAGAACTCTGGGGGTAAAAAGCAACAACAACTAAAGAAAAGAAAAATAAAATATTTATATAAGTAAATAAAGAAAGAAACTGCAAAAAGTATCACCACCTGGTGGCATACCCCCCTCTTGAAAGAAACAAGCGACCTCCATTGCATACCACACATGCTAACGGATGACACAGGACGATAACAAGATTCTCCATGTTATTAGTGTCATCGTATGTATCACTTGCTAACAGATGACATGGGGCGATGGTAGGAGTTTCCCCACTACCATTTGTGTCATTGCAAGTTCAAGTCTCACATAGGTGAAGGATTACATCCTGTATCCAACTATGATTACTAGGAGCCTTTCTAATATACATGTTTCCGGATGCAACAAGGCAATAGCACGTATCCCTGAACTATTAGTGTCACAACATGTATAATCATTCAACTGAAGTGTAACAAATATAACTTCAAAGCACTGAGATTTCATTCAATGATACACATGTTAATGCTAAGTGTAAACCATACATTGTGCATTATTCAATGAGATGCAGTATTCAATTGTACAATAGAGAATGTACATTGCTTCAAAAAGTATTCTAAGTCACTGTAGATTCCAGTAAGAAAGCTTCTCGGTAAAGTTACAATAGCTGATGCGAATCTGACAATTCAGCCTCTTCCATCCATTTAGCATCCATTGGTGAATAGTTCTTGAACTTCACCAAAAATCTTCCTATAACTCTACCTTTCACTTTCCTATCCTTATGTGCCAGGATCTGCTCAAGAACTAGAATCTCATCTAATTCCTCTACTTTAGGCTGTTCCTCTTGAACCATATCTTCTGGCACTTCACCAATAAAAGGCCTCAATAGGCTCACATGGAATGCATTATGAATTTTCCGATTCTCTGGCAATTTCAGCCTATATGCTATGTCATTGATCTTCTCTGAGACTTGAAAAGGGCCATAGTAACGCATACTCAGCTTTGGAAACAAACGTTCCTTGCCCTTCTGTTTTCTCAAACGTGACTTTTCAAAACGCAATAAAGCCCAATCATCCTTTTTGAACAAGAGTTCCCCACGATGACTATCAGCAGCTCTTTTCTATTTAGCTTGTGACTTTTCTAAGGTATACTTGACCTTTTTATATGCTTCTTCCCAATCTTTTACATAACAATCTGCTTCAAAAATGTTAGCTTTTATCTGCAAAATGGGAGGCAGTTCCTTTCCACCTTCCACAATCTCAAAAGGCGCTTTGCCAGTAGATGAGTGCACTGTATTATTGTATGCATACTCAACCAATGGCAAGTAGTATTCCCAAGAAGTCTTATGATCTAAAACACAACACTTCAGTAGATCTAAAACAGTCGAATTTGCTTCTTCAGACTGTCCATCAGTTTGTGGATGGAAAGAAGATGAAAATTTCAATCTAGTGCCCATGTTTTCAAACAATGCTTTCCAAAACAAGCTAGTCATTCTGGGGTCTCTATCACTCACAATTGACCGTGGCATTCCATAGTACTTGAAGATATTTGCATAAATATCTTTACCATGTGTTCTGACTTACCCTTTTTCCTTACAGGAATGAAATGTGCATGTTTGCTGAATCTACAAATGATAGTCTAGATTCCATCATTCCCTGAAGAAGTTCTTGGAAGATCAAAAATGAAATCCATGGCAATACTTTCCCATGGCCTTTCTGGAATAAGAAGTGGTTGCAATAACCCTGGTGCCTTTTGTCTATCAAATTTGACGTTTTGGCATATGCATCAACATTAGATCTCAAGGCTGGCCAATAGAAAAAAGTCTCTACTGCTTTGACTGTAGCATTAATACCACGATGTCTAGCATACGGTGGAGCATGACTTTCTAATAAAACTTTTGACCTTAGCTGTTTTGTAACGCATAGTCTTCCATGCATCATGATAAAGCCTTCTTTGAACACATAATGATCATGATGTTGGCCATTGATCAACTGTTCATAGATTTCAGAGAAATCTTCGTCATCAGCATACTGCTCTTTCATATCATCCAATTCATGGTGATAAGAAATTGAAACAACTGACACCTGTGGTTTTTTGCGAGATAAAGCATCTGCAACTACATTTTTCTTGCCTCCACATGCACTATCTGAAAATGAAACATAGATAGAAAATTTGCCCAACGCATGTGTTTCTCTGACAATAAGTATCTAAGTTGTTTGATGATCCGTTTGCACTACAAAATCAGCACCAAGCAAATAGTGCTTTCAACCAAAAAGTGCGTGGATCACAACCAATAACTATTTCTCATAAATTTGGTAAGTCCTTTCAATGACAGAAAGTACTCTACTCTCGTATGCCACAACTCAGTCATTTTGCATTAATACAGCACCAATGTTGTTTCCACATGCATCACGCTGCACTACGAATGGCTTAGACAGATCTGGCAAAATAAGTATTGGATCTATAGTCATTTTCCCCTTCAAACATCTAAATGTTGATTTCTCTTTGTCAGTCCATTGCCATTTAGCATCCTTCTTTTCAAGCGCATGTAAAGGAAAAGCAATCTCTGCAAAGTGTCTTACAAATCTTCTGTAGTAAGAGCATAGGCCAAGGAAACTGCGAACATCATGAACGGTTTTCAAGTCTGGCTAAGAGACAATTGCTTCTATCTTTGCAGGATCCATCTTCACACCATCTTTAGAAACTATGTACCCAAGGAAATGAATCTCTTCCAAAAAGAATTCACTCTTCTTGCCATTAATGAGCAATCTCTTATGCTTAAGCTCATTAAAGACTGTAACTAAGTGTTTTCTATGCTCCTCTTTATTCTTTGAAAAGATAATCATATCATCAAAGAATGTGTCAATGAAACTTCGATAAGGGTGGAAAATTCTATCCATCATCTTGTTAAACATAGCAGGAGCATTGGTCAATCCAAACGGCATGACTAAAAATTCATAGAGGCCAAATGTCGTTCTAAAAGCAGTCTTATGGATATCCTCTGGCCTAATTCTGATCTGATGGTACCCACTTTTCAAATCTATTTTGCTAAACATTCTTGTTCCCTGTAATCGATCAAGAATATCATCTATCCTCACAACCGGAAACCTATTCTTGATCGTGTTCTTATTCAAGGCTCTGTTGTCAATACACGTTTTTCAAGAGCCGTCCTTTGTCTGAACTAGCAACACAGGTGAACAAAACGGAGAACTACTGGGTTGAATTCGTCCCTTCTCTAAAAGCTCATTAACCTGTGTCATAATTTCTTTCTATTGCGCTGCACTAACCCTGTATGGTGGCCTATTGGGTAGACTAGTCCCTGGAATAAGATCTATGGTATGATCTTTAAGTCTTTCAAGGGGTAACTCTCTTGGTAACGAATCTGAGAGACAGTCACTGAATTTATCCAAGAAAGCCCTTCTACTTTCATCTAGTACAGACACATTACTGTCAACTTTATTAACTTGCTTTGCAAAAACCAAGTATGCAAAAATATGATTTTTCATTACAGAAGTAATTGCAGAAGCAAAAACAACTGGGACGGACTCTCCTTTAAGCTTCACATCTAACACATGAGTCTTGCCCCTATGTACAAGAGTAATCATTCTATTGCAAGTATCCAAGATAGCATGCTTCTTGTGGCACCATGGAATACCCAACAGAACATCACAGCCCTCTAAAAACATAATATGGAACTCCTCTGTGTCCACATAGCTCTAAATGTGCATATGGAGTTTGCCAAGAATGGGGGTGACAGGTTTAGTATGTCTTGGGCATACCAAATCAGCCTGTCCCACTGGTCCCATTTCCTCGGGACGCATACCCAGCTTAGCTACCAATGCCGATGAGATAAAGTTTGCACGAGCTCCAGGATCAAAGAAAATAAGCACTGTAGAATCTCTGATCTTTCTCCAAGCTCTACACAATTCTGTAGCATCATTTGCTAATTGATCTCTCACCATATCAAGCACTAAGCCAATGATGGGCCTCTTTTTACTTGGCACATCTTTATCCTCCGCATCTTTAGAATATTGTTGTGGGCACTTAGAAGCAATATGGCCTTTTTGTTCACATATAAAGCATTTCCCAACCATCATTAAAGCCTTTCTTTCTTCAAATGATTTGCCAAAATGGCCTCTTCTGTCCTTTACCCTATTTAAAAGAATTTTACAGAATTTCATCAAATTGTGTAAGAATTGCCTGGTATGTGCACTTGGTACATGTATTGATGCAATTTGGACGGATTTTCCTTTGAAAATTTAGGGCACAATTGTCAAATTTGTGCCAGAGAATGCATTTGGAGCAAAAATTGTAGTAGAATTTTGGGGATTTCACATGCAATTGGTGTATTCGCCTATAAATCTAATTGTAATTGACTGTGGAGTGCACTAGCCGACATTCTCTAATTCTAGAAATCAATTTGCGGATCTGAAATTTCTGCAATTTCTTGGTTTTTCACTGCTGGTTGGTACTTGCAACGTACCATGGTCTTTCGTGTGACATTTGGGCTTGCATTTGCTCACATTTGAGTGAATTTAGTGCTACAAATCATGGCTAGAAACAGTGACAGCAATAACCTTTTGCACATCAAGAAGCTTGAGGGTGCACACAATGCAATATGGCAAAAACAGTGCTACAATGTCTTGGTGCAAAAGAAACAGGTGAAGCCCATCAAAGCGAAGGCAATAAGACCAGCAGGTATGGGACAAGAGGAGTGGGATGATTTGGATAAGCTTCCACGCTCTACCATAGAGCTCTCAGTGTCAAACAACTTGCTCTTTAACATTGAGAAGCTGAATTCTGCATATGAAATGTAGCAAAGACTTGAGGAATTGTATGCTCAGAAAGTGCAGCCAACAAGGTTTGTTGGCTGAAAAAGTTGATGGACCTTTGCATGCATGAAGGTATAGCCATGTTTGTACATTTGAATGAATTCAACTCAATTTTCAATCACTTGATTGCTTTGGATTTCCACATTGATGATGAGTTCAAGGCTACTTTCTTGCTATGCACTTTGCTTGAAAGTTGAGATACTTACAGGACAGCTTTGAGTAACTCAAATGCTCACGTGTTAGATTCTCATGCGGAGAGTTCTTTGCTGATAGAAGAACTCAACAAGCAAAATAATTCAGCAAACAAGTCTTCTAACGTATTGCATACTAGGGGCAGATTTCTGCAAAAGGGAAGTTCTAAAAATAGAGCAGGCAGTAAGTCTCATGGCAAAAATGTGGAGTGTCATCATTGTGGCAGGAAAGGGCACTACAACTAGGACTGTTTTCAATTGAAGAAAGAGAAAGGCAAAAGCAAAAACACTAAAGACAACAAGGCTGAGAAAAAGAACAGTCAACCTGCAAAGAAAAGTAGTGTGAAGATAGAGGAGGTAAATGTAGTCACTCATGAGAATGATAGTGACGGTGATGTACTCCTTACTTCTTTTTTGAGTGCACATGCATTGATTGCAGATTCCGATGATGACATGCACACTTGGATACTTGATTCAAGTGCATCTTTTCATGTTACACCACATCATGAGTGGTTTTCTAACCATAATGGTGGTGCACGTGGTGTTGTCCACTTGGGGGATAACTATGCATGTAAAATTGCAAGTATTAGCAATGTGAAATTGAAATTTCAGTATGGCTCCATGTTTGTTTTACATAATGTGAGGCATGTACCTCAGCTCAAGAAGAGCTTGATTAGCACAGGGCAACTAGATGACGACGGCTATCACACCACCTTTGGGGATAGCAAATGGAAAATTTGTAAGGGCTCACGCATTGTTGCCAAGGGCTCCAAAAGTGATACTTTGTATCCTTTGCATGTATCTAGCATGCATGACCATGTAGTCGCCTAAACTGAGCAGCCTAGTGTTTCTTTGTGGCATAGCCGGTTGAGACACATGAGTCAAACTAGAATGAAAGTGCTTTCTCGTTTGGGTTATTTGCCATCTTTGAGATATGCTAATTTTGAACAATGTAATCATTGTATTTATGGTAAGCATGCTCAACCGTCACATAAATAATCTCTCTCTAAAGTCTTCACCCTTAGAGTTGGTACATTTAGATGTATCTCAAATACTAGGATTATCTCTAGGGGAAAAGAAGTATTTCATTATCTTTGTTGATGATACCACATGCAAAGTATAGGTTATCCAATCCATTGTAAAGATAAGGCCTTGGATAAATTTGAAAAATTCCTAGCACTTGCTAAAAATCAAACCAGCAAGACATTAAAGTAACTTCACTCTGACAATGGTGGGGAATATATGTCCAAAGCCTTTCAAGACTTTTGTGATAGCAAAGGGATTAAAAGAAAGCTCATTGCCCCTCACAATCCACCCCTAAATGATGTTGCAAAGCATGTGACCATGACCATTCAAGACAAGGTCCGTACAATGCTATCACAAGCTACTTTACCTCATGGATTTTGGGCAAAGGCTATTATGACAACCGTACACTTGATTAATCGGTCACCAAACATATCCCTTTTTTTTTAAAGGGGACCGAGGGGAGGGATCCCGCAAGAAGTGTGGTCGAGCAAGCCACCTTCGTATGCTCACTTAAGAGTGTTTGGCTACGAGGCATTTGTGCACATTCGTAAGGAAGAACACAACAAACTTGAGCCAAAGTCCTGTAAATGTATTTTCCTAGGATATGGTGATGAGGGTGAAATGGGATATAGGTTATGGGATCCCGAAAAAAGGAAATTTGTACGCAACAATGATGTTATCTTCCAAGAAGATTGCAAACAGCCTGAAAAGACTGAGGAAGTCAAAAGGGTTGTATTTCGAGAAGATGTACCGATAAGACAACAAAGAATGCTTGTTGGATAGCAACAAATACCTGCTATAAATGGCCCTGAAAATACAAGGAATAATACTGAAAATGATCGGCAAGATATTGCCCATGATGTACCACAATTTCAATAAGAATAGATGCCTTTGGAACAACCAGATTCAGTTGTACAGCATGCCAAACCTACAAAACAGCAAGCTGTTAATGCAAATTTACAAGCTGAACAACCAGCAAATCTTGATCATTAGGTCCATAAGTCAACTAGAATGCAAAGATAGCCAGATAGGTTTGTTCCTCGTGTCAATTATGTGGCTAATTATGACATGTTGACAGATAGTGGTGAGCCGTCATGCTTGAAGGAAGTAATGGACAGAAAAGATAGCAAAAAATGGCATAAGGCTATGCTATTATAGATGGAATCTCTCATTTGGGCTTGGTTACATCTGATGATATGGAACTCATATAGATGGATGTAAAAACAGCTCTCTTACATGGAGATCTACATGAGAAGATCTATATGCAGCAGCCTAAGGGTTTTGTTGCAAGGGGAAAGAGCATATGGTACGTAAACTCAACAAGAGTTTGTATGGGCTGAAACAGGCACTACAAGAATGGTATCATAAGTTTGATACATTTATGCAATCTCAGGGATTCCATAGATCTCAAGTTCATAACTGCTTATATACCAAGAAGGCAGTAAATGGCAACCTTATTCTCTTGGTTTTGTATGTGGATGATATGCTCATTGCAAGCGGGGATGTTCATGCTTTGGACACCTTGAAACAAAGCCTACACAGTAGCTTTGATATGAAGGATCTTGGTGAGGCCAATCATATTCTTGGCATGCGTATACTCAGGGACAAATCGCAGGGTCTTCTCTATCTATCACAACAGGAGTATGTTACTAAGGTTTTGCAACGTTTCAATATGGAGGAGGGAAACGCCATCGGTGTACCGTTGCCTCCATATGTGAAACTTAGTGCAGATGACAACCCTGCATCTAATGATGGAAAGGTGACACTTTCCTCTACCTTCACACACGTTGCCTTTAGGTGGGAGGTTGTTGGGAATAAAGAGTCACCGTGCCTTTTACGGTGTTCGGGCGTGTACACACCCTTACACATGTACTACACACACACACATATAAAAATCAAAAACCTAAAGTGGTACACTTCGAGATTGTACCTACATTGATTCTTGTACTCTCTCTCTCTCTCTCACTCTCTACTCTACACTCGTTCTCTCTCTCACTGTGCATATCTCAGCATCGTGTGTCTCGATCCTCGCGCACTTGCTAACAGTTAAGTAGAAAGTCCCCTCTGAGGGCAAAGAGAGTATAGCCCCCTCGAGATCTCCCTCTATGAGAGATAGGGAATCTAAAAACTCATGGATCACCGACTCCAAATCATCTAATGACAAAGGAAGTGTCGTCGGTCGTGCCATAGAAGGTATCTGGGATATCAAAGATATCGAAGAACTCCCAGGGGTGGCCTCTCGAATCTAAGTAGTCGAGGGTGGGGAAAAGGGAGGCTCACGCTGGGCAACAGTCGATGTCTCTTAGTGGAGCAAGCTACAGAGCCAAAGTAGTAGAAGGTATCGAACAATCACTGTCTCTCGAAGGAGCGGACTGAAGAACCACAGGTTGTCTGGGTGGCATTCTTGAAACCCTAGAAGAAGTAGAAGCAACCTCCGTAGCTAATTACAGCAATCGCGAGGAGGCCGTGGTACCAATTGATCCTCCTAGGCTCAAAAGGGCTTAGTACGCATCGGACGCATCTTATTGCCTTGAGCATAAAAATCTAAAAGCCGATACAAAATAAACTCCGTGGCCCAAAAGGGAGAGGTGGCACAATAAGTGCTCGAGGATAGACGCACATACTCCAACCGGGTAGTAGGAGCAAAGGTCCATGTCAACAAGCATCAATGGGGGTTCCAATGATGCTAGAAGAGGAGCACCTGGTGGTCTATCCATCTACTTGGGAGAATTCATAGCAGCGGAGTGTCAACCTGAAAAAGGGAGGGTGGGTGGGAGAGAGAGAGAGAGATATCTCTATCTCCTGGTGATGCAGCGGAAATGAAAAGGAAAATTAGTAGATGATACTAAACTCACAACCTGTCTTTGCCTTCTTTGATGAATAGGGTCTTTAGCTCTTTGAGCTCCTGCGCTTTAGTACCATGTCAAAATAATATGTATACTCTGATACCATGTCAAAATAAGCAGCACTGTAGAGAGACGGTAGGGTTTGCAAGGAGTAACACAGAGTGTATAAGGCAAACACTAAGAGAGAATAGAAACTTAGACACACAAGAAGAATATGGTGATAATGCATTGAATCATGCTATGAGAAGAAAAGCTAATACAGTGGAGCCGAAGCTCAAAAAATAACATTATTGTCCTGTCTGAATCAGGTGGCAGCACCTGTGGGAGATCTACACAGTGAAAGGAGTAAAATGCAATCTTCCGAGCAGTGGGCTATCAAAGTAATCACTCGAAGGTGAAGGACAGCTATCAAGGGAGTGAATTGTAGTCCTCTAATGCCGGCGAAGATGTGGAAGATGATCAACAGCTGTCAAGACAACGAACCACAATCCTCTAATGCCGAAGAGTGACCTAGGCAACAAAATTTAAATCCCAAAGTATCAAAGCTGTCAAACGCAAGGAGAGTAGCCTAGATGCTAACACCAGATGATGGAGAATGAGGAGGGCTGCAAAAACACAGGTCCCACAAACCTTCGTGACGGATGAGTGATGCCAAGTGATGGAGGAGGAGCCAAGCTACAAAATCGCAAGTCTCGGTAGTCCCTATGATGGACGAGTGATAAAATCACTGACACTCGATGATAGAGATTGTCGCCAATGGCTAGGATGCTGACGCCAAGCTAGAGATGATGACGTCAAGTAAGGAGATGATCTCCAAACTGAAAAACGCAGATGAAGGTGGAGCCTGAAGGAGAAGGGTGCTGATGTTAAGCAGATAATGGTGACGCCAAGTGAAAGATGCTCCAAACGCAAGGCCTGATGCTAGAACAAAGCGCTTGAAGCAAAAGAGGAAGGGTAAAGGCAGCCACGAGCCACAAACAGAAATGTCCTCCTGAAGGGACGTGAGGATAGTGAAAGGGGATGGTGAGAGAAGTGGAGAATGACTTATGAAAAGTGATGGAGTAGTGAAGAATAAGTTGTACCTCTTTTAGGTTTTTGTGATAGACATATATAAAGTACAAGTGCTAAGGGTGTCTTCACGCCGGAGCATATATGAAAGGCACGATGGCCCTTTATTCCCAACAACCTCCCACCTAAAGGCAGCGTGTCTTAAGGTTAAAGAAAAGAATAAACTAAGTCTAAGTATGTACAAAGCTGAACTACATATACTATCCAACTCCCATCATATGTCGGCAATGAGCAAACCGCTCTGCTGGAATACCCTTCGTGAGAAGATCTGCAAGGTTATCATCTAAATGTCCCTTGGCAAGCTCAATGCTCATGCTATCAAGTACATCCTTGATAAAGTGATACTTCACCTATGTATGCTTCATCTTTTAATTTACTTTTTTATTCCAGATTCACTTTTGGAAACAAGGCTTAAGCCCAAGCACAAACTCTATGTATATGTCTGGGACACGGTTGATGCAAATTTCTCGACAAATTTATCAAAAAATTTGGGGCTTTTGATTTTTTTGAAGACATTGGCACATTACAAACAATTTTGACAGAGTGTACCTCAATGTACTAATTGCAGCAAGCTATTTGCTGTAATTTCTGGAAATTTTGGACATTTCCAAGTTATTCCAGTTTGGACATTGCTCTTTTGCCTTCTTTTGGTATTGATTATCATGGCAAATCAGGAAGGAGATGTATTTACCTATGTATCCAAAGAGGACAGATTGGATGGTAACAATTAGTCACTTTGGTTCTTCATGATGAAGAATGTACTTGTTGCAAAAAATCTTTAGGACTATGTCAATAGCTAAGAAGTTAGGCCCGGAGTTGTGGCTCCTGCTACTCCTCCTCCATGAGGACGTGGACAATATGCACTCTATGTAGGATCACTTGAACAAAATTCAGGACTTGCATGAGCAACTTATGAATGTCGATGAGTACTATTCAGATGCGAAGCTGATATCTTCTACATTAAACTCATTACCTCCTTCGTACTTGGCTTTTCATACTGCCCTAAACCTCACAATGAGGATTGCCCCACAGCCTATTTTCTTTCTTCAGCTAGTCAGTTTGCTTCTAGAGGAGGAGCAAACAAGAAGAAATAGTGGTGTGGATGTCATAGCCTCTAAGCAAGCTTTTATGGCTAGACAGAAGGGCAAATGCAGCCAAGTAAAGAATGCTCCGCAGAGCTTTGGGACTTCAAGCACCTCACAAGGAAGTAAAAAACAAGGAGGCACGCAAGCCAAAAAGGGCAAATGCCATTATTGCAAGAACCCAGGCCACTACATCACTGAGTGTAGAAGCGCATCACCAAGGAGAATAAAAAGGAGTCAGGAATGTTTGTTTCTGATGCTCCTTCCACTGCTAATGAGTCTGCGTCATTTGTTCCAAACACGAACTATTGCTTTTACACATGCAGTTATGACACTTCTTGGGCTGATCAAGCATTTAGCTCTACTGAGGATGCGGACACTTGGTTTTTTGATAGTCTTCTAAGCACATCACATCTCGCAGAGATTTATTTGCTTCTGTTGGTGCAACTCCAGTTAGCAAGTTTGTACAGAGTGCCAACAATGCATCATACCCTGTTAGAGGTATTGGGGAGATTGAGCTCACAGCCATTGATGGCTCTATTCTCCGCCTACAGGATGCTTTGTTTGTGCCCAGTATTAAGGAGAATCTGCTCTCTATTTCTTCTTTGACACGTCATGATTGCAGGTCACATTTGATGATGACAGATACATGGTGAGAGACAAGAAACACATGACTTTGGTCTTGACTGGCACGTTATGTCATGGGTTATATGAGTTGGATGCTCTTTCAGTTGATCAGTCAGCGTACTTGGCATCCACTCTTACTTCTGCATGCTCGAATGGGGCATATGAACTTTGGTAGCTTGATGCTCTTATAACATACACAGATGCTAGATGGATTACCTCTTCTGGAGAGACCTCCTGAGCACTTGTGCGAAGGATGTATTTTGGGAAAATGCATCGGTTTTCGTTTCCCCATGATGTTGCTTTTAGAGCCACAGCCAAGTTACATTTAGTGCATTCAGATGTATGTGGGCCTATGCAGACAAAGTCATTGGGAGGATGTTACTATTTTGTGACTTTTATTGATGACTTTACTTGATTCTGTTGGATCTATTATTTGCTGAAAAAGTAGAAGTGTATGATGCATTCTTAGCTTTAGTTGCACTTGTTGAGAACCAATCTAGCTATAAAATAAAGACTCTCAGTTTGGACCGAGGGGGGGGAATATATGTCCTCTATGCTGAATTCTTTTTTGAAGCAAAAAGGTATTGTTCATCAGTTCACTACTCCTTATACTCCACAGCAGAATGGGATTGCAAAGAGGAAGAATCGGTCACTCATGGAGATGGCCAGATGTATGCTTAAAGCAAAGAGCTTGCCACACAGTTTTTGGATGGAAGCCGTAATGTGTGCTTGCCATGTTTTAAACAAATGCCCCACCAAAGCATTAAAGAAAATTAAACCTTTTGAGGCTTGGAACAGCCGAAAACCTTCTGTTGGACACTTTCGTACCTTTGGGTGTCTTGCATATGCACACATTTCCCAGGTACTCAGAAAAAGTTGGATAACAAGGCTGTCAAATGCATTTTTGTGGGATATAATAGTGAGAGCAAAGGCTACAAACTCTATAATCCAGTCTCTAAAAAGGTGTTTGTCAGTAGGGATGTACTCTTACATGAAAAATCAGAATTATCCCTTGCTGGTTTAGACACATATCAGGCTGCCTGTGATATATTTGAAGGGCTGATGCCCATTACATTTGGTGATTCAGCTGGAGTTTCAACAAGTGAACTCAATGTTCAGCCAGCTGCTCCATTGAAAAATGCAGAAAATCAGCCATTGGCTGATCTGAGTAATCAGCAAAGTGTTGAAACTGAAATTCAGCAAGAGCTTATGCACAGTCAGGAGGCAAGACAAATGCCTAGATCGTATTTACAGACTATGAAAGATGGTCATCTGGATGCACCCATGGCTGGTCGTACTAGAAGGCAAGCTCATATGCATGATACTGCACATACCATGGAGTTCGTTATGGCAGCAAGTAAAGTTGATGATGAGGAGCCTGAATATTTTGAGGATGCACAACAAAGTGTGCATTGGATGGCAACAATGCAATCTGAATTGGATTCTATCATTAAGAATCAAACATGATATTTAGTGTCTTTGCCCTTTGGAAAGAAAGCCATTGGAACAAAATGGGTCTACAAGCTGAAACAAAATGCAAATGGATCCATTGACAAATATAAGGCAAGGCTTGTAGCTAAAGGCTATCCACAGAAGAAAGGCATTGATTATGCTCCTACCTCCCAAATGACGACCATTAGGTCTATGGTTGCTTTGGCTGCCCATTATGGATGGATTGTGCATCAGTTAGATATTAAAATTGCATTTTTACATGGGGAAGTATATGTACAGCAGCCCATTGGTTTTGCAGTTGAGGGATCCAAACACTTGGTTTGTAAGCTGAAAAAGACTTTATATGGTTTGAAACAAGCTCCTAGAGCTTGGTATGCAAAGATATATGCATTTTTGCTCAGCCAAGGGTTTATAAATAGCTCATCTGAGTCTACCCTTTACATATGTAAAGAGGGGGGATCCATGCTGATCATTTATCTATATGTTGATGATCTTTTGCTTACAGAGACACATGCTGATCGGATTTCAGCATTCAAACAAAATTTGCAACAAACTTTTGAAATGTTAGACTTGGGGTCTTTGCATTATTACTTGGGCATTCAATTCATACATGATACTAGAGGTATTGATTTATCACAGTCAAGATACATTGGTAAACTTCTTGAGAAGTTTAGCTTACAGGATTGCAAGCCAGTCTGTATACCAATGAAACCTGGACTAAAGCTGTCATTACATGATGACAATGATTTGTTTGATATACACACATATACTCCAGCAGTTGGATGTCTTATTTACCTATGCACCACTAGGTCGGACATACAGTTTGCAGTTTCAACCCTGAGCAGATATATGCATCAGCCACACATGTCACATTGACAAGCTCTTAAGCGTGTCTTTCGTTACTTGCAAGATACTAGATCTCTTGGATTGCATTATGCCAAGGGGGGACCACTGCAGTTACATGCTTACAGTGATTCTGATTGGGCTGGTGATTATGATTCACATCACTCCACTAGTGGCAATTGTTTCTTTCTTGGCTCATCTTGTATATCTTG
Organism: Lygodium microphyllum; assembly: GCF_053477565.2. Lineage (NCBI taxonomy): Eukaryota > Viridiplantae > Streptophyta > Polypodiopsida > Schizaeales > Lygodiaceae > Lygodium > Lygodium microphyllum. The sequence goes on along the minus strand of NC_141149.1, from coordinate 106,230,507 downwards.
GCTTAGCAAGAAACAATCCACCGTTGCCACATCATCATGTGAAGCTGAATACAAGGCAGCTTTCACTACCACAGTTGAATGCATATGGATTAGACACTTGCTAGCTGATCTGGATGTATTTGTTATGGAACCTACTCATGTGTTCACTGACAGTCAGAGTGCCATTGCAATGGCACGGAACCCAGTGTTTCATGCACGCACGAAACACATTGAGATACATTATCACTTTGTCAGAGAGAGGCTACATGCAGGTGATATCAGCCTTGTCTATTGTCCTACCACCAGCAATGTGGCTGACATCTTCACCAAAGCTCTTTCTCGTGAAAAATTTGAATCATTTCGCAATGCTTTAATTTTGATCTCCTTTGGCGGCGGATGATCCTTGTACTTTTGATCACTCTTCACTCCAGCGGGGTTTGTTGGGTTTTCACTCACATCTACACTCACAGAGGAGTATTGGTGATCAATAGGACACTAGGGCACTTTTTACTCTCAATACGAGAGGTTTTTTCCCCTAGACTTAGTCTTCCTTTGTATGTGCTTATGTCACACACTTACGGACACTTATCGTGTTTGGGTGTGAACACCCCCTACAACCCTAAGGTTTACGGGTTGTACTTTGTACTTTCAGATTACACTCTTTCACTCTATTGCATTGGGTGTCGTGCTTCACTCTACACATAGTCTACTGCACTCTGAGCTAAGCTTCGATCCTCTCCATCTCACACCACACTAAGGGATTCTACAAACTTAGGCACATTCTTTCCTCTTAGGACCTCTATGTTTTCATGTCCAAATGGTGCTGATACACCCATGGGGAAGGCTAGTCCTCCACTTCACATACTTTCAGGTTACTCCTTGCATGGGATATCCTCCCAACCACTTCCTTTCCCAAGTGTGGACCAATTGGTACCAAAGGTTTCCCATATGGCTATTCCGAGAGGACCTGGTGGTTATGTTCTAGTGCCACGGCCGACAATTGGTCAAGGTTATTGAGTTCTACCTCCTCCATCAGCACCTTGTGGACACCCTTCATCCTAGTTCTACCTACCAACCTTCCCCCCTTACTATCCCACTTACCCCTCGACGCCTCAAAGTTCCTCATCCTCCTTGTCAGCCAAGCATGCATTCATTGACAAGACTTGTTTTAATAGGTCGAACTATACTACTTCGTCAAATTTGATAAGATGTGTCTTAGACTCACAAAACTTATGGTCTCCTTTTCGTGTTTTTCTTTCTTAGATGAGTTCAATAGGTTTTATTGTATCTTCAAAATTCAAATGGTATCAGAGCCAATGTCTTCTAAAGAGTATCTTGCATGGCTATCATGAAAAGCTTGATTTGCACAAGCAACATAACTACCCCATATTGTCTTAGATATCTCTTTCTTGAGAGCCTATAGTATCTACTTAGGCCTCTCTTTCACTAGAGACCCTAAGGCATTATTCTCCTAATGAAGAGGACAACACATCGTTTCCTCCCTCTTCTGCAAGTTTACTAGATGTTGAGCAAATGATGAATGTAGAGTTGACATAATTCATGCAAAGAAGGTGGCCCAACCACATTCCTCAATCTTCCCTCTACACTCTAACAATAGGGGCATTCAGCTAGTGAGGATGGTCATCTCTCTGCTGAGATAGGACAAACCACTTTCAAGACGACCGGCATGCCCCTTCTTCCTATGGAACCAAACAAACTAGACTAATTTAACACAATATACCTAAAAAGAAAGCTATTGTACTAACTACCAACATTGGGTCATATGGATGACGAGTGTCATTCCAAAGCTTGGGGTCACCCTCCTAGGTCTTCTCCCCATCAAACCTCAAGCATGCCCACGCATGGTACTCCCTCAAGCAGTTGAGAGGGATCCTCTTCTAGCACCTACTCCTATTCCTCCTGGTCTCCACCTACCTAAGTGGCAATCCTACCATTTACACAACTCTTAGCTCCTTACACAAGTCCAACCCATGGGCTACCTTGTCCATTAGGCTAAGTACTTTTCAACATTTTCTTCTCTTCTATTGCATTAATTCACTCATTCTTCTCCCTTGCTTCTACTCTTACTTTCTTAGCTTGGCACCAAAGCATCTAATTATGATGCACTGATATGCATATTCTAGTCTCTTTTGTTGCTTACATGCAAGGCTTGTATTTCAATTAGCGACTATCATTGCAAGAATGCATTGACCCAAACTCAATGGGAGAGACAATTTATCAACCAATCCATGGTGGCTCCATAATTTCTCTTGGTTGAGCCTTGTTTTCTCAACCAGCGTAGAGGCTTCCCCTTTGAGGTTGAGTGTTGGGCATTTCTTAAGGCCAACAATGGCTTCGCTAACACATCTCTTCCAGCTAAGGTGCTTCTATGTAGACTTATTCATCAAGTTCTCCATGCTATGAGCCAACATCAGCTTCCCTCCTTTGGCATCAACACCCATGGTTGGAGAGGGGGTTGCTTTTCCCACATGGTTCATTCACATTTCAGCTGTCTTTTTGTCTTCGACATTAGCACCCCTCTATGCTGTATCTATCATTTGCATTACATCATTCATCATTGCAAAAGGGAACTTGGGCACACGAACAATTTCTCACATGCCCAAGTGCATTACATCATTCATAATTGCGAAATGGAACTTGGGCACATGAACAATTCCTCTTTGATGACACTATCCAAGTGGTGCATTGCTGCACATGCATGCCCCTATTGCATTACCCTTTTGTATTTCAATTGTGTAGATGTTGGGCATTGGTATGGATGAAAACTTGCAATTATAGGCATCCGTCCAAAATGGAAACCCGTGCATTATGTAGCATGATTCCCTTTTATCTCATCAAGCAGCCTATTCATGAGCACACTACTCACCCAAGATCCTATTACTTTTCGTACCTTTTATATGGGGACCGTTGATTGTGTTTGTGTATATTTAGGTCCCACTTTTGTGTAAGCTATCGAGCTAGGTCAAACAAATCAATCCGTCGAAATAATAATAATAATAATTCCGTACTAGTGCTTATTGCCTTCGCTATCATCACAAGCCCAGTGGTAATCCACCATGAAACGTTTGGTCCATTGCTTAATTTCACAAGAGTGACCTCTTGGGCGACTCAAAAGAAGAAATCTGAAGTCGCTACAATCCTAGTAGGTCCTTGGACGATATAGAGCAACACCCTTGGCCCAATGCCTAGGTCTCTTTGGGGCGGGAGTCTGGGACCTTTTGGATCAAGACTTGAGCTCTCTCTTCACTCTCTTCAATCACCCATTTGGGCCTCAGAGAAGCGTCAAGCTACCTGAAGTGTCCTTCTAAATTTTCATATTTCTCTACCATCTTTTTGGCTTATGAAACAGCCCCAAAAAGGCATTTTTGCTTTTTGTACAACGCTCAAGACTTGTTCCAACTCCAAAATATTCTATAAATAGGGACTCAATGTGCACCCCACTTTTATCCTTAATTCCACGTCGAGTACCCAACTTGCTATCATCCCCACAGTCAATGCCATCACCTTGATCATCATTACCTACATCATCAGCCTCCTCCAGCTTCAAGTAATGCCACCCAGCTTTCCAAGGTGCTGTCCAATTGTCCACTGCTGCTTCCTAACTTCACCAGTTATGCTAGTGCTGCTGCCACCCTGCCTTTTGTTGGTCTCCCAGCTGCTGCATGTCAGTGTGCTCCTGGCTTTCCATCAACTTCTGCAGCTGTCGCGGGTGATTCTTTAACCTCTGAAGTTTCATTTTTCGGTTTACTCCACAACATCATCTTCATCATCAGTTGGCTCTCTGCTGCTGCACCTTCATCGACTCAGCTCCAATCTACTACATCTCCATCCACAACGGATGACACTATTTGATGCTCTCCTTCAGCCCACTCCCACAGGAGTCAGTGGTTGTTGGACAGCTCCACTCCTTGAGCATCCACACGTCTGTACCTTCTTCATTTCACTTCATTTCAGCATACCTTCATTCATCAGCTTCGTCTCCTCCTTTGTGTGTTTTGCTTCCTTGTCTGAGTACACTATGTTGTAGTCCTGTTCACACGCTCAGCATTTTATCTGCAAACCACAGGATATCTTCACAAGGGCCCATGAAGGGTAATCTAGGCTCTTACTTTAAATTCCATATTTGGCAAGCTCTCTGGATAGCTTAATTAACCTCACATGATTGCTTAACTAGTATTGTCAAGATGGTTTAGCATAGCTACCAAGAACCAGTGACCATACAAGAATGGGGAGGACAAAATTAAGAATTTCTCAATGTTCCGAAGAAACACTTAGCAAGTTTAGAAAGACACTTCAAAAGAATCACATTAAAGACCATATTGTACTAGTAAAGTCCCAATTCCTAGCTGCTGCTCCCCCAATTCCATGTTGCTATGTTGTTTAGGTCAGAGCCATACTTGGGCATGCATCTCCATTGTGCTAGCTGCATTCTTATCCACAGCCCAATACCTCTCAACAGCAAATTAGTTGACAAATGAAGTCTTACACAGCAGCAATATTGTTTACTTTACTTCCACATATAGGATGAAGCCAATAGCACCCAGCTGAGACTACCATTTAATTAAAGGAATCCCATTAAACTAAATGTATGAGATGTTGAAACAGGTTTTCAAAAGAAGATTCTGAACTAACCTTATTCCAAGTCTACTTGGAACCAGCTTTGCCAAGGCTCGCTCTACTTCCTCTCCAACCTATCACAGATGCAAACAAAGACAAAACCTTAACTTGGAGTTCTTAAATGTAGATAGGAATAAGAAGACATCCAGAAAACCAGAAGAATCTTTATACAGAAAATCTATCAGTTTGAGCGACAGTAACCCATTATTCTTTAGCTTAGCAGTTCTTGAACATACATTTGGAATTACTTGTTGAGGTTTAACCCCTACAACTAACAAGACATAGCAAACAGTAAACCTACCATCAACAGAACAACATTATAATAGCAGTGTGAAGTACTACAGCATCATATTAAAATGTGAGAGGGCCATGGATCAGTAAAACCTTCTCATTTAACAAAATTAGAACTTCCCATCGTTCTTTTACAAACAAAGAACTAAAGCAGATCTGCGCAGCCCTGATCAACTGCAATAACCTTTGCAGGCTTGACTCAATTACTTAGCCTTAACTATATGCATCTCGAGTGAATAAATGACACCAGTTCATACAATCTGAGGTGCTCCTTTTCAAAGTTGATCACTCCAAAATCCACACCTTGCACTTGTCATGATTTAGCCCTAGGTGACTGCCACCATGTACACTTGCAGTCAATGATGACAGCCAAATCTTCCTTATAGAAGAAGTTATTTTTGCCACCAACATCAAACAATTCATAGATTAGCTCTCGATAAGTACAGGTTAATACCAGGGCACCCATTCCTAGTAAATCAAGTTAACATTTAACCTTTGTACATAATCTTACTGCACAGAGATCATGCACCAACCTCAAAGCATTCATAGATTAGCTCTTCATAAGTACAGGTTAATCCCAGGACACCCATTCCTAATAAGTCAACATAGGGCTTTGTGCATAACCTTACTGTGCACATGTGCATCTTGCAATAAGAGAAAACAAATGTTAAAAAGATTCAAAAAATACATTTCATGTGTAATGAGCATATTGCACAGCTTATCACTTTACTTGGGAAAGTGAAATATTTCTTTGTTACCTTGCTATTGAAGAACCAAGCTGCTAGGACGTTGCTATGCATAAGATGATGTGCAGACAACATGTGCTAATAAGACTGGAATGCACTATGCACAACAAAAGTACATTTGCTGAATTATTAGTACATGAGCAGGAGTGATCTAAAAGACTAGATGAAAACCGAAACTAAGCCACAGTTTATTAATGCATTGCCATTTTAACAATCCATCTTGGTTTCAGTTCTAAGGTGACGAGGGGATTGCAAATGACAAAGATTTGCCATAATTGTGTGTTACATGGGGTGATCTGGTGCATTATCAGTTAACAAGGATGCTATAGAGCCTAACATATATCCAAAGAGGCAAGAAACCTCCAAGCACTGCTGTTGGATTCAAGATTATAATATAAAGCCCTTGGCTCTTTAACAGACTTGATTAAAAGAGGGAATAGAGCCTAGCTAAGCTTCAAGATTAGAACCTCCTTGCAAACCAGAGAGGCCGAAGCCAGGATCTCGCTGCTGGTGATTTGACTAATACTTGGATCCCACCATCGGGTGCCAAAGTTAAATTAAATTTCAGTCTGATTTTCAGGCTCAAGCCACAGCCTACCCATTAGACATATGCCTCCTTGTGATTTGTACAACATCCAAATCAAAATCTGTCATTCACTTTGTTGGTCATCAATTGGTGTTAATCAAGCATCCATATGACCATGAGCAATAGCAATGAGCTACCTATAAATTTCCTTGAGTGCACATAAAATCGTACTACAAGAGATGGTACTGTCAAGAGCATGAGAATAACATTTGGGATGTAGGCCATGTGTGTGGAGTTGAGCATGTTCATAAGAACAACCTTCATGTGCACTGGCAATGCCCTTCTCTTGCAGCGTAGCCTTGTGTGAGGCCATGATAACTTTAGTATAAAGAGAGGAGGTATTTTCTTCTTCCTTTGTGTGTTTTCTTCTTTTTTTTGGTTTGAGTTGTTTGGGGTGGGGGAGGAGGAAGATAGAAAGATATATTAATGTCTTTTGAGGCCGAAAACCGCCTATGAGACAGAAGGACGTACAATGAAGACTGTCAATCGACATCGAAAAGCGGTATACTAAAGCTAATAAATAGAGTTGTGTAAAGAGGCTTAAGTGATATGCAATGCAATGTCCACGTAGAGGCATAGTAAAAGGGATGGTGGAGAGGTGCTGTGCAAAGAAGCTGAAGTGATATATAATGCAATGTCCATACAGGGATACAATGAAAAGAAGGTGAAGTAGACATGTGAGGCAATACATGGCTAGCGGATACATTGATACCTAGCTTCCCTCACTCAGTATTGGCGAGGTAGAGTATATCATACAACCTTGATAAGATGGTGTAAGGGTAGCATATGGAATGGTGCCGCAGCATTGTCAGGTACTGCTCACGATGCTGGCAAATCTACCTCATCTCTTCATGGTATAGCCTCAATGTTTAGTACCCCTGTGCTCAAGGTCCGTGTGCTACTCTGATCTCCTCAGTTGTCTGGACTGCATCATATAGCCTCTCTGCATAGAAGTGCCATAGACCTAGGTCATCAATGGGTGTGGCGTGACGTGACTCTTAGATCTATGCTATGCTATGGTTGCATCCCTACTCATGAATAATTGGTACAAGTCCCAGTATTGTGTCTTCTCGTATGCTCGCCTTTTTTTAACAACCAGTCAAGATCCTTATCCATCTACAAGCCTCCATCTTTGTAATAGATCCTAGCCCTATTTGGATTCAGAGCCATGTATATACCTCCCTGCACTCATCACATACCACCTATTAGGGGGCATCGTTCATGGTCCAACTCAAAGGAAGACCTCACTACAAAGGCCATCACCTTATACAACCCACCCTCCTGTAGATTATCTTGAGAGGCTCACCACAAGGTTCATCCTCAACCAAAACATCGTGTCTAGTGAAGATAAGCCGGCCTAATTGTGCAATATCATAGACAGAGAAGAGATTAAACCCCAAATGTGGAATATAAAGGACCTCAAAAAGAAACATGTGGCACCAACAGTTGGACAATAGAGGTATAGTGCTGTTGAGCTAAACCATGCTTTACAGCTGATTAGCATTTTTAAACAACCCCAAAACACCATTATTTAATGAAAAACGCAAATTTGGTGCGCGATTGGAGAGAATTTGAGTGGTCCCCCAAAACTGTAATTTTCAGGGCACCCTTCAACATCTATAAATAGACGAGCTGCCCACCATTAACCTTATCCGTTTGTGCAAGTTTCACACTCTACAATGCAGATTTCAGCCATCAGTCAGCCACCATCTGCTGTCCAGCCATCACTAACTATAGCTCATCATTATCCAGCCCTAAGCAGCCTATTTTCAGCAATCGCCCTGCGGTTTGGAGGTCTCTATCTGCTGCGTCATCGTAGCACCTCATCAGCCTGCGTTTTCAACATCTGGTGCCAGGTGACAAGCTGCTACCATCTCTCCCACTAGGCAACTACTACAGTACCTGCGTTTTTGCTATTCAACAAGTCTACATCAGCAAACGCCTCTCCTATTGTTGTCTGACAGTTCTCTACCTCCGATGATCAATTTTCAGCCTTCCTTTGGTGGTACACTACTACGTTTACCAGATTTCAGCCTTTGACCACTGTGTTTTTAGTGACCAGCTCACTGGCTTCATTGTTCAGCACTCTCTCATTTCCAACTGGTGGTTACAACACTTGGGATCCATCTCTCGTGGATGTCACTCTTCGACACTACATTGCTCTGCCCTTGGGCATTCTATACACTATTACATTCATTTATAGTATTCATTCACTTCAGAGTTTCTTCTCATTGTGTTTGTCTCTGTGTTTGAGTTTTGAGTTTTTGTGTTTAGGATTTGAGTTATGCTTGTCTCTATCTGAGTCTTTGTGTTTCAATGTTGGTCGTACATGCTATGCTTCCTCAATATAAACCCTAGCATATCTTCATATGGTATCAAAGCCGGTGCTCTCTAAAGAGTATCCTGCGGTGATTGTGGAGGAAGCGATATGATGATTGGTTTAGGTAGGGCAGGCACTAGTCTTTGTGCGAGACTCACACACGACTCGATTTTGACTCTCAAGCACCTTCTTTGGATCCTATGACACCCTATCAAGCTTCTCCATCATCGGAGGCTCTAAGAAGGCATTATGGTCTTGAGGAGAAGGTAGACACACCTTCACCTTTACCATCTTCTTCTTCTCATTTTGGTCATCTTACAAATAAAGAGTTTGAGGAGGACTTGCGCATCATGTATAGTTTGGTTTACACTCCAATGAGTGCTACTACTCTATCTAGACCAATTGGTGAGAGTGGCCATCTTTCTGATCTTGGAGAGACCACAACATTCGGTGCATGTGGCGATCCATCTTCTTCATCACAACCACGCCTTGTGTCAGGTTCATATAACCCTTTTGAGTCGTATGAGCCAAAACCCTCTCTTGTTTCTTCTTTTGTCGTGCAAGATCTGAATGATTTTCAACATGTTAACTTTAATAGAGGAGGCTCTCGAAGCAAATACCCTTCATGAAGTATATCTCCACTGTCTATTTCATTTAAGCACGTAAACCACACTTCTCAACTCCCTCCCATCCCATCACTATCTTCTCCACATTCTGATCTACTCACATTCTCATTCCAAAATCTTTGATTACATTCTGCTTCCGCTCAAAGCACACTAGGGATTGGATCTTCCATTTTTGCTCCTAGCACTTTTTCTTTCTCCATACCACAATCTACCTACCCTACAATCACTCCACCTCTTGGTGCATCGTTAGGGGGGAATGCCACCCTAACACTATACCTTCCACATACCCCCACTTTACCGCATCCTTCCACTCTGAGACGGTTGTAATGGGCATCCCCCTCACTACCCCCAGACACTAACAAACCCCTCGCACAATCTTTCCAACGCAAGGATATCCATCCTCTACTTGTGGACTATGGTCGCACATCCCTTGGGTCACTCCTATGCAAGGATTTCCATCCTATAATCCCTTTGGGCCGTGTCCCTATCCCTCCATCTTGGGCTCCACAAGGGGTTACCATGTCCATACCCAGTACCCAGTTCGCCCTTGCCGACATTTGGATCTGCTATACACACTTCTCGTATGCATGGTGGACACTCTGGGATTCCTTCCCAAGTGTACTCTACTTCTCCACCCTATCCCCCTATTTACCCTACCACCATTACATACCTTCTTCATCTCCTAGCACTATCACTCCTGTTGCAACGCCCAAAAATACTTTCCAGGATAAGACTCGTTTTAATGGGTTGAATTCCACCACTTGGTCAAACTTCATGCAACATGTGCTTGAACCTCAAGGACTTTGGGACCTCATCGTTCATCATTTTGATACCAAGCCTATGCAAGACCCTCGATTAGCTCACCGTAATCACATCTATCAATGGAGAGTCTACAATGCCACAACCAATGTTGAGTTAATGCAAGGGTTGCTTCCTAAATTCTACTCTCAGTTATAGCATTTTTCCCTCACATCTGAGCATTGGAGTCATCTCATTGACCGTGTGCGGCACAAGATCGCACTCGACGTATCAATCTCGATTTTGAGCTTCAAAGAGTTTTCCATTAAGAAAGGGGATGATCTGAAAGTCAAGTTGGCCAAATATCAGCAATTACTCGTCGAGTTTGCCACTACTAGCTCCTCATAGTCAAACAACGATCATGTCACATTCTTCTTAAACAAGTTGACCAACAAATACTTCCATTTTATCTAGCACATTGTCTCACTCCCTAGATTGCTGACCTTCTACGAGTTTGAGTGTCCGTTCTTGTGTTATGCAAGGCTGCATGATCAAGTCTACAAGAAGACCTCCACACACATCCATTCAGAAAAGAAACGCAACCCCTTTGGCAGCAAATTCCTATGAAAAATAGGTTTTGTACATACTCCCAGAGGTTGGGCCATGTGGACGAGGAGTGTCATACCAAGGCCCAAGGTCTTCCTCCTAGAAAACCACAATAGATTGTTGCAACTACCTCCACTCCAACTAGTCAGTCCAGTGGGTTTACACCTCTCGCTGATGCATCATCTACTCTATCTACCCTAGCAGCTACTAGGTATGTGGCACATGAACAGCCTCCGCAATCTATCTCCTTCACTACTCCTGAAGGATTGGTTGATTGGTCTACTTTTTCTAGTGACTCGCCTATTGCACTTTACGCATTCATTCCTAGGATATCCACTACGCCTACTAGGACACCTTTCCCACGTCGCCATACGCGATGGTGGCCACACACTTAGCCTTTCCCTTTTTAGACTTCCATTGCATACTTACATACTCATTGCATTGCACTTAGCTTTGCTTTTGTTTATTTCCAGCTTTGTTTCTTGGAGTATCTCACTACTCACCTTTGTGCTTGCAAATTTTGATCTCTTTTGCAGGGTTTTGTATTTCAGTGTAGGGCTAGCATACAGACTTACACCAATCCTTTCATGAGTGGAGACAGGAGATGCGTGCCGTTCCTTTCATGGTTCCATCTACTTGGAGTTTTGCTCTTCTACCAGCATGGAGGTACTGCAAAGGTAGGGTCCTTCCCAGCCATCTCAAATGCCTTCGCATCCTTAGAAGGATGTAGATGGGGATGCTTTTGCCAACACTAATCCTTTGAATCAGCACACTTTCTACAATAAGGGCATCTCTCTGAAGATCCTTTCTTCTCTTTCTTTCCCTTAACCTTCCCTTCCCACACTAGCACCTTTAGTGAAGGCCTTGGTGAAGGCCTTGGTGATTGCTCCTAATCAACCAAAGATCTCTAAATACCAAGCCTCTTGCTAAGCACTAATGGAACCAACTCCTCCCAACAGAAAGTCCCACAAGCCTGAGTTAATCAGATTGGTATGAAAGACATCACACATGGGAGAGGGAAGATGGGTAAGCAGCTGACTGCCAAATCCCTACAATCCTCCACTCTCCCCCAAGAATCCAACTCATACCAAATCTGCTCCATCTTGTTGATGTGCTCCCTCATGGTGGGGGAATTGGAGAAAACCTGCAAAGTCTCCTCCCGAAAACGAGCTAATGAAAGAAAAGTGCAAACCTTGTAGAGGTTCTTGATCTTAATCCACACTTGTGCTGCAGTGGGAATATCCTTCACATGATCCAACACACTGTCAGTGTATGAGCAGCCAGAGAGGTTATGGCAGCAGTAAATGTGGTATGGCAGGAGCAGTCATGACCAGCAGGATGCTGACAGGGACAGTAGAGTCTAGCACAGAGAGGCTGCTTAACAGCCTCACATAGGTTACCATGTACAATACGATGTAGCATACATATTCCTAAAAAGAATCTGATTAGTTGTGGTCCTAGAATTTCGAGTTCTGAGCTTGAGAATGCATCTCTATGTCTTGCCAGGACTGCTGAATATGGAGCTTAGAGTGCCACTCTATAGCATCTGCATGCTGCTGCTTTATGTGCTGAAACAGTAATCTGCTTCTAAAACTACTACTGAAGATTGCGAACAAAATTGAAGTGTTAAAAGGGGAATTCCTTTCCTCTTCAAACAATCACATGGTGCTGCTGCTGGTGAAAGCATACATTCAGAGCTGATTTCAAAGATACCGATTTTCAATGGCTGCTCCCAAAGACACAAATTTCAGGGAAATCTCTGTAGCTTAAGTGCAGTTGTTTCAAGCTGGAAAGCAAGCCTTGCTACTACCAACAAATTGATTTGAGGCTAAGGTTACTATCGAACATGCATTGTTTTCACTGAAATAGATCTGTTCTAAGAAACAACATTACTATTTTACTGCTGCCTGTAACTTGCCTCCTCAACTGTCCCTTCCCGCCATCAGTCAAAGGGGGTTCCAGACAAATGAACATACTTATATCAAACATGAGCAGTCTTTCAAAACTCAAACCTCACTGTTTGTTTGTAGAAACTGAAACAGAAAATCAAGCAAACCAGCCATTGATCTCTTCTAAAACAATCCAGATCTCAAATGAACTTGGTTCATGCTTATTTCTCGTTCTAGAAGCAGCTATAAATTGAAAACTCATATCACATTAAGGCACTGGAATGAACCTCCAATCTTAAATGTTTCAGAACCTACTCAGATGAAAACTGCAAGAAGGTACAAAAGCTTACCACTCTGCGAAGAATAGGTTCCAGACTTGAGCACAACTTCTGCAGGCTGTCCATTTTAACAGCCTCCACTATCACACTGCAAAGTGACACAAAAACATGTTTAAATGCTTGCTAACATGTCAACTCCCCATCTCTGCTCAATTAAAGCTACTTTGCCATCAGACTTGACATGATAATACAACTTACGGCAGATACAATGTTTCTAAAAGTACCTGGCAAGGGCAGGTCTCTTTTGCTGTCGCTCTTCTGGATCTGCATCATGCGAACCTTCCCCTACAACTCTCTCATATGGCCTTTTCTCATGACCAGAATGCCCTGGTCTATGATGGTGTTGCATTGCCTCTATAGTGTGGCAGGAAACTGCAGATAATGAGTCGGACAAACTGCAAATGTGCACTGCCGGACAACCAACGGGTGTTCTGGCTAGTGCAGAGATGCAGGTGCCCTACTTCAACTTGTATGTCACGTCTGATCTGTTAGATTGAACAGTACGTAGTGCAGCTGCTACTGCTTTGACCAACTTTTCCACCACTTTGTGTCTGGACTGAGTATATTCACTGGAGCAAAGAGGAAACTTTTCATGTCTGGGAAACTGACACTTCAAAATCTCTGACAGAAGCTAGAGCTACACATCAGCCCTGCATCCCGAAATATGAAAATTTTCCTGTCTGGCAAATGGACACTTTAAAATCTCTGACAGAAGCGAATGATGCACATCAGCCCTGCATCCCGAAAGATGAGCATTTCCTTGTCTGACAAATGGACACTTCAAAACCTCTAACAGAAGCCAGTGACACACATCAGCCCTGCACCCTGTACTAATTGGGAGGGTTAAATGAGGGCGTTGCCAGATTACAAGGATGTATGTACCGAAATTGAAAGAATTTTGCGGTCATGGTTCGTCCAATATTGGCCTTTGATTTACTTCTTACCTGCACGTTAAAATGGAGGTGCACACTGTGACCTATTCTTCCTCCTGAGGCGTAAAAGCAAGACGCAGCTGTTTGAGAGAACACAGCGAGACCCCGCAGTCTTCAAAATCGAAAGAGATGACGCGAACCTAAGCAAGATCCCTGCTTCACAAGGTGACGAACTGCGGGCGGGTCGATCGTCTCATCAGCACTAGCGGGCAAAAGCGATTAAAAAACCCGTTAAAACCGCGGGGCTTGTTCAGATGAAATGGACAGACGATGAGAAGGGATATTCAATCAGAAGCTGCGAGGAAGGAGAACGGAGATCAGCGCGTAAAAAGAAAGCACGCAGAGCTGTGAGAGAGAGAGAAAGAGAGGGAGAGAGAAGGGAAAGCCATTGACTGGCCAAAGTCAAAGTATCTTCAGAGTCCCGTCGCTCCACTGCCAATGGGTGGAAATGCGATGGCATAAAATATCTGTAACACGGGTAAAGTTGATAGGGAGCTTAAGAGTACTATTTTTGCTGCCTCCAGCAAGGCTTTTGTAAAGCGTTTTTTCGCCTAATGGCTATATATTGTAATGGTATTCCGACTCAACACCATCTCAAAGGATGGCAAGTGTTTTCGAGACAGCATGAAGGGACTCGGACGAGTTGCCTGGGTTGGTGACTTGGGCACTGCTGAAAAGTATGCTATTTCTTCTACTCCAGATATTCTTCCACTCCAAATATGCTCAATGCCCTAATTCCATATGTCAATCAATGGCCAATGGCCAATGGCCTGAAACGCCTTAAAGGGTGATGTAAATATTTCTTTGCTTATCTGAATGAAAAAAAAGAGTGCATTATAAAAAAAAGTGTTTCGGAGACTATGCATACTAGATGAGAGGAATTGATCTTGCAACCAATTGGAATTCACACACCCACCTCTACCAACTGGGTAGCGGCTCATTGGCATAGAGGGCTTAGAGTTGCCATTTTGCACTTGGTTGCATTGTGTTGCATGCAATTCCATCCATCCAAAATCCAAAAATAAGATCCAAGCTTTCCAAAGCTATTATATATATGGCAATGGAAGAAGAAAGCCAAAAGCCCATCGCAAAATCGGTCTTCGATGCATTGGCCCCGAAAACATAATCATGTTGTTGGACAAACTCAAATCTTGGTGAGGCTAATTTAAGCATCTTGCATGCTATATTAGCTTGACACTAAAGGCTCACCTTTGTTCTTCTCTTGACCGTGTGGAGAATGACTCCTTGAATCTTGTGCTCTTGGTCTTTGATGGTGGTGTTGTACATAGGTCATACTAGAGTTGAACTACAATACATATTGATTTTTCTATAGATTAAATGTTGCATGCTCTAAACAATATATGTCTTTGGATTTCTTACAAGCTTGTTTACATAGGTAGCAACCCTCTTTTGCCAACAACAAGTGATATTAATTGGTTTAGCTTTCCTTACCATGCTTTTAGTTGTCTTTTATGCACTTTTAGCTACTTAATTCTCATTAGCATACTTTTAGCTTCTTGAATGCGCATGCTTTTTATAATTGAGTTCAATGTATTATTGTCTTTTTATGGAGATTCCTCATATCTACATCCATTTTGAGACTCTTTACTTCTTAAGATTTAGTTTTTACATTAACACTAGCCTATGAAACTTGCTCTGATATTTATTCCAAAGAAATAAAAGAGTATTGTCATAAAATTAACAATATGCTATGTGGATTTGTCACTTAGGTTCTTTTGCTCTTAGAAAATTGGATTTAACTATGGGTAATCCTTCTCTAATATGTATTTAATTGTCCATGTCACATCTTTGTTAGGATAACCTTTACATGGGATTAGATAACTATGGATATAATGGCTTCTAAGAGTCATTTCTCACGTATCTAAGAACCTGTCCTATAGCTCCAAACCTCCCTAGGCAACATCACAAGTTGATCATATGAATTCGAAGAGTCTTTTATCTAGTGTCTAAGACCATATTCACTTGTAGCTCTAAACTCATTGGGCATAAGTCATGAATCCAAAATTGTATCCAAGGATTTAGTGCACACAGTCTTAACAAATTTATATTAAATTTGTCACGGATGTTCATATGGCTATAGAGCTTCATTTTGCAAGCTTGCTTGCATGCATAAGCATTTGAAGGATAACATATGGGGCCAAGTATCTTAAATTTTGGAGCATAAGGACCTTCTCTCTTTGGTCTAATTTAGAGGAAGACTTTGTCTCCTTGAAAGCATTTCTCTAATCGTTTATATTGGTGTAGGCCTTCTATGGGCCTTGTATAGCCTTGATATCTTATTAGATGATCCTTCCTTGTTCTTTGATATCCTCAAGAATTTGTATAACAAGTGGCAAAAGGGGGGAAGTAATACTTGGTTCCTTTGAATACCTTTGAGTGCTTCCAAAACTTTAACACCAACAATAGAAGTAGCAACAAGGGCAGCCACATCAATGTGATTTGTGTCTGTTTTCTGCCCCCTCCTTCTTTTGTCAGTCTACCCCATCCTCCAACTCCTAGCACTCCTCCCAGATCTTAGCAATCATTGGAAACTCCCTCGACATCTTTAGCATGACTTTGGGCATTTGTTGGAGCTCCTGGGATCAACTGCCATTTTTGCTATCATATAGTTCAAAATGGCACTTCATTCATTATCCAGAGGTCACTTATGCTTCCCAGGATGTCTATTTGATGCCAGATCATCTGGGAATGTTATGTCAATGTATTAGAATGCTTTGGGTCTGATTTGAGAACTCTTTTGCTCAATTTTACAAATGTTTTTTATTGTTGTAATAAGCAAGGTTGAATGTTATTTTATCAGCGAGAGCATATGCCTATTGCTCCCACGAGCTTTCCGATTATTCCACATGATGTACCGATGCATATGATTCACGTTACATGCTTGGTTATGCTTTTAGATTGCCTTTGAACCAAGATTGGAGCTTTGAATCTTGACATTGGTTATCATTCATTGTTATATATGGTTATTTGATGCTCCAATAAGAGCTTTGCAAGATACTTGGGTCGAATGCTCCCGAATATATGCTATTTGGATCTTGGATGTATGGATGCCTTCCACATGATGTTTTGAGCTTTGTTTGCTTGTTTGGCATTTGATCTTTATTCTAGTGGGAGCCACTTCTTGACATTTGGAGATTACATTGAGCTTTTGGTTACACATTTGAGCTTGAGGGTCTTACAATAAGACCATATTGGTAACATGTATATGCTCTTCTTATGCTTTATGTACACAGTTGATGCTTAATGGGCTAATTAGACATTATTTTTGGACTGACGCCTGTCTCTATCACGATATCATCAGTAATGTATGCATCTTGATTGGTTATGTATCAAGGTTCCATTACATTACTCTGTTTGTTGTGCCTCTAATTGGTCTCTTTTGTTATTATCAGTGAGACCCACTCTATGCATGGTGGTTATGTCTATGGGATGTATCTCACTTTGACACACTGATTCTTTGATAGTTCTTGGTGCCAGCTGCATATTTACTCACTACTAGTTGGAGTTATTACCTAGCTGTTGCAGTTTGTCTTATATTAGTGATTGCCCATCCTTGGCATTGATCTCTCACTAATGTACTTCATCTTCAGCATGCTATAATTGTAGTTTACCGCACTATTTATGCGAGCATTCACCTTCATTTAATAGTTCTTTACATTGAGTTTGTGGACAATTTATTACTTGGTCAATACCCCTTATTTTTAGCTCGATCTGACAGTGGTTTTAGGGTTGTTTGTTATAATTATAGCTATCTATTTTGACAGTTTGCGCACTTGTTCGCCTTCATTATGGCTGGTGGCTCAACTAATAGTAATATCTTTAATATTGACAAGTTGGATGGCACCAACTATAGCTGGTGGAAGGCCCAAATTTGGCAAGTTTTAATGTAGATAATGTAGGTTAGGCCCTTGAAACATAAGGGTGTCAAGCTTGAACGTATTAATGCAATGATTGGGCTAAATTAGATGAGCTATGTAAGTCCACCATCATATTATCCCTCTCTAAGCAAGTGTTCTATAATGTTGTCTCTAATGGGTAGTTCACATGGGAATTATGGGAAAATATTCGCAATGTCTATGAGGTACCCCTGGATGCCCCAAGTTGGCATGCAAGGCCAGATTGATTGCTAAGGGCTTCAAGTAAGAACACGATGTAGACTTTGATGAAGCCTTTTCTCCTTTTGTGAAGATGACTATCCTACACTTGGTACTGGCTTTGGTTGCTCAACTTGACTTGGATCTCTATTAAATAGATCTCAAGATGGCTTTTCTTCATATGGGGGCTTGCATGATGAGATTTACATGGAGCAGCCTAAGGGCTTTGCAAAACATGGCAGATAACACCTAGTGTGTAGATTAAGAAAGATTCTTTATGGCCTTAAGCAAACACCTAGGGAATGGTATCACAAGTTTGATGCTTTTATGCATTCACAAGGATATTCCCGCAATGATATGGATCTCTGTCTATACACAAAGAAGGCTCACGATGGCAGCCTTACGATTTTGATCCTCTATGTGGATGATATGTTGATTGCTGGGAGTGCTCATGGTGAGTTGAATGCCATAAAAGGTCAGCTGAAGAAGAGCTTTGAGATGAATGATGAGGGTTGAATTGACTTGTTTTTTGGGCTGATTTTTGTTGTTATTGTGAGCTAAATGGTTGATTTTGAGGATTCATCAATTGATTTTTTTTCAAATGGAAGTTTTTTGGAATGTGTTGGGATGGATTTAGTATGTTTGAGGTTGAGATTTGATGTTTCGATAGATTCTGTAATATGCTTGTTTGGTTCTGATAGGGTCTGTTTTGCCTCTATTTTGATCTGAATTCTTTTTGTTTCTGAGATTAGGATTGTGAATGAGTCTTTTGAGGAATTATTGGGAGTGTGTTGAATGGTCTTGGATGGTTTGAAGTGTTTTTGGTTTGAGCTATATGGTTTTTACGCCTTCTGTTTCTATAATGTTCTGTAGAGACTCTATCTCTGTTCTATAAGTCTCAATTTGCTTCTATATCTGTTCTAATGGATGGATGTTTAGCTTGGGGAATGTTTGCTAATCTTGGAAGAGGAAGAATATAGACTCGAAATAGCTCGAATAAGCAAAAGGAATAGCTGAAAGAGACTTGAAGTGAAGACTATAGTGGCAATGATAGTACTGAGCTCTCAAGGGACATTGTAGTGGCTCTAGTTACACTTTATATTAGGCATCCCTCTTGGGAGGGCCATCCATGACTAAGAGAGGATTATTCATTATGATTCCAATATACTATTGAGAGAGAGAATATGTGAGAGAGATAGAGTATGAGAGATAGCCAATTTTTCTATGAGAAACATTGTATCTACATGAGAAAGACTATGAAGATTATGAAGACGATAAAATATGAATACTATATGATAAATTCCATTCAAAGCTTATTTTTCTTTTGTGTCTTTGTGGTTATTTGATGATTTCTATGAATAATATATTGAAGATTTATTGTGATAAATCCGTGAGAGAATTGCTATATGATGTTGCGTAAATATTGGTGTTGTTTTTCTTCTTGTGCTTGATTAAAATATGAAGACCATGCTTATTGGTATGACAATGTAGATTTTCTTGCAATAGTTTTCATGTTTTTCTTGGTTTCCTTTTGGGGCTCTATGTTTTTGGTGCATAGCTAGGGAGCTTGATCCAAATGCAAAAAAATGTGTTTTTATTCGATACTCTTTAGAGCAGAAAGGGTATCATTGTTATAACCCTGTCACATGTAAGTTCAGAGTGAGCAGGGATGTCATCTTTGATGAAATAAGCAGTTGGTATACATCTAGTGGTGATGCATTGGATGATGATGATGATCATGACACTCATGTGCAGGCTGAAAAGCAAGAATCACGGACTCTTAGTGGACCAAAGACATCATTTGGTAGTCCTTGGTCTGGGAGACTAAGGAGTAGTTCTACATCTTCAGGTGCATCTAGTAGCACTACAAGTAAAGAAAAATGAAAGAATAAAGTGTTAGATGGCATTGATGCAGTTTTTGATGGAGACTCTAGTGGCTCAGAGAGCTTGGATGATGAGCTTGGTATTTCTTCTGTCAGGACACTAGGTGTAGAGAGAGCTCATAGTAATGTAAAGGCTCCATTGAGTGATCCGGTGGTACGCAGATCTAGCAGGGTCAGATACCCTGTTAAAAGATTTGGTTTTGAAGGTTATGCAGCTCACCATTATGCTTATATGGTGAAACTAGTTGAGGATGTTGAGCCCACTTGTTTTGAGGATGCTATTGGTCATGCTCATTGGGATGCAGCAAAATGGATGAGGAGATGGCTGCATTAGAGGCCAATAAGACTTGGGATTTAGTATCATTGCTGAAGGGCAAGAAAGCTATTGGATGTAAGTGGGTTTATAAGATTAAGCACAATGCATATGGTTTTATTAGTAGGTACAAAGCTAGGCTGGTTGCAAAATGCTATGCCAGACTTATGGCATAGATTATGAAGAAACCTTCAGTCCAGTTGCTAGGATGGCAACTGTCAGATGTGTGATTGCTTTGGCAGCAGCCAAAGGTTGGAGGTTGCAGTAAATGGATGTGAAGAATGCCTTCTTACATATGATTTGTAGGAAGAAGTGTATATGGATCAGCCAACAGGTTATGAAGATTTAGAGCATCCCATGTATGTGTGCAGGTTGAAGAAGGCGCTCTATGGACTCAAGCAAGCACCTAGAGCATGGTCTGACAAGATCAGAGAGTAACTTGTCAATATTAACTTTTATGTTTCTGATGCTGATCACTCACTTTATGTGAGAAAGGGAGATGCAGGTTTGGTCATCATAGTCATCTATGTGGATGACTTGATTATTACATATGGTAGTGATAGTGGGATTGCTGAAGTCAAGGACTTTTTGAAGAAGAAGTTTGAGATGAAGGATTTAGGTGAGCTAAGGTACTTCCTTGGCATTGAGGTGATCAGATGTGATAATGATATATGGCTGTCCCAAAGACAGTATAGCTTGGATATGTTGTCCAAGTATGGTATGACAGCATACGAACCACTTTCAGTCTCGTTGGAGCAGAATGTAAAGTTGAGTGCTGATGTTGGGGATGAGATAGAAGACCCTACTATGTTCAGGAGGATAGTGGGGAGTTTGATCTACATGACCGTTACATGGCCAGACTTGAGCTACATTGTTGGTCTTGTGAGTCAGTTTATGCAATTACCTAGAAAGCCACATTTGGATGCAGTCAGACGCATATTGAGATATGTTAAGTCCACATTACATTATGGACTTTTCTATGAGGCAGGTACATATGTACAGGTGTTTGGATACACAGATGCAGATTGGGCTAGTAGTATGTCTGATAGAAGATCTACCAGCGGAGACATGTTCTCTCTTGGTAGTGCAGCAGTTACTTGGAGCAGCAAAAAGCAACCTACAGTTGCTTTGTCGAGTATAGAGGCTGAGTATAGAGGTGCTGCTGTTGCAGCATGTGAGGTAGTATGGCTACAAAAGTTATTGGCTGATTTAGATGTGCAGGTGGAAGGTCCAGTTATCATTTATTGTGACAACATGAGTGGTATATAGTTGGCTAGGAACCCTGTGTTCCATGCCATGACAAAACATATTGAGGTACACTACCACTTTGTGAGAGAGAAGGTACTAGCAGGTGAGATTGACTTGGTGTATGTCAGCACATAGGATCAGATAGCTGACATCTTCACGAAGGCATTGGGTATAGAGAAGCTTCAAAAGTTTCGAAGCTTACTTGGAGTTGCAGAGATGCAGTTGAGCTTGAGGGGGAGTGTTGAGATGACAAGCTCAACACATGCGGACATTAATGATGGGCCACCTGGTTAGATGGGTCCGCACGTCTACACTTAGCACGTCGATGGTCATTATGACTCTCACATGGCCACTGACTCATTACTTATTATATTCAGGTTGTTACACCTATTTACAGCTGGCATAGTTATAGCACTAGTCAACTAGTGTAGTCGGTTATGCATTGTTTGACTTTGTAAGCCACTTTCCTTTATGTTGTATGTTATCTATACTTTGTGTACATTGTAAAGAGTGTGGAAGAAGAAGAAAAAACCAGCAAGAAAACGTTTTGGCCTCCATCTCTCTTCTTGTCTCTTGAGTGAGCTTCTCCTTGTGCATTTCTGTGTGTGTTCGACGCAGCATCTTGAGCAAGTTCCCCCACCACGCGATTCTTGACAAGGAGTTCATGAACTTAAGTTAGTTCTCTAGTGAATGGGTGGAAGCCTATGTTTCTAGAATGGAATCCATACTTATCCATGGCAAACACCATTGCGAGGCATTCTAACTCCACCACACTGTGTAGTTCTTTTCCCGACTGATGACCTTACGACTTGACAGATCCCATACTCGTGAAATCAATCAAAGCACTTTTCCAAGTGACCCCAGTGCTCACAGATTAATTTGTAAACACAAAAATCATCCAAGTATACCTCAATGAAATCATGCAAGTGATTTTGGAATGTAGCCATCATCACTCTTTGAAAGGTAGGAAGGGTGTTACTGAGCCTAAACGGCATCACTCTGTAAGCATAGGTCCCTCATTTTGTTATGAAGGTTGTTTTAGATTGATCCTCTTTTGCTATATGAACTTGATTATATCCACTAAATCCATCCAGTAGGGAATAGAGCTCATGTCCTGCCATTATGTCTAACAATTGGTTTGTGAGCTTTAATCCATGGACCTTTTAGGGTTTGGACAATTTGGTGAGATATGTCCATTTTCTTCATGTAAAATTGTCATTAAGGAGGAGCTACATGTTACCAATAAACTTGGACAAGGTACTGTACTACTCGATGTTGCAAAATATTTGTTGTTATTGAGTAGGCTGCCACGAGTACTAGATGCGTGTGCCACACTCCAATACAATCCTGAGTTCTACAATTGGTTTTTATCCTCATGAAGTGACATGGATTTATAAATGTGTATATAAATAAACAATGTGTTTTGTGACTGTGTATAGATAATACCAAAAAAGCAAAGCCAACACACACACAAGCAATGATAATCAAGCACAGGTAATATGCATCGAAATCAACCCTATGGGATTCAGTTAAGTGATGTATTTTTGAGCTGTACCTATTCATTATGATTGAAGCATATGACTTGCATGTACTCTCACGAGTTGTCAAGTGGATAATACAGGATGACA
Source organism: Lygodium microphyllum (assembly GCF_053477565.2). Taxonomy (NCBI): domain Eukaryota; kingdom Viridiplantae; phylum Streptophyta; class Polypodiopsida; order Schizaeales; family Lygodiaceae; genus Lygodium; species Lygodium microphyllum. Next base: position 106,207,631 of record NC_141149.1, on the reverse strand, counting down.
CAGGTCTCTGTAGTACGAAAGTGTTCAATGTCCAAGTCACCACAAGACCACCAACCCCACAAAGCGCCATTACAGAAAAAGCAACAGAAATACCAAGAACAAAGAGCCACAATGGAAGCCCCGTTGTGGAAAGAGAAAATCACCCCTGCAGAAAGCACACATTGCATTTGAGCATGGCCCAAAGCATAGTCATCGGCTACTCTCTCTTTCTTGGCCAAACTCTACATCTGACTCACTGTAGTTGCTACTCAATTGTACTAATGTCTCACATGTAGAAGAGGTTTGTAAAATCTCAAGTGTGTCTCTCCATCTCGACAACTGTTCATTTAGCACCGAGGCTAGTAACACAATCATCTTTGTAATATCCATTTTCACAGCCTTTGGATCTCGACATTTCCCAATCCAAATGAAAGGTTGGTAGCCTCAATGTATTTCAATGGTTATATTCATGTTATCCAAAAAAGAAAAAAAAAAGAGAAAAAAATAAAAAAAAGAAGAAAAAAAAGAGAGAAAACAAAAAGAAAAGAAAAGAAAAGAAGAAGAAGAAGAAGAAAATCACAGCACAGCACCTAGGGGTCCTCAAATTAGGTACGTCCACTGACCTTGGTTGGCTGGCTCCGTCTCTAGTTCCCTAGCCCTTTACACATCCCCCACAATAGTTCAGGGCACATCAAGGGCAGGACATACCTACGGAGCTTGTCTTGCCTATGGTTAGACTTATCACCCTGAACTATTTGCACAATTATTTTTTGCACTCCACCTCCGTAGTACCATTGCAATCAATAGTGGTAAGCAAGGCATGAAAGACCATGGAAAGTACACTGTACTCTTCGAATAATACAAGTAGCCACCAACTACAAAAAGCTAAGGCGTCAATGAGCTCAATTATGGCACATTGTGTTGTCAAAATCGCAAATGATGTCTCGAGAAGCCTTTGTGTGTAATTCTCCTCAACATCAATAATTTTTTCCACCCCATTGAAACCTTACTTCATCCACACATTGCTACGAGAAACCAGACTTCTAACTATGTAATATCTAAGTATGCACTTGCACTCACATAATATCTGCACCACAATCTATATATAGTTTGGGTCCTCAAGTGCAGGACATTACTCTCGGCTTTCCTAGAGTTCATCGACCTGTCTCCCAAACTAGTCAAACCATGTCTTGTGCATGATAAGAAGACTAGTACTACCCCCAAGGAGAGACCACATATGAGAGGTTTTTCAATTGTAGGTATTGAAGACTCCAACGAAAGTATCGTTAGCTCTTCATCAACAGTCTTGTCCTTTATCATCATGCAAGCCCACCAAAGATATGTCGCCCGCAAAATCCCCAGAACCTCAATACCTGTGCAAACCCATGAGTGCAACTCCCAATAAAAACCAACCCTATCACCAACTTCAACAACCCTATCACCAACCAATCAGACCAACAAAGTTCCACTAACAACCTTCGTCTGCACCACCACTAGAACTCCTCCAAGACAAACCACATCAGTCCCTTCCACCCACATCTTCGGTGCATGCCAAGCCTGCTACCTACGATGGTGAGTGCCATGGGACTGGCACTCATCTAGGAGGGGGGTAATGTTAACCCTTAGACAAACAAGGTGGAAAATCTAGAAAATCTAAAGCAGAAGACAAGGCCAAGGCAAAAATGAAACGGAAGATGAAGGTGTGCCAAGAAGAATCTGGAAACACAAGAAGTGTAGAAAAGTCCTAAATCAAGGAGAAAAGTGCACAAAGCGCATGTCAATACTTTTGTAAAAGAGCACAAGGCGCACCATGATTTATTTTAAGAGTGCTGACTGTGCAAATTGTAAAAGTAGATGGGTGGTAGGAAGGAAGCTAAGAAGATAAGAGGACAATGGGAAAAAGGGCCTAGACCACGGCTGGCCATGTAAAAAATGGGATAAGGGGATGACCTCCCAAAAGGGATTTAGGGTTTTGTATATAAAGTTGAAAAGTGAATGAGAAGCTCATTCTTGTGTATGGCCAAAAGTAACTTTCTTTTTCTTTTTCTTCTTCTTCTTCTTGCTTGCTTGAGCTTGTGTTTGAGAGAGGGAGTGTGAGAGTGTGAGGGAGTGATTGTGGTTGAGGGACCGTGGTGGAGAAGCTCTCCATCTTCTCCTCTCTTATTCTCTTCTCTTCTCTTCTCTTACTCACAGCAATGGAGCGTGGAGCTTGAAGCTTGAGGATGGAGCTTTCTTGAAGCTTGCACTTGGATTGTGGAGCTACCGGAGTGCTCAAGAGAGGAGGTAACTTAATTGGGTATGGAGGTAAGCTCATTACACCCGTAGAGATGGATAGCACGTCGGCTATGTGAGAGGTAGCCATTAGTGCTCAACTTGGAACGCTTGAAACAATAAGTGGTCCACGGGTCTTGGCGGTTGATCACCTCCATAGATGCATCGCTCAATCTCTCTATCCGTGGGGCATAGTCCCATTCTGGTCCCCTAAAACAACATGAATCGGGGTATTAACTTGACAATTCCTAAGGGTCGATTGTTAGTGAAACCTTGTGAGAAGCTTCCCAGTTCTCTGGGACCACCCTGTCGTAGGATGGACCCATTGGGGTTCTGCCCACCCGCTTCCCTTCATAGCTTTAGTTTTCTAATTAGGTCCTATCGCAATTATGTATGACATTTAAAATCAGTTTCCTTAATTAAGCCTTCTAGGGAACAGGGTTCGTTCGCGTAATTTATAGCGTAAATACGAATACAGAGCAAGCAATCCTTTGATAAACAAGTTCAAACAAATTCCTTAACTTATATTCACATTAATCTTTGTCTCCTGCCCATACAGGAGAAATCATGTATCCCTTCTGCCCTGCAGAAGTACCTGGTCAAAATCACATGGCACCATAATTTCCATCCTTTATCTAGAATAGGATCTTCCAATGCCACAGACGTTGGGCCCATGGCAATCCTTAACTCCATTCCGGACTAGGCAAGGGGTGTCCAGAGCTCCACTTGACCCACAAGTAGCCTAGGAGTGAAACACCATTTCCGTGTGGTTGGCCTTTTCACCACTCGACCTTCGAAAAGTGAACCGAGTAGTGCCCTTCTCGGGTTGAAGCACGGTGTGACCTTAATATATCCTTTCCTTAATTAAATCATTTAAGAATCAAGCACAAACAAGGCAAACAGCCTAATATCATCTTCCAAGAATTCATTCCTTATTCCCATGGAAATTTTTCATACTGACCCCTGCCATGAATTTACCATCAATCATAAGCACTTGGAATAATTATCCAAATCACAATGCAACAAACAATTGAATGTAAATGCATTTAGGATGTTGTTTGATCAACCATAAAAAACAATGGTATTCTTTTCCAAACATTGTAAGAATAGTGGTGATAACCGTTCCATTGCATATTTGCTCTCCCCCTTGGGATCTAAGAGCGATACTATGCAAAATTTTACTTAACACTCCCTTACTTTGGCTAGGGCATATGCTAAGGTTTCAAACACTAAACAAAACATAGTCTTTACTTTTTCTCAGGGTTTTCTAATCCCTTGAGTTCTCTACTTGCCTTTAAGGCCTAGAGTCCTTGTTTTAGCTAGCCTCACTCTGAATTGGATTGATAAATATTGTAGTTATCAGATGGATCTCAAGGCATCTTAGTTTTAATCCTTAGGATCAATGCTTGTACTAATTAGCACATCATTAAGATCCCAATCTATTAAATATGAGTTATCAGTTCATGCTATTAGCAAGATCTTGGGCAAAGATCTTAGCATTTCGAGAATGTATTTCTTTTAGACTAGGCTACTTGCCATGCAATCCATCAGGGGTGTAAGTTGCAACATATACCTTCAAAGTGATGAAAACACACCTACTATTGCGAGGACGCAATGCTTGAAGCCTTATATGCTATTTATGAGTTTATTGCATGGCATCTAAATGCAATTAACTTCTCGTGATACATGCATTTGAGAACTCAATCCTTCAAATAATGGAGACAATTGAAAAAAGGATTCTCATGTGGTATAGTTCAGGACCTAATGTATCGCATGCGAGAATTGAAGGAAGCATCCACTAACTTGGAGATACATTACTTACAACTGGTACTGCAGTTGGATTGGCAGTGATGCCCTCGCTCAAGGCTTTGTTGCATATTGTGGGATTGTCACCCGCATTCGACATTTTTCAGTTGGGGGCCATTCCCGATCTTCCTTACTTATGGGCGCAACCCTCACAGGGTTTTCAGCAGCCTCTTGTGCGAGAAGGGGGGGGGGATCAGGGGAAGTCGGCTTGCAGGGTAGGAAATACACTTGGAAAAAATAAGAAAAAGCATGTGTGGCCACCCTCTAAGGAGGGGAGTAGGGAGGAAGCTTCTAAAAGGTTCTTTCCCCCTTCTCTCTCTCTCTCTCTCTCTCTCTCTCTCTCTCTCTCTCTCTCTCTCTCTCTCTCTGTGCAGTGTCGAGGTCCTTCTTTACATTGGATGGGGGGTTTATAGTGGAAGGGGTGGGGTATTATTGGTGGGGGGGTTGTAGGGAAGAGGTGGAGTGGTGGTGGTGTCTCCACCACTCACAGATGCATGGCAGTGGCCTTCTGGGGGGTGGCAGGTCACGTGGCCTCTCTTCATTGGCATCATCATCACCATCTCCCTTTCCATCGACGTCATTGTTGCCTTCCTTCTCTCCACTTCTTCCTTGTCATTATCGACGGCTTCCTCCCCCCTCCTCGGCATCGTCGTCATCCTCCTTCCCCACATCCGTCATCGTCATCCCCCTATCACCTAGTCGATGCGGACCGGGGGGGGGGGGGGGGGAGAAAGGTTAAACAATTTTCTCTTAACTTTAATAAAAATGGGGGGGGGGGGGGGTTCCTATGGCCAGCAGCAGGCAGGGAGGGATATTGCAAATAAAGCCTTCAACTTCTTTCCTCTGAGGCTGTTAGCAATCCAATGTAAAATCTATTTCTTTATTGGTGGAAATGAATGAGAACTATCAAGTCTATCATCCAACTCTAAGTCAATAGTCGGCGGGTGCACAAAAAGCATTTGTTATAAGTGGCGAAGAAGTTTGAGATGACGTCTCTGCAAAGGAATCGGATGAAATATCTACCACAGGTCCTGAAAGTGAATGAGCTTGTTTGCTATTTTCTATAGTGTATAGTCCTTCACCTTGGTCCATTGTGAAAGTGGTATCACAATGTACTATTTTATATTGACATGAAAGAGAAGAATCGAACAAAAATTGCTTTACACAATTGATATCTGGTTGGCCATGAACTGCGATCTCTTCACTGTAAGTATCAAGTTGGAAAATAGTATGCAAACCTATCAACTTCTAGTCAGGGGGTAGAAGTGATTGAAGAAAATAAGAGTTCATAAGAATCTTTCCATCCCTCAAGGGCACAATACGTTCCAGTGATTGGGAGCGGATTGACCATTGAAGAGTAACTTCTGCCATCGTCTCTCACAAAAGTTGGTTTGAAACTCAACAAACAATGGAGCTACGAAGTCGAAATATTATATCTATTAGCATGCCTATTGTTTATCAATTTCTTTGAATGTAGAAATAATAGTCCATTACCCCCACCAAATATGGATTAAATGAGCTCTTACTCCATGGTTGGGCAAGTTCTTAATGATGGTTGAAGTTGCGAATCAGTCCATTAATGAACCAAATCATTAAAAAAGGTCTACATATTGAAAAATCACAAGGCTTAGTTAAATAAATTTTTTTAAAAATCATGTCTTCTCAAAAATGAATTTAGCAAGTATTTATAAATTATTTTTGAGGTCATGATGTAGCATAGATTTTCATTAGCACATTTTATTTTGTCAAATGTCAAGCGCTATCATCATTTACATATTTTAGTAAATAATTTTTTGGTATTCAAGAGAAACATTCTCTCATGATGGACATTCAATATGCACCTACCTCTTGCCATTGGAAGTTGTGTGTAACAGCTTAAATATATTTTCTTTTTTATCTTATGTTTTATTACTTCTTCTTCTTCTTTTTCTTCTTCTTTCCTTTCTCTTTTGTGTCCCTCTTCTTCTCTCCCATTGCAAGTTGGAAGGCACAAAGAAGAAGCAAGAAGGAGAGCAGCCCTTGCAAACAAGCTCAAACAAGACCAACATTCTCCATCAAACTCATCGAGTAAGCTCCACACTCCATCCCCTTTTGGTTTCTTTGAGAAGGCCCACTGGTGAGCTAATGGATGTATCTCCCCAAATTTTGGAAGAGTGGGGCCCTCTTTGTGAGAAGTTAACCAAAGGTTTGAAGATGAATTGACTAATGAGTGGGCTGATTTAAGAGGGTGCAAGTTTTTGGTATGGGACATTAATCATAGATTGAAGACATGAATGAAGAGGATAAAGGAAGGTAATTGTGCATTGTCTTGCTTTCTCTTGTTTATTGTAATGATACTTCATTATTTGACTAATTATTTATTTTATTATTTGATGTATGTAGTTTATAGTAAAGATATTTCACAACATGTTAGAGTTCTATGTCAATTCATTCAAGTGGAGAAGAAGAAAGAAGGAGAACTATTGTTAGCATTGGATATATCAAATGCGTAAGTATACTATTGTTAGCATTGGATATATCAAATGCGTAAGTATACTATTGTTAGCATTGGATATATCAAATGCGTAAGTATACTATCGCTATTAACTTTTTCAAATGGGTTAATAGATTATCAATTATGTGTAAATGCGAATAGTTTTTATTTATGTGTGAATCTCAAAATATAAAGATAATTTATGTGTGACTTTCAAGAGATTTTATTTATACCAATAGGTTTCGTTTACATGTGAATGCCGATAGGTTTCATTTATTAGTTATGTGAATGTGAATAGGTTTTATTTATATGTGAATCTTCAAATTTATAGACAATTTTCAATGTTGTAGTGTAACAAGAGCACATATCAAACCCAACCTAGGCCATGAAATTTTCATGTTCCAAAAGTTTAGCATCACCAATAAACAAAGCTTTTTGGAAAGGATGAGTCCTTCTCAAATACGTGGGCTGAAATTGAGTATGAAATTGAAGGCAAAAGTAACCATGGCAATGATCCATGGTACAAGAACCCATGTTTGCTAATATCACTTTTGGTGTGGAAGATAAAAAATTTGGTATAGTATTTTAGTTTTTAGCATAACAAATTGTGGTATCTTGATTTTAACCATAACTAAGAATAGTGTATTGGTTTTTTATTTAGGATGACTATAACTCTTCCATATTCAAAGAGGAGGCCCGCCTCAAGGAGCTTGCATTTCTAGAGGCAAATTATGAGGCAAAAAGAAAACAATTCATAAACAAAGAGCAAGATAAATTGAGGGACAAAGGATACAAGTACCTTAGCTAATCATGTGCATGGAGAGGATTTCTTTTCTATTTTGTTTGCATTGAATTGGGATGAAAAGAACATGATGGCTATTACCAATAACAAATTGTATGCCATTTGTAGTGCTAATATTGCTATGGAGAGGTATGTTTTCCTCGTGGACTAATGTTCTCTTATTTTTTGGAATTGAACTTAATTTGGTTCAATAACCAATATATTAGAAAAAGGGAGATTTTACTTCTCATGACTATCACAAAGGCAAAGAACTCCACTATGTCACACTTTGCAGATGTAAGGAGATTTCGCAACTACATGAAGTAAGAAGTGTATTGGTTTCATATGATTGGAGAATGCTCCTTATTGATTAGGAGCTTACAAGTTGATGGCATTGAGATTCCAGGAGGCCAAAGATGTTTACATATTTTAAAGGCATTTGCAAATATTTTGGTGAGATGAAGAATGTTGGAGACTCTGAGAAGGTTCCAGAGCTCACACAATCAAGCAAGAGGGTGGTGTACATGTATTTCTAGTATACCGAAAGAATATTTTCTAAATAGTGTATGTACAAATGTATTCTAACTTAACAGTGCTTTTGTTGTTTGTTCTTATGTTTTTGGAAAAGATGGCTAGTCAATAGGAAAGTGGGGTGCTAGAAAGCTTCCCTCCTCTAATGGAGGAGTGGATGGACTTGGGATGTGAAAATTGTATATTCTCAAAAGCAGTGCTTGAGAGGGGTCTATCGGAATGAGAAATGAGTGTTTGTCCATGGTGGATAGATTATGCATTGGATGACATTCCACGGAAAGAGATTGAATTAAGAGAGCATAAGTCCTTTGAGAGCCAAAAATAGTAAATATCTGGTAACTCTTGCTCTTAGCTATTTGTTTTAGTAATACTTGCCTTACATGCAGGGTTCATGGAAGAAAATAGAGTAATTTCTATGCACTAAGAAGAGGATGAAGGAAATGGTACTTTCTAAAAATGTAATTGTTTAACATGAAAGTTATCAAAAAATTTTGGACTTTTATGTTTTCTTAACTTTGTTGTTTTTGCAAATTAGAAATCTATTAGAAATATCCTTGACAACTTTGATAAAAGTGATCTTTGGAATGACATGCTGTGTGGTCCCTCATGTTGTGGGGATAAAGGCAACTTGTGGTGGTAGCTTGGCGAATGGTATGTTGGATGGAATGCAAAGTTTTAGTTTGATTCAAGTAGCCTTGTTTCTAATTTTCATGAATATAACATTGTATTTTGTTGAATCCACACTACTTAGGTACCGTTAGTGATGCAACTGTTGATACTACAGTGAAGAAAAAATCCATAAGAAAGCGAAAGGATATTCCTACGATAGATGATACATTGGAGTATGGCAAGTATAAACCAATTTACATGAATGATAGAGTTTAGGGTTTTCATTTGACAAGTCAATGTATTAAAGTATTATTTTGTTGGCTTTACATTGCCTAGGTAATATAAGTGAATCAAATAAGGTTGGTATAGCGAAGTGAAGGTCTAAATACAAAGAGAAAGTTGTTTCATTGGATGAAGAAATAGAAGGTGAATCAAGTACCATTTTTTGGATTATTGGAGTCATAGCAAAAGTATATTTTTTCTATTTTCTAAAGATAATATAAATTTTAAACATTAAATACTAAATAATTTGCTTTCTTTCCTATTTTTCTTTACAACTTTAGGCAAAAAAGATGGTTTTAACATGCATAGCATTTGGAAAGAAAAGGCAAAAAGTAAGGGTCACTTTGAGGTATCTTTGCCACATACTACACCTTCTCAAGCTATGTTATTCATGACTCAATCATCAGAGCCTATACAAGAGTCTTGTAGACATCCTACTATACGCAAGATGGGTATGTAGATTTCTAGCTTTACATTCTATGCTTAACATTTAGCCAACATCAACATCTGTAAGTAAACTTTATTTTGATGATAGGATTTCAATACCAAACTATTGTAGATGCTTTGTTGGTAGACGTGACATCGATCGACGATTTTGCATTGGATGGGTATATTTTTCACCATCCTCTATATACACATCTATTGTAATGGTTGCTTATGCTTTGTTATTATGTTTTCAATTTTATAATTCAACGCTTCATGGAGGGAAATACCATCAACTCTTGTCAACGTGATGGTGTCCCATCATATGAGGTTGCTAAGTTGTTGTTTGCGGATTTTCCTACATCTTTGCTTGTTGTTGACCTTGAGGCAAAAGGTATATGTGCTTGCATTAGTTTAGTTTATAAATAAACTCATATGATATTGCATGGTCTTATACATCTTTACATTTGAAAGGGATTCTTGAATGGAATACATTTTGTAGTGCACTTGTCAAAGGTGTCATGGAACTAGCCCATAGATTCTTGGCAGATGAGGGGTTCTTGGTGACTTTGGGACTTGCACAACACTTTGGAAAAGTGCTTAGAGGAGCTCATGCCATTGGATCGAAGCTCCATCGCACATGGACTATCGTGTGTGAGGGTGGATACAGACACCCTGATACTCGAGATGAGGTGTGTTGAAACCTATAACTTTTTGAAATAAAAGTTTAAGTAGCTAACAAGATGATTGTGTATTGCTAGGTCATGGACTAAGCTTACTATTGGCTTTTTTTATCGAGGGATGCGTGTCCCTTCATATGTTTGGTTTTTGTTTTTGTGTTATACTAAATAAGTTCACCAAAGTGCTTAGAGAGAACCTTTGTTACGTGGTGGGAGCTTCTGGTGGCCAATCCAAGTGGTGACATCACCTTTCTGAGCTTTTTCCCTTAAGCTGCATATATATATGTATTTGTGGGGGTTTTATTTTATTTGATTGGGGATCAGCAAGTCATGGCATGAAGTCCCAGGGTTTAGTTAGGTATGTCTGGGGGGATGTTTAACTAGTTGGCCACCTCCTGTTAAGCCATTGTTTAGCATTAAAAGAGGCATTTTGAGGAGCCCTAAGCCTCCTAAGTAGCTATTTCTAGGAGCTTCTATTAGTGGTGAGGCTACTAGGGAAGCGTGCTCAAAACTATATGATCAAGAAAGAAAGATCTTAAGAAAAACCAATATACATAGGTGTGTAAAAAGGGGTTCTAACCCCTAGCAAATAAAAGCTGAAATAAAAAGGAAAAATTTTCCCTATAGCAGTTGTCTATCGCCTTGTGAAGGCCTGGTAGGTTCTTAGGGACGAGTATCGATGCCTTCCCCATCCTTGGGGTGACATCTTGCCACAAAAGAAAAGAAAAAGGCAGATTGGAGCAAAAATTAAAGTGAGCATTTAAAAATAATTAAGTATCGCCTTGCAAGGGCTTGGTAGGTTCTTGGGTGTCGAGACAGGACCCGAGGCTGAGGCCCTGTTCTCCTTGGGTCACTACGCTCAGCTTCCTCCTTTTTACGTACATGAGTATCAAGTTCTGAAGGAAAAGAAAGCTAAATAGAAAGAAAACAATAAAAAATAAATGAGATCAAACTATAGGAGTTCTCACCTTTTGGGAGCTCCTGGTTCGGATAGGTAGGTAGGTTGGACGACCATGTAGGACAATCTCTTCGATAGTTCTTTTTAGCTAGGCTGTGTTGGAGCAGTTGATTGACAACTAACTCTTGACCTCTTGATCAAATACTGCTTAGTTTCTCCCTTGTGGATTTCATGCCACGATTTTTGTTAGGGGGAAGGGCGAGAGCTGTGATATGTGTTGTTGTCTCTTTCTTGTCATAGCTTGATGCTTTTGGTGGTTATGTCCGTGCACATTAGTTCATGGGATTCGACGAGCTGAGTCACCCTATCTCCTGGTGGTCGCCAATGGGAATTGGATTTTGGGACCTGTTTTTGAAGCATTTGAGCCCATTCTTGGAGCAAAAAAGTGTCCAGGAGGCGTCAAGGACCAAATTTTCATGCAAATTTGAATGCTAGCAGATGGTCAAGCTAGAATTTTCCTAAGTGGATTTCGACACAAGGAATTCAATGCAAGTCTCCATTCGTTGATCAAAGGTCGTTTGACTCCCCATTTAATCCCCGCAAGGTTTAGCTCTCTAAAGCAACTATCTAATTTGGGAGCCAAAAAGTGTGCGACAAGGTCAAGATTTATAAGATTCAACGTCATGGAGCTAACCGTCTAGTCAGATCACAATTCCAAGCCCGTTTGCCCCTCTAAACAAGCCGAAAACCCTCGTGGAGCAGTGTGAAAGTGGTTTTCTCAAAGTGGACATAAATGACATGAAATGAAATGTAAATTTAAAAAAACACGCAAATTCTTGCCCGACAGGAGGAGGGGGCATTTTTTGTTTTGCGCCATATTTTTGGATGGATTTGTGCCTCTTCAATACACCCCGATCAAGAAAGAGAGAGATGGAAGCCTGATCTACATGGCAAGAGCAAGATTTTGACTGTAAGCATGTGAAATATGATCAAGGAAATGAAATTCTACTTTCTTCGTCTTTCTCTCTCCTCTCTCCTCTTGCTGCCCGTTCATATGCTTGATTCTATGAGAGAATGGGGTGGGGTTTGATGAAAGATGCTGATGGAGAGATGGTGCTGGAGCGCAACGGATCGTAGATTGGGCTTTGGAAGAGCGTTAGTGGCCAAGAAAGAGCATCAGTAGCCTCCCAACCTTGAAATACAAGTCTCAAAAAGCGTGTTTTTATGCGTAAGCAATCATTCTACTTATTTTATGATAGATTTTGGTTGAAATTGTTTGGAAATGGTTGTCTTTGGTTGTTAATGTTGTAATCTATCAAAGGTGCTGAAGAAAATAAGAAAATTCAGTCACATAATAATTTATACATAAACCCACAACCATGAAATTTTAAGAAAAAATGTAAGATAAGTACCAGTCGAGCAATGGCCTGTACAGTTTTGTAGAGCAGTTCAAGTAGGTTTGTGAGGCTAACAACCTCACAAATCTCGCCTAGTGCTCACAAGCTTTCGGCCTATGCTTAGGTGATAAGGGTAGGACGTGGTACACAAGCCTAGACGTTGCAGAGTGCAACAATTTCAATGACCTCAAGAGTCTCTTCATTCAAAGATTCTCAGAGGCCAGGTACTCGGATAATATTATTGTGCAGCTGATGAATATCCAGCAAGGGGACAAAGAGGACATCAGGGACTACATTACTCACGTGCAAAGTCTCTATAAGAGAAACTGTCACGACCCAAAATGGGCCCAGCACTGACTCTCTAGGCACTAGATGGGCCTCTCTACACTCAAAGAACACACGCTCTCGGCCTCATAACCAAGAGCGTCTAAGGGGCACACTGCCCTAACTTTTATCGTAAATTTGATGTTTGTTTTGGATTGTAATCCAATGATTAAGCCTTCCCCGCACTCCTTAGAGGGAGTCCCTACACATATTGGTGTAAAACACCACATAAGCACAGACAGAGGAGGCACCCCTTGACTAAATGACGCGGCCCCACTGCGGCTTTCCTACACCTCGAGGATTGGCCCCTCGATGTGCCGCTAACACAAATAGCATGTATGTCACAAAACCCACTCTTGTTTTCAAATATTCTAGGAGATATAGATATTTTCCTCACTAAATAGTCCCCAAGGAAATCAATCGTCTAAACCATAGCTTAGGATATCTCACATACTCAATGTAGGTCATATGCATGAATACAATTGCAATGCATCCAGTAATGATGCCATGAGTTGCACACAATGCAATTGTGTATGAACCATAGTGCTCAATCATTTTATCATTTAAAAATCAACATTGTGAGGTGCAAAGACATTTCTTTCAATGATTTTAATCTACATGTAATGCTGCATTGCTGAGGGTCACAGCACCGAGCATTCTCGTACTGCTAGACCCTCTTAAACTTAAACCATAAACATCATATATGCCATGCATCAGTAAAAGATTAGAATTTAGAATCTTATCAGCAATTAGTCACCCTCTAAACCCCTCCTTCTCCCTACCGCTTAGGTCATGCATGTGTTGATATCTGTAGGAAGCATTTTTTAATGTGTTTTTCTTTATAAAAGTGATGAAGACTCCACTTTAACACAAAGACAAGGATGAACTAAGGCTCATCCCTCATGCTCCAACCATGTCACACATCCACACACATAAATCTTATTTTTTTCTTATTTTTCGAATACAAAAATCTTATTTTTTTCCTTTTATTTTTTCTTTTTTATTTATATATAAATATGATTTTTTTCCTTGACTGGCTCTTGAAGCCCCAAGTAACTCCTAATCCTACAAGCAACAATGTTGCTAGTGCTATCGCACTTTGCTTTGCCGACATGTTGTTTATTAGTCGCTTCATGAGAAGCTTGCTCAACATTAAGTCCGCCTCTAGCACTCTTTCCCTCTCTGCATATGATCCCATTTGGTTTCTATTTGCTAGAGCTAGACTTCTCGCATTTCAATATCTTGCCGCCATCTCCTAGTCTATTGCTGCTGGTTGTATGCAACTATACTTTGCAAGGCTTTCTGCACCAGCTTTCGTTCCTCCTCGAGGTCCGCTATGATATCTTCTAACCGTCTACCATGGTGGTCCCAGCCTGGTTTGTGCATCATACTCATTCACCATTTGTTGGATTTCGACTGGAAAATCCCTCAGGTCAAGCTCGTCGTTTTCACAGCTTAGACTGGGTTCTACCATATATGCGGCCTCTTGCTCCCCTAAATTGTCGATGAGGTTGATCGAGTCGGGAAGCATCACACTCTCAATGGTGTTGCTCCTTCGATGCATTTGGCCTTCTGTGTTGTGTCTGTCACTTGGTCCTACCAATTGGGGTTGCTTGATCACCCATCTAGGTTTGAGGGTCGTCTCCTATTGGTGGGTTCGTTCTGTTCATTAAGTCTATGTGTGTTCCTTTTTATTTACAAAAAATCCTCGATTTATGTTCACTCAGTGTGTGCATGGTACTCTTTTCCATGCATTGCGAGAAATCAGGCTTTCAATTTTTTCCAAGTGCACTTCAAGTGTTGAAAACAATGTGGGTGCGAACACGAGAAAATGAATGCATCTTCCGCACTTCGATCTAAGTTCTCAATCAAATAGGACTTTATACTCAGTTGACTAGTCACTCTCTCTAGTCTCTAGGGTTTGTGCTACGCTACTCAGCTCAATTAAGGTCAAATGGGGGTTTAGGGGTTAGTTTATGGCTCTAAAAGGGACTAAAAGTTGACGTGACTATCATCGGTCATGTCTAGCCATTGGATTGCAATTTCTACGGTCAACTATTCCTGTAAGGCTCTTGGAGCCTTCCCCAGTTGCGGGAGGTGTTCTGCCTCGCCCAAGATGAGCTAGATTTATCAGTTTCTCCTATCATAATCTTGGTCCGATTTGACAATGTTTGATTCTACAATGTCCGATCCTCAGACTTGGACATCTAATTTTCGCATGTCCGATTTTCGTGTATTCGATTCAATCTAGTTCGATTCTAGTAATACGATTGTTTTAGATCTAATTTAGACTGGTTTGAGTGGCCGATGGTCCGATTTTGTTTGTTTGATTTAGGTTCGCCGTCCGATTCTCAGGTGGTCTGATTTTGGGTGTCTGATTTGCGTGAGTTTGATTATCCCAATGCTTGACTGTCCAAATCAAACGGGCCATGTGTTTGATAGGACGGGTTGGGTGGTGTTTGAGTGACCTAATTTCAAAAATTGAACCATCTGATTATCTAGAATTAGACAAGTCTGAGTTCGATTCTGGAAATCAGACTCTGTCAGTCACGTCCAATTCCAACAGCCGTGGTTCCAAATGAGGCTAAAATCAAATCGATGGCAACAATTTTGGGCATGCTAGGTCACACAACCTTCTAGAATGCAAGAATAGAGAAGGGGCAACATTTGTATATTACTGGAATGGACAAAAAGCTCCAACAATCGATCCATTTCTTTGGCCATGGACTCTCTTCTCTCTCTCTCTCTCTCTACTATGCAGAAGCTAAAAATGATCCTTCCACCCCCTTCCTTGGGTCTTAAATCTTTCTTCTAATGCCCAAGTGCTATCCCGTTAGTGCTTATGCCTTGTCAATGGATTGCAAGCCCATTTTTCCCCTGTTTTTCCCCTGTTTTTCCCCTGTTTTTAGCAGAAACCCTAAAATGATTCACTTCAATTTCTTGATCCTATCCTACTCTAAATGCAACAAAAATCAAAACCCAAATAATACTAAAATTATTTTTCCTACTCATCTACTCATCAAAAACCCAAAATACTTACTTGTTTTCAAGATTAACAACCCCAAATCTCCTACCTATATCAAGCACTAGTTTTGGGATGCAAATCTACTTCGACGCTCAATTTGAGGCATGCAAGTGCTCAAGCTTGAATCCATTGGTCTCGGCAATGGAACCAGAAGGTAGTGGGATCTAATGCTCAACTACCAAGACCCACGGACCGCTTATTGCTTCAAAAATTTCAAGAGAAGCGCAAATGGCTATCTCTCACCTAGTCGATGCACCTTTGATCCTACGAGGGTGTAGTGAGCTTACATTGATGCCCAAATGAGTAGTCTCCTCCATCAAGCAAACCGGTAGCTCCACGATTGGAGATGAAAGCTCAAGCAACCTCAAGCCTCCTCCTTTGAGCTCCATCCTCCATAGCCACGTGTGAGACAAGAAGAAGAAGAAGAAGAAGAAGAAGAAGAAGAAGAAGAAGAAGAAAAAGAAGAAGAAGATAGGAGATGATGGAGAGCTTATTCTCCAAGATCCCTCACCCTCACACACTCACTCCCTCACACTCCCTCTCTCAGCAACACAAAAGTAAGCAAGAAGAAGAGAAGAAGAAGAAACCACTTTTGCCACACACCAAAGAAGGAGCTTCTCATTCACTTTTCAGGTTTATATACAAGCAACTCCTCATTCACTTTTTAGGTTTATATACAAGCCCTAAATCCCTTGGGCACCCATCCCCTTTTTTACATGATTGGGCATCTTGCCAAGGTCCTCTTTTCCTATTCCCTTCTAGTTGCCTTATCCCTTTACCTATGTCCGTTTGGACTTTACAACTTGCATAGGAGGGAGTCTGGCACTCTTATAAAATGAGTTACATTGTGCCCCGTGCTTTCCTTGTAATAGCCCTTGGAGGATCTCCTTCATCCTTGAGAGAGCATCCTTCATCCTTGAGAGAGCCTCCTTCATCCTAGAGAGCACCTTGCTAGAATATTCGGTACTCTCCTCTGTTTCTTCTAAGCTTGCCTTCTCCTCCACTTTTCTTGTTGCCTGGGTAGAACGAGCTTCTTCATTCACTTTTTGACTTGGGCTTTCTTGGTCTTCCTTTGATTCTTTTTGGTTGCATAGTCTATGCCCGTGACATGTCTTGTAACATTGCATGATTGATGTGTGGTCTGAAGGGTAGCGGGTTTGGGTTGTTAGTCATCCTCCGAGCCTCTATTGTGGTATGGTCAATGAAATTGCATGCCGCTACTAGATTGTTGGGTCTCCACTCTATTCACTCACTTGGGGAATCTAGGGTGTTCTACAACTAGGGTTTGGTCTAAGAAGGTCACAAAAACTGCCCAAACTGATGTTTTGTTCCCCTATTCGATTTGTAGGTTTTGGTTCGATTCTGGTCTATGCGAGTCTGATTTGTCTTAATCAAATGGTCAAGCTGTCCAATTTTTGGGCTACTCAAGATTTGTTCGAACGGACAATCCAATGCATCCAATTATGAAAATCATATGACTTTGGGGCAGTCAAATGGTTCGATTTTAGGAATCAGATAGGCCCGACTGCGATGGTGAGAATGAGCACAAACCTGATGAAAATCCAACACAATGCTCATGATGCCTCGTCCTAGTCCCCTAGAAAGCTTCGGGATCAAACAATAAGGTGTGAGCAATCAAAACAACTCACCTATAGCTAGCAATATCAATCCATATTGAAAGTGGGATTTGGGAAGGTAGCTTATATAGAATTTAGGGTAGACTCCACCTTTAAGTAAGACAACAAGATTTGACCATGTGCTCAAATAATAAAGGTATTGGGGGTTCCCAAAGTCCGTGGAAATTCCCAAATTCTCTAACATAGTGTTCTGCGTACATGAGTGAAATACATAGCAATGTTAGGTAAATACATGGTAGTAGACATAATAGCAAAGAATGCTAACTAGAGACCTCTTAAACCAAGTTGTTAGGTTTATATGGTCACAATGGCTAGATAAGAAAATATAAGAGGTTGATTTAGAGAAGCTCAACGAATCCTAGATCTTGCAATAGAAACTAGAACAAAAGAGAACGATGAAGGAGCTAGACCTTCCAGTCCAAACTTCACCCCGTTGAAACTCTTGATCAAATGATCATTGTACAACTCCACAAATTGAAAGAAGTAATGTCCTCTATCTTAGTAGGGTTAGAAAAAGCACCCAACTCATGAAGACAATTAGATATCCCTATAATCATGAATTAAGTTGAGAAGTACATGATGGTAGAAAATGATCCCTACATCTTTCTTGAAAAATTTAAGCAAGTTTGTGAGGCAAACAACTTCCAAGAGGATACCAAAAAAGAGTGTAAGACTTCAGGCTAGACTTCAAGCTATGTCCTAGTGAACAAGACTTGACTTAGTTTACTAGCCTAGATGATGCCAATATGAATAACCTCAACATGCTTAAGGACCTATTCATCAATAGATTCTTGAAAGTAGGAAGTATGAAGATGACCTCATTGTTAAGCTTATGAGTATGATTGAAATGGCAAAGAGAAAATTTGAGACTACATCAAGCACGTGTATAGTCTCTACAAGAGAATCCTTGCCATTGAAGGATCTATGCAAAGAGGTGTGTCAATAATATTCATAAATGGATCAAGAATGAAAAATTATGTAAAGCCCTAGTGAGTAACTCTAGCTTGAGAAGGTATTTGTTGGCTAATACGTTTGAGGAGTTCATAAAGGCTGATGACCTTTTGAAAGAAAGCAACACCAAAGCAATTCAACTAGCAAGTATAATTACCATTCATAGCAAGAGATCTACCATTTGAATTGAGCAAACAATACTTGAAATGCAACAAAAGAGAAAGGGAATTGACCTATTGCAACATATGCGACATCTCAAAATGGAGCTTGTCAACCTCCAAGAAGCCTTGAGACTATCCATAGGACCTAATGTGCAAAGTGTGCATTGCGAAGGCAAACACCTTCCAACAAAATGGCCCAAACTTTGACAAGTTCTTGAAGGAATTGTGGAAGATTTCATCCATTACTAAATGCTAAGATGATAGTCATACCTCAACCCATTTGAATAATAGTCTTACCCAATGAATAGGAAATTCAACTATGGAGAGAAGACCACTTAGCCCTCCCCATGCCAAATGAGCTGAGAAAACCCATATCTAATGTGAAAATTAATGCAAAACAAATACCAAGATCCCCTTAGGCCAATTGTAATACTTCCACAAAGTGGTGTACTAGTCCACTATGTGGAGGAGTCATTAGACAAAAATGTTTATCGAACTATATGGCCATATGTGAACCATTGTTAACCACCATGCATGTCATTATTATTAAATCTTGAACATGAGGAAAAAACAAAAAACCTAGGGGAAAAAGGTAGGAGTGGCTTCAAGCGCAACAAGTGTAGTAATATGGGCAATGTTACTTTTTCCAAAACACTTGCATAATTTAAATTTTTATTTTTAGTAATTATGAGAGTAGGGCTCACTCCTATATGCAATTTGTAAAAATACACAAATAATCAAAGGGTTGCATCATGAGGCATCCATTTGTCATACGATAATAATTTAGAGCACGCGCATAAAAGCATGAAGATGAAACTTGGGCAAAAGAGAGGCTCAAGAGAGTGGAAGGGCATGCAACTTTGAGACGGAGCCCTGACTTGGAAAAAATCTATATATAAAAATAAAAAAGTAAATGGATAAGTTCATTCTTGTGATGTGCAATCCTAAGAAACCTCTCTTGTTCCTTTTTGTTTATATCATCTTACTTTTAGAGAGAGAGAGAGAGAGAGAGAGAGAGAGAGAGAGAGAGAGAGAGAGAGAGAGAGAGAGAGAGAGAGAGAGAGAGAGAGAGAGAGAGAGAGAGAGAGAGAGGGGCTGATGTGCGAAGCTCTTCTCTCCTTTCTTATCCTCTTCTTTAACTTCTTTGTCTTCGCGAAGTGAGTTTGGAGCAATCAAAGCTATGGAGATGGAGCATGCTTAAGGATCATTGCTTGAGTTGTGGAGCCATCAAGAAGCCTTTGTGGATCAACTACAACAAGGAGATAAATTGCTAAGCTCAATATCATACCTATGAGTGTGTCCAATTGTAATGTGAGGGGTATCCGTAACCACATCCATTGAAGCACTTAAATCCATAAGCGTTCCATCAATTCTACTGACATTGAGCTTGTGAAAACTTTGACATTTTAGTTCTATTTCTAGGACCAACTGAATTGATTGATAAGACATACACTCTATATTATGAGTGGCAAAACAGAAGCTCACACTTAAAAATGTTGCATATAAGAGTTTAGGATTAGTAAATTGTGAGGAGATCGATTTGTTGTAGATTTTTAATTTTAATTTTGTTTTCATAGTTAGCATTGGCTTTGCAAGAATGTCAAAAACATGAAAAAACTAAAGCCAAAGGTAAAGAAATCATGAATAAAAAGGAGGTTTTTAAGACTATTGCCCATATGGTGAAAACGGATGGAAGTAAGGGGCTTAAACAAAGAAGGGGGATTAAAAATTGGTTTATAGCCGTATTTTTTCTTGTGGATCTTTTTTTTTGGTATTTATGGGCTACTTTGTAGGAGTAGCTCAATACATTAGCAATAGAGAAGGGAAAGGTAAAATCATAGTTTAGGTGACTTGTGGATTTCCTAGCGACATTGCAAAACAAGGTGGACCCTTTTGGTTTACCTTTGTTTTGATATTTAGGGTTTTTGTTGTGGCCCTGGGGGGTCCACTAGGGTTTACCGTATGGTACCACATGAGTGTAAGGGAGGGGGGTTATCGAAGGGAAGGAAGGTACATTTTATAAGGTAAGGTCCCGTAAATAGGGGGTAGATAAGGGGTATTTTCATATATTTCTTGCACATAGGTGATGTCTCCTTATTACTACTAGTGAATCCCTCGTGGTTGTGGCTTTTGTGTTGAAAAAAAGAAAGAGGGCTTAATTTTTATGTTTGTCTTTGTGGTTAAGAAGAAGAAGAATATGTTGGAAGGAAAAAAGTGTTGTGCTAAATGAGCTCAACTCAGTGGAACTTTAGACACACTCTTATTCCTTCAAGAGCTTTGACGCACAAGAATCAAATGACTACCTTTCACATAGTCTTTCGTACACAAATGCAAGCATTCATTTGTAGTGAGTGGTATGGCCTTCCTTCAATCCCATGAAGAATGTGCTTCGCACACTCCAAGATCCAAGTGAGTGCTCTTTTGACTCTCAACCCACTACAATCTCCACATGCAAAAGAGAAGGATGGGCATGGCAAGAGAGAGTGCTTGGAGAGAATATGAGTAGAGCTTCACCCTCTTGGTTCCTCCCCTCACTCTCTCACTCTCTTACTCTCAATCTCTCACTCTCACCCTCACTCACTCTCTCACAATGAAAGTAGGAAGACAAGTGCATAAAGTTTACATACATGAATAACTTGTTCCATTCATTCTCATCCTTTTTATACATGAATTCTAGGGTTAGGATTTTCCCATCCCTCTTGGGCATCTAGCCTCAACTTTTGGGACTTTAGACCGGTCATCTCTTATTGCATGCTTTTCCTAAGGTGAGAATATACTAGAACCTTTTCAGTTTCGCTATTGGAGCCTATATTCTATTATTACAAATTGCATGGGAGGGTGCTTGACTTGTGGATTTACATGATAAACCAATACGATGTCATAACCGCTTGATAATTTAATTGTGTGACTAGATAATGCACATTGTACTATGGATAATAGTTCAACACTCCTTCATGCTTGCTTGCATGTTGCTTCTTGCAATTAACATTATCTCCCTCCTAAACGAGTGATAGTCCCATGGCACTCTCCATTGTAGATGTGGCAAGCTTCAACTTGCACCGAAGATGTGGATGCTAGGGACAATTGTGTGTCACCTTGGAGAAACCCTGGTGGAGTTGTTGTTGAAGAATGCTGGCTATGCGTAGTTGAGTGTGATTAATAGGCGACATGAGTGTTGTAGTTAGTGGTATGGCTCATACTATCTTGGTAGTTGTCATGGCTATTATTGTTGATACTTTTGGGATTCTCTTGGTGACTTTTGATGGTGATTATTCTCTTGGTAGTCTTTAATGGTGAGACAAAGAATAGAGGTATTGTGCTAAGGTTGTCAAAGAGCTAATGGTGCACTATTCCTTGAAATCTTTAGTTCATGCAATTGAAAACTCTCATGTGGTCTCTCCCTAGGGGCTAGTGCTAGTCTTCTTATCATGCACAAGACATATTTTGTTGGTTTGGGAGATGAGTTGAACTCCAAAGAAGCCTAAAGTGTTGTCCTACACTTGAGAACCCAAACCATGCATAAGTTATGGTGCAAAGATTATGCAAGTACACATGAATAGTTAGGTATTACTTAGTTAGAAGATAGGAATTTTTTATTCCTTATAGCTGTGTTGTTGATGAAGAGATGGAAAAAGTGTTGTGACTAGTTGAAATCATTCTTGAAGGATATTCTAAGGACGTCATTAGTATGTTGGATAAAATGTGATGTAAGTGAATGGCCTAAGCACAAGGGTCTTCAGTAGTTGAAGCTGCTTTCAATGAGGTTGAAGAGAATGGTCTCTTCTTCCAACACTTTTCCACCTTGCTTTGTTGGGGCATTGATGTCATCTAAGAAAGGATATGTGAAGTAACCTAGGGTGACATGCCTAACCATAGGCAAGGCATGCTTCCTAGGTATGTTCTGCCCTTGATGTGTCATAAGTGTGTGTGGGGGAATGAACAAAAGGGCTAGGGGATTAGAGACAGAGCCACCTACTGACCAAGGCCATCAGGCATACCTAGTTTGAGGACCCCTAGGTGCATTGCAATGAGTGTGTGTGCATTTTTTTAATTTTTATGTTCCTTTATTTTCTTTTCTTTTGAATAATATAACAATGTCATATAATGGGGCTTCGAGCCTTACAAAAGGGATAGCGGATTTTTTAGGCTTGAAGGCTAAAAATGATTACTCCTTGAGAAAGTAGATTTGCTCAATCTTTAAGTCTTGATTTGAAGCTATGAAGAGCCTATTGTTGATGAAGAGTGGGAAGTTTGGAAGATGATTGAAATTCATGGATAGCCATTGCTCTTCATGATTGAACGGTAGAGAGGTTGAGATAATGATAAGATTGGCTCCTTAATACTAGCTTTTCTTCTTACATTCCCTTGGAGTTAGTTGAGAATCCTACACATCCATGGCTTCAATATTATTGTGTCATTCATAGCTTGTTGACTTGTTGCTACTTATCATATCATTCACCACATGTTTGTTTGTATTCATTTGATAAGGCTTGAGAGCACATGCAGTCATGCTCAACAAGGACTTCGAGAAAATTTGAAAGTTGTTGTTAATATCACTTACATGTTCATGTTGTTGAATTTTTTGACATTTTGGCATTTTTTTTGTTTTATAAATCTTGTTTTATATAAAATGCATGAGTTTTTATGGTACAGGGTTATTTTGCCAAGATGTGAGCCATTGATAAAAATCAAGATTTTATCAGAGTGTAACATATTTGTCAAGAAGTTGCGGTAATTTTTCCATTAGGGTTAGATATGCAACAACATCAAGTATGATACCTCCTTGATTTAATATGCTGCAACATGGAGCTCTTCTTCTGTGTGAGGATTTTGTTGAGTAAGGGAAGGTCTAAGAGAGGTCCACCTAGCATGCCTTCTTGTACTATGGTAAGTACTCGAAGGAAAGAGCTATGTATGTTGGGTCAATTTGGGATTTCTAGATAGCTCGTTGTTGCTTTGAAATAGTCATGAGCCAAATTTTGACTCTAGATGTTGAGGTTCTCATAGTATACCAGACTTTCTTGAATGGGGTACCATTTTCTGCCTATGCTTCTAGTGCTAATAATTCCTTAATGGTTGGGGCCATAATGAATTGCAAAATGTTGGAACCAATGATGTACTAAGTCATAAAAGGTTATCTAATTGATCACTATATTGCTCACTCAGACGTTCTTGCCATTTGCTAAATAGTGGCCATGTTAAGTAATCCTCAAATTTCTCAAGGGGGATTCCAACATTAGATTGGGCGTAAAACATGCAAGGAACGTGATTTTATAACTCAATTCTTGAAGGTAGATAGTAGTTGATTTTCATTGTGGGCGATCTCTACTACAATATCTTTTAATATTCTCAACTACAAGTTAGGTTTTAAGTGAGATGAAGGTTGGATGGGTTAATCATGACTTAAGAGTTGTTGACTCACTTGAACTTGTTGGGTTTGTGCTAGTAGCAATCTTTTCCCAATTAGTAGGCATATTTTCCTTTTTAGAGTTGGTGGGTTTAGTCACAACAGGGAAGTGTGACTATTATGGTTCCACTTCTTGATGGGAAGTAGTAAGGACTGAGTCAATGGGTTTGGAAGTTATAACAGTTGAGGGAAATTGCAGTCTTAGATCATGGTTTTGTTCAAAAGGATTCTTGGGGTTAAGGAGCTCTTGTGTGTCTCTGACCCCTTGTGGATGAATCTTTAAGGGCAAATATTTGTCCCTTGTGGACTATCTACTAGGGGTTCCTTTAGGATGTATGGATTCTTGGCCTAGATTTCTAGGATGATTGCTTTAGTCTATTCTAGTAGTATGAGGTGAGCACATAGGCAAGTCACTCTGCTTTTCATTCTTCCATGAAGGAGTGGATGGCACTAGGGAAAAAACAAGAGCTAGACTAGGTTTCATGTCATAGAGCCATAGATTAAACCACTTGAAGAATTCGGGATTATATTGAAGTGATGAATAGCCATTTATAATTTTTGGGTCTTGGGTAATGAAAAACACATAAGCATTGACATAAACTACCATACTTCTAACTCCTAGTCCGCTAGCCATGTGTAGTCTTCTTCGACTAGAAGCTTATTGAACAAGGGATGATTTTGGGTAGTGGCTGAAAGTTTGACATCATGAACAATTTATAATACTCGTAGGGATATAGCAGCAACATATGTGGAGTCATGTAGGGATGTCCAAAGAGCTTTCCTTTTGTTGACTACTATTGTCATTAGTTGGTAGCCTATTTTAGCTGCTAGAGTTTTGTTGGAATGTCATTTGTATGCAAAGGCACCTTGCCCTTTTTCTTTCCGTTCTAATGCTTCCTTATTGGAGGGTAGCATAGAAAGAAGGTGTAATGAAACTAACCTAGCTTACTCGTTCGTTCACTACGAGGGTTGCCGTCATCCTTTTTAGGGGAAATGACATTCAAGATACCGTCGACAACCAGTCTGTGTGGACCTTGACACTCTAGATAGTGTTCCTGATGAAGAGCCATTGTAGTCGATCTTAAAGTGTAGCTTACATAGTCTTTTTCAATGTGGACAGACGTGACTATGATATGGAAATTTTCCTACCAAACAATGTGAAGTTTGATGTGATCATTCTCTCCATAGGTTGAAATAGGAATTGTAGTTGATCAACAAGAAGTTTGAGATGAGCTACAAAGGCTCAAAAATCTTCATGATCACAAGCAATATAGCACCCTGAATTTTTGGCACAGGCAGCTTGAGTGCATGCTGAAGTACAATGAGATCTAGAGGTGGCTAATAAGCCATTTGAGCACTCAGTGGAAAGCTTAGAGCATGGAGGCTTAAGCTATCAGGTCCATTTTGACAGTAGAAATCATGGGAAAGAGAGAGGATGGAGGTTTTGGCTATGGAGGATGAAGGGAGCTTGAAATGGGAGAGAGAAAGACTGTGTCTGAAAAGTAAACCCTTCCCTCTCAAAAGTAACCCCCATTAAACTCAACCTCAACCTAAGTTACCTGCATTTTGTCCATCTCTTTTCATTTTTAGGCCAAAATTGAGCCATGAACTGTTAAAATTGGATGGAGCCCGCCATTGCCCACTGGATATTGTCAAGATCCACCATCTTTAACACGGTTTGAAGTAGTACAACAACTTGACTAGTCACTTTCAAGTAGAAACCAAACCATGTAACTGTGTCTTCAACTCTAGTTACACAGAAATGATGTCTGTAACTAGATCCTCCATGAAAATGACCTCCCCAGCCAGATCATAATCATGAAAATGATGGAATTAAAGCCTTCCTTGGATCAAAGCAAGGCTCTGATACCAATGTAATGAAACTAACCTAGCTTAGCCTAGACTCGCCTAAATCCATGGCCAACCGGATCAACAAGAAACCAACAAGACAAATTGAAAGGGAAGGAACTAATCTGCATTAATCATGGCTGGCAGCCATAGCTAAACTAGGAAAGAAGTACAAGAAAGTTACCAAAACATGAATTCTCCAAATGATCCTCCAAGATGATGCTACATTTGGCTGGCTTCACCTTTTATAGCTTTCCCTAGCCAACCCTAGCTAACCCTAATCCTCTAATTATAGGGTATATTTACATATGTCAGCCCATTTATGGCTGTAATGGTATCCTAAATACATGGAAAATTTTCCTACATTACAGAAGGAATTAGATGCAACTTTCTATTGCAGCTTTTGGCATACCTTTCACGATTTCCTTCCTCAATGATGGTCATGTAGTGAAATAATTTTTTTTGCTACTTGTCCTAGGTCAATGACTTTCCTAAAAGTTTTTTATACTCATATGTGAGTTGGCCAATGTCATTGTAAATGTACAGACATGTGAGTAAAGTTATCTTTCCATCCAATTGAACTAACCACTTCATTATCGACTCATTGGTTTGTTGTGCTAGCTCATTAGTCATCTCCTCAAGACATTAGGGCAAAAAATGCTTCAAAAAGACACTTGTAAGAAAATGATTAAGTTGCTAATTAGTTGAGATTTTGGAAGAGTGAAAACACCAAATTTGGTTGCTCAAATGTGATTAATGAGAGAGTATTGAAATCATTAAAGAGCTCATCCATGAATTGTCCCTCATCTTTAATTTATGTCAGGCCTTTTCGGTTGTTTTTTATCTTGGAACTTGGGAGAATTTGTATTTTTGAGAAATGTCCACCTATATCGCGGTTTGTCGACTCCCGCGTCTTCTTTTCACACGCTCTTTCTCCATGCTCTTTTGCCAGTCTCTTTCGCCATTCTCTTCTTTGTGCTCACTTTCTTATCATTGTGATTGTTGATCTGCTAAAATGTTTATCAATACCTTTGCAAGTAATACAGATGCGAGCACATGAAAGTACAAACTTACCATCCAACTAGATCCAATTTATTCATATTGGAGAAGTATACATCGTCGAGTAAAAACAAATGAGATGGAGGCCAACAAATTGCAAACTTAGGGAAAGAAACATATAGATTTGTGGGTGGATGGAAACATTTATCACAAGGATCCTTCAACATGTAAACCTCCTATTTTTTTTAATACTCATGACTACGTGGGATATGTTGGGGAAGGTTATAATGGGATGCTTGGCTATTGTAAAAGGTTATACTCTACATCTTACACATACATGGTTCAGATGAATGAAATGAGAAAAGCATTTTTATTGCACAGACAAGAATTTTTGAGCTTACAAATAAGATTGATGTTTTGGAAAATGCTAATAAGTCATTACAAGACAAGCTAGCACACTTAAAGAAAACTCCAATAGAATTCAAAGAGAGAAAGAGAGTATTAAAAAATATAACTAGCTTCTATGAGAGAGTAAAGAAAAGAAGAATGAATCTTGCAAAGAAATATGTCTCTAACATGTCAGGTATTAATATTCGAGAGAGTGAGGAGAGAATCAGTTTTTTAAAAGAGACCATGAATAAGAATGATAATTTGAGGATTCTTAGGTCACCTTAGAATATGGATTTGAGAGGCTATTGGTCAAGGACTTAAAGGACACAGTAAAACCAAACAAAATTGTAGAGACATGCGATCCTATGGGCATTAGTCGAAAAGGTTATCAGGCCGTCTCAAGATTATGTTTTAAAAATCTAAAATGTAATAGAATAACTGCATTTGGATTACCTTGAGCCCTAAGAGTATCTATTGTAAGGACTGCCATGAATCCTAAGATTCCACAAGTTTTTTGGGAATACATTCATATTGAAGCATCTATGCCATATGAAAAGACAAAAAGAAAATCTAGTTTTGAATACAATGTATTTAACAATATATAGGTTGATCTAAGAAGAGTGCAGATTGCAATGGTTCACATGTATATACTCACGTTAGAGGAATGTCACGGTGTTTTGAAGTTTGCCTTAAAGTTAGATGAAGCACATATTCAAAAAGAACAAAAGATGAAAAGAGTTAGCATTTGCATCATGAACAGGGTATTGGAATATAGCAATGGTGCGGGTCAAGCACCAGTGCGTAAGTTCCAGTTTGAGATGGAGATTTGGTGGGTTGGCGCAGCTCAGGTACCAATTGAGAATCATCAAACACTCAAATGGTTGTTTACTCATACATGTATTCCAAACATTATTAAGTCTCAAAGTGAAGGAGAAATGTTGGTTGTTGATGGGGTTGGTAATTTTAATGTGGAATGGCACATGAGCGTTGACTTGAAAACTATCAATTGTATGCTTGGAATATGTAATGGGGCAAATGCAAAAATTATCCTTGTATTTATTGCGTGGAAAGTGTTGGGTCTAAAGATTGAAGCAACTTGCGCCCTGTAAGAAGAGCCCCAACTAGAGACTCTATAGATCTAAGTTAAAAAAAAAACAAGGATGATATATGGGATCCGATTCTTTCAATTCCTATTACAAATGTTCATATATGTACTTTGTATGCAGAGATTAGAATTATTGATAAACTTCTCAGGTTGCATCTTGACTATGCATTACTCAATCAAGCCTTTGTATTTATTGGATGAGTGTATTGACAAATGTGAGGCATTACTCTCCAAAATGGGTTTTCATGGAGGTCAAGTTCACTTAAGAAAATATCCAACACTTTCAGGGATGTCTTGGTTGATGTCTCAATGGGAGGCTCAAAAGCTAGACGTTTTTTAGGAAACCATACAGGAAAACAAGTGAGCATTACTTGTGAGCATTGGAGAGAGTTGTGTGGGATAACGACAAATGTTACAAGCACATCACAACTTTCATTTCTAAGGATGGAGGTTTGGAGACACCTAGATGTCTTCCTAAAGCTCAAGCAACAAATAAAAACCTACACGTATCTAGAAGAGTTCAAATGCTCAATTACAAATCTTTTTCAAGCAATAAAGGAGGCATGGGGAGAAAAAGATACCACATTTTATTTGGTAAGAGAGAATATTTAATCCAAGCTTTCTTGATAAAATTTCCATTGGCGTAAAATGATCGTTACTCTTATGAATTTGTACCATATACTTCATATCCATGGGCCTTACTTTGTGGAGGAGCAAGGCCCGCTAGCAACTTATAGCGGCCAAGGCATAGAAAAATCTCACTATCAAGTACACACAAGTTTTTTTTGAAGCACAAGACATGGAGGAGGAGTTACAAAAAGCAATGCTCTTGAGGAGCTATTCAATTGGTTTTTTCGACAACAATTTCAAAGAATGAATACTTCAACTTGAGAATTCATAGTATTTTTCAAGAAAGAAAGGTACAAAGCTAGCTCTCAGGAGCCTTTACATCATCCTCCCCCTCCGGGATATTTCCTCTATAACACACGAATTTTCTTCTCTTGTAGAGCCAACTATTGATTTTATATCAGTTCGATTTGTTGCTAAAGAATAAGATGAGAGGGCCAAAAAAGTATCTTACTCTAGAAGCAAAGAAACTAGGACCATAACCAAAAACTCTAATTATAGTAATCTTCTCCAAAAACATCACCTTATGTGCATTGTACTGTAACCCAAAGAAACCAAGTAGCCTTGTAAGTGCCTTGACACATAGTATAGATCATGTTGCTTTATCTGAGAAGATGTGATGAAATACCAAGAAAACATGCGGATCGGTCCTTGCTAAGTAATGGCCAAGTGCAACATCTTTCAGTGAACTAATACCAACTCTTGTCCCTTTACCCCGTCCCAAGAAGTTATCGAAATCTTCAATCTCCAACTATAAAAAAAGATAAATGTTAAATAAATGTTGAGATCAAACATATTAATGTATATCTTACAGAATTTGAGATAATAGTACCAATTGATTTTCATCATTCTCTAGCTTAGTTGGATTCCATATGTTAATTGATGATTGTGCCTCATTGGTATCTTCCAATTCTTTAACATATTGCGACTCTTCTATTCCAAAAATGAAAATTCCAAGTCGGTCTTGAAAGCCATGGAACTCCTCTTTAGTAATCCCATACTCTTTCTCAGCATTCTTTGACTTACGAAAACAAAGAGAAAGGAAATCCCCTGCTTCAATAAACTTGTCGTCCGTAATTTCGGTGTCAAGTTTAAGTAACTTTTCTTTCAATTCATTTTTGACGTCAAGAATGCCATTTGTAGCATTAGAAGCCTCTACAATGATCTCTAAACAATAATCCTCCCTAAGATTAAAGAGCTTTTGGATGTCTGCTAGTAGTATGTATTCCTTGTCCTTGATAGGGAAAGTTGGAAGTGAAGCAACAGTATAAAAAGAAGAGTCATATACAAGATCTGCATTTGTATGGTTTTCTTCAATAATGGTCTCAGCTTTGAATTGGGAAACATCTAGTTTGCCAACAATATATGCTTCTTGCTTAGGGTCCAAACATTCCTCTGCATCCTTGTCATTTTCTACCTGATACAAAAGGCAGAAGCCGGAACATTTTGGACCCTCTAATTGTTGTTCATCAAATTTAACAGGATATTTAACAAGAGTATACGCAATGAATGCAGTTGTTTTTGACATTAGCCTGCATTTCCCAAAATGAGCAGAATAAAACAAATCTGAGGTACAAAACCTGTCAAGAGAATGAGATGTACACTTTCTTGAAAACAAAGCCTTCTTTGAAGGTGAGCTCCCAATAGGTATGTGAACATATTCCTTTGCATCCTTTTCAACTACCGAAAATGTAAGAATTTCAAACTTAGTAAACTCCTCCAGGAAAAACTTCTTGCATTAGTTCAATACATGGTCAATATCCCAGTCAGGGTTGAAAATATCCTTTGCAATTCTGTAATAAGATAACTCCATGCAATTGTGAAGAAGAAAGTCTAGGAGCCTTTCTGATGGAGAAACCTCTGTGATCTGAGACAATCCAGAAACCCTCAATGGTGACTTGCCTTCGACTAGAGACTTCCTAGCACTTGCTGCTGAACAAGGGAAGAAAGCTGTGGGAATTTTAGGGGAGACAACCAGAAGCCCTTGTTGACCCTGATGACAATCTTCTTCTTTTCTTCTTAGGGGTTACCTACTCTTAGGAGCCTGCAACATCCTTAGGTTCAAACATGAGTGAAAGCACGATACGGCGTGAAAGTGTGCACTCGACCTCATGAACAATGCCTCCTCACTTCGTATTTGCAGATCTACAATATGGTATGAAAGTGCACAAGTGACCTCAAGAACAATACCTCCTCGCTTTTCGTATCAAGGAATTCAGCGAAATGGCACAAATTGACATATGAAAAACTAAAAGTGGACCTCAACTCTAGATAGGATTGATAATTTGCCAAAAAAATCATAAATTTCTAATTACTTGTTTATATAGACCGACAACTATTTGCCATGTGGAAAGCTACGTAGACAGCCACGTGGATGGCCCGTGCAAACCTTAGCCAATAAAACAGTGCCACGTGTTGCCTATCATGCAAGTATAAAAGATCAATGCCAGCTTATGTGGCTCACTTTTTGAATCCAAGTGTGCAAATTTCAAACCCACGCTTCATTCCTATCGCACCGTATATCGGTCATCTACAAATATGATGCGAGTAGCTTGATTTTCAACCTGCGCTTCAGTCTTATCGCGCTGTATAGGTCATCTGCAAATGCGGTGCAAGTAGCTTGATTTCAAACCCACGCTTCACTCCTTTTGCATCGTATTTGTTGTTTTTGTTTGGGGTTTAAGGTTTCTTATTTATGGTTTTAAAATGTTCTAACTTGTCTCATTTTCCAATAGGCCATAGCTAGGATAAAGCAGACTGCAAGGAAGGTGTATATAGACAACAAAGAGAGTGAGGAAGAGACAAGGTCATCAGCTCCTCAATCTTTCCCTCCTGAGACCCCTCCTACCCTTGGTTGCCCTCAGTCTCCTACCATGGAATCTAAGCAATCTAGTGCAGAGACAATGTCTTCTCCTGCCCATAGTAAGCTTCATCATGTACAATCCTCCCCTACAATTGCCAAGTTTCCAACCTCCCTTAGAGCCCCTATTCAACAAACAGAGAGCAACTTAGACCCTCTTATGCCCATGGAGAAGAAGACCCTTCCAAGTCCAAGAGAAAGAGAAAGTTTAGATTTTATTATGTTTAGAAATCTTTTAGTGAGATAATGAAGGCACAAAGAGCTACACAACATGTGATTCCAAAAACAAAATTTATAAGGGTTGTCAAAGAAATTTCTTATAGATTATCAAGGGTGTCCACAAAAGTTGGCACACAAAAAAAAAGGCAGCTTGCAACTATTCTTTGCCCTCAGGATGCTGCTAAAGACTTCGTTATTGATTTTATGAACGATGCTTACATTGTTACTGCCCACACTCATAGAGTGACTTTGATTAACAAGTCGTCTCATCATCTCTTGTAATCTAGCTAGCTCCATCTTAATCTCTGCTAGCTCTTGGCTTGAGTCAGTTCCCTTTCCTTTATCTTGAGTACTTGGGCCTGATCTTTCACTTGTCATCGAAACTCTCTCAAAATTCCTAAAGGTAGTCTCCTCTCGATTCAAGCTCTTGGAACTTCCCTCCTTGAGCTAGTTGTCCACTCAAATTGCCTCTTCAAGGATCCTAGCCAGCGTTGCTCTAAGCTCACGTTGCCTACCAAGGCCTTGTAGAGCTCTTTGCTTTGTATTCCATTAATGAATACTGTGGACACTGTTCTTTTGGTTGGTCGCTTTGCCAGTTGGGATTCTCTTGAAGAGACTCCTCACGTGGGTCACATAATCCTGGATATCTTCCTTATCCCTCTGCTTGACATTCATCAGTTGCACTAGCAGGTTATCAGAGTACCGTGGCTCGGAGAATCTCTTAATGAAGAGATTTTTAAGGCTATTGAAGTTAGCTCACTCATCAGCATCTAGACTTGTGTACCAAGTCCTTCCCTTATCGCCTATGCATAGATCAAATGCTTTCGAGCATTGAGTAAGGTCGGTGAGGCCGTTGGCCTTGCAAACCTACTCAAACTGCTCCACTAAGCTGTACGGATCATTATTCGGCTGGTATTTATCCAACTTCTTCTCGGACAATGGGGATTTTCAATTAGCTCTTGGAGCCCTGGTTAACTCCTATGAGTAGTGATGTTGCTAGTGCGGTAGCACTCTGCTCTGTTGCTATGTTATCTAGAAATTGCTTTGTCAGAAGCTTGCTCAGCATGAGGTCTCCTTCTGATGCTCTCTCTTTCTCTACATCTGGCCTTGTGTGATTTCTGCTTGCTAGGACTAGCACTCATCACTGGATCTCTCACATTTCCATGTTCTGGTGTAAGCTCCTAGTCTGCTAATCCTGATTATAAGCCACTATGCCTTGCAAAGCCTTGCATGATAGCTTTCTTTCCTCTACGCTAGGAAACCTCCCAGATCAAGCTCCTCGTTGCACCTACAATCTGAGCTATTCTATGCCATATCTGTGGTCTCGTGCTCCACCAAGTTGTTGATGAGATTGATTAGGTTGGGTAGATCCACTTCTTCGATGGTGTCTATCCTTGTTGTGCCTAGCCTCTTTCTTGCGTTTTCAGCGTGATCCTATGCTTGGGGTTTCAATCAACCAACTATGTCTCAGGGTCTTCTCCTACTAGTGGGCTACTTCAGGTTATTACGTTTGAGTGAGTTCCTTGTTAATTACAAGCAATTCTCAATTTACAATCACTGTGTGTGTGTGTGTGTGTTTGCTCTTTTCCATGCGCTATGTGCAATCAGACTTTCAGCTTTTCTTAAGTGTATTTCAAGTGCTGGAAAATAGTACGAGTGCGAAGACAAGATGACTATTCTCTGATTGCACACTCTCGCTTGTATTCATGGTCTGTAAGCTCAGTTCCTAGCCTTTCTTGCTGCATACTAGGGTTTGCGTTGTGTCGTTCACTTTGTTCAGGGTCAATTTAAGGTCTGTTGGTCAGCCTACGGCTCTAAGTGTGTCGAATTTGTTGCTAAGTGTGTCAACATTGTTCTCGGTCATTCGGATACGATTTCTAGGTTTGGAACTGCCTGTAAGGAATTCCATGAATTCTCCTAGTGCGGATCATGCTCTACATGATCCAGGATGTGTCAGATTCCCAAATTCATCTGTCAGGGTGGTGTGTCCGATTGTGCAAGGTCCGATCCTAGAAATCAGATGTCTGATTTACCAATGGTCTGATTCGGTCTGGTCCAATTCAGGTATGTCCGATTGTCACAATCGGATAGGGTGTGTTCGATTAGACAGGGAGGTTGGTCCGATTTGGATATGTCCGATTTCTGGGATGATTGGACGGGTCTCGACACAGTGGGTCCAATTCTCACCTGTCTAATTCTTGGAATCAAACGACAAGATGAGGTGATCTGAGTGGTGATGTGGTTGAGTCCACTTCTAATTGTCCAATTTTTGAAATCAAACAAGGCATTTTGTCTGAGTGTTCGATTCTGCAGAATCGAACGTTTGATTTTGGGAATTAGACACTGGTAAACTTGTCCGATTTCGATAGCTAAAACACAAATTTGACTAGGATTTGATTAAAATCTAGCGATTCAATCTATGATGGGGGCTTAGGAGGGGCATATGAAGGGGGGTTTAGAAGGGGGGGGTAGTAGGAGGGAGGGCTTAGAAGGGGGCTAGGAACAGGGGCTTAGAAGGGGGTTAGGAATAGGGGCCAAATTAGGGGGGGCCCAAATTTAAAGGGGAGTTAAGTTTAGGGGCGGGGCCAAATTTAGGGCCAAGGCGGGCAAATATGGGAGGTGGGGTCAAAGATGGGGGGGGGGGGGGGGGGGGAGGCCGCCCACGGGAGGGGATGAAGGACAGTGGCGAGGGGGGGGGGGCACGATGGCGCCTACGGGAGTGGACGAAGGAAGGAAGGAGGGAAAGGAGGTAGAGACGAGGCGGGGAGGGAGGGCAGGAGGTGAGGGTGGGGAGGTTGCAAAAGAAGACGAAGAGAAAGAAGAAGAAGAATAATAATAATAAGAGGAGAAAGAAGGAGGCGATTGGCCGTGGGGAGGAGGGTCAACTGTTGGTTTTTTTAAAAAAATGTTTATTGTGAGTGGTTTTTTTTTGTGTGTGTTTTTTTTTTGAATGCTTAGGTTGATTGACTTTTTTTTGTTTGTTTTTTTGTTTATTTTGTTTTTTTTAAAAAAGTTGTTTGATTGGTTTTTTTTGGTTGGATTTGGTTTTTTGTTTTGTTGTTTTTATTTTTTTTTAAAAATGAAAGAAAAGAAAGGCTCGAAAAAAAAAACCAGAATGCACCCCCGTCCCATGCATATGCACGGGGGGGTAAAAAAATTTGCAGTGACGGGATTAAACACGGCCAGGACGTCGGGACGAAAGGGCGCGAAGAGAATGGGGCGTCTCGAGGCATGTAAATTTAAAAATGCGCGTGTTCATGCGCGAGGCAAAGCACCCGGGAACATGACAAAACAAAGAAAATTTGATAACTCACAAACCTTGCATCAGAACATAATGCAGTAAAAATGAAAACTAGGCCAGAAGGCAAGGGGAGACTGTAAAAAAGTATAACGGAGTGTCCGGGATCAAATCAGGGCGTTCTCATGGAAAAAAGACAAAAAACAAGTGCGAAAACCCATACGACAATTAGTATCAAAGAATCCATTTGCCGAAATGAAACATAGGAAAAAGGAAAATTGTAAGAAAAGCTATACCGGACAGGCCTATCATGTCAGAACACAGTTTCAACAGAGATGAGACCCGTCACATGGAAAAAACCCAAAAATCAACCCTGAAATAGGATACAAAAATTAATAGCGAATGATCCGTGCACTGGAAGGGAGGGCAAAAAAAAAGAAAAAATGTGAATCTTCAAGGCTGTCACATCGAATTGCAGTTCGGATAGGGTTAGAGGCGTTCACATGGAAAAAAAAATGGAGCTCGATAACACCAATAAAAATTAATAACAAAAAATCGAGAGGTCAAAACAGGGTGGAGGAAAAAGTAGAATTAGGCAGGAAGGGTGTCCAGATAAGGTAATCCAGTCAGAATTGAATTCTGAGGAGAATAGGACAAGTTCACATAGAAAAAGGTAAAAAATATGCACGAAAAAGACATGAAATCGTACAAAAATTAATTACAGACAAACCATACATCAAAATGATAGGTGATGAAAATAAAAAATATCCTAGGAAAAGCATAGGATATGGCTAGTATGTTAGATTATTGTTTTGAAGCGATAACGACGCGTTCGCATGGAAATACATCCAATTGTGCAAGAAAAACTTCAAAAATGAATAACGTAAAAACAGTAAATCTCACACTCTGTTGAAAGATACAGAGGGCAGAGCCCATTCCTGAACCCCATTGATGTAATTCTCACATTTACTTGTGCAGAGGTTGTATGCCTTGTGTGCATTTGATGGTGCAACAGTGCATCCCACCTTGTGCCAGCATACAGTGCAAGAAGGAAGGCCAGGGAGCCTTATGGTGCAGTGCACAAGAACAGATCATGTGTTGTGCATTGAGAGGCCCAACCGGTGCATGCAACACTCCATTACACATCTCGCCTCTCATTTTATTTGAAGGAAAAGAGTGGTTACTCACCCCACCCTCTATCTCACACTCTTTTGATAGATACAGAGGGCAGCCCATACTCACGTCCCCATCCTGTTAGATTAAAGCTCGCATCACTTAGGGGGTTGATGATGAATACCACGTCGGCTGTTATTGTCAGCAGAGTGTTGAAGATGATGCGTATCCAGGGAGGTAGCTGACACGTCTGGTACTTCAATGATTTGTATGAAAAGTCATCTGTTAAGGTGGGTAGACTGACTGATATTGCAGAGACAACGCACCAAGGAAGGTGGCTTCAAATTTCTTCTGGAAAGGTTTTGCTGGTAAATCAACTATCCTGAACTGCGGGGTGTTACCACCTTTTCCACAATCAACTTCCCGCCCAAGGGTGTTTCCATCTTTTCTTGGAATGAGGCCTGCTATGACAGGGAACTTTTTCATTTTCTCCCATAACAGTTTGTTTGTTTTTTTTTTCATTTTCTTTTTTTTTCTTTAAATAAAGAGAATAGTAGAAATACCATGTAGCAGAACCATTCACATTACCACTACTGGATCAGACGAGAGGAGAACAGAGTAAGGATGGGAGGTGTTTGGGAGGGGTTAGCAGAACAAGACCGCCTCATGAGGAAGATCATAAGGGCTATCAGAAGCACAAGGAGAAGGACAGTGTGATGCCCACAAGGAAAAGGGTGCGTTGACTATGATTGTTAGGATCCCCAAGGAGGGAAGTGCTTCTTCAGACAATAGCCATTGATCATAAAGGGATCATCAGAGGCATCAACGGCCTGCACTTGGACAGAGCCATTAGGATTGACATTAAGTACCTTGTACGGGCCCATCCACCATTGTTGAAGCTTGCTAGAAAACTTGCCAAATTGTGAATCATAGGCCAGGACAAGATCACCTTCTTTGAACTCCTTGTGCTTGATGAAACTGTCATGATAGGCCTTACGTCGTGCTTGAGTGGTTTCCATGCACTGCAAAGCCATCTTGCAAGTCTCGTCTAAACATTCCAAGTGCAGGAGATGGTGTTGCAGTGACTCATCATCTCCCAAGCGTTCTTTAATTGCCACTCACAAAGAGGGCAATTCCAGTTCAATCGAAAAAACAGCTTCTGTACCATACACCAGTTGGAAAGGAGTTTGTCATGTAGCAAGCTTATAGGAGGTTCTGTATGCCCAAAGGACCTCTGTAAGCCAATCGTCCCAATCACGAAGATGTGCGGCAATTGTTCTTGTCAAGATCGAGCAGAGGATGGGGTTGGTGACTTCAACTTGGCCGTTGGCTTTGGGGTAGTAAGGAGTGGACTTGCAATGGCGGATCTTATATAGCTCTGTTAGCTCTTCCATGATTTTGTTAAGGAAACGAGTACCTCTGTCACTTACCAGCTTGAGGGACTACTGAAACGGGTGATAATATTCTCGTACATGAACATGGCTATTCTATTACCATCATCCCACTTCAGAGCTTTAGCTTCACACCACTTTGTGACATAATCTGTATATACCAGGATGTATCTGTTCTGCTTCCGCTTGGTGGGCAAATCAATGGGACCCAAGAAATCAATCCCCCACTTCTCGAACGGTTTTAGGGGAAGGATAGGTTGCAGAGGCATGGCACTTGTTTTGGTGGGTTTCCCCATTCGTTGACAAGCGTCACATCTCTTGCAGTAGTCATATGCATCCTTGTGGAGGGTCAGCCCCACCACCAATATCCTGCGACGAGCAGAGCCTTTCTGGCTGTTGCTTCTCCTGCAAAGTGTCCACCACATTGTTCATCATGACATGCTTTCAATACTATGCCGATTTCATTTCATGCAACACATCTTCGTAATACTTCATCTTTGCCTCTCTTGTACAGTGCACCGCCTAGCAAGGTGTAGGGGGCTGATTCTAACAGAAGCTTCTTCTTCTCACGGCTTGAGATACCAGGAGGATAATGTTGAGTTGCCATGAGGTTGGCTATATCTGCATACCATGGAGTGACTATTTTGACTGAAACAAGGAAGCATCAGGAAGGTCTGCATCATCCTGTTTCTCTTCTGCAGTTTGAGGGATCCGTGATAGATGATCACGGCTAGGACATGGGAACGGCCAGGCTTAGTGACCACTTCAAAATCGAACTCCTGGAACAAGAGCAACCATCTCATTAGTCGTCCTTTGACATCTGCTTTGTTCATCACGAAGAACAAGGCTTCATGATCCATGTAGAACTTGAAATGCGTTGACAGTAGATAGTGTCGAAACTTCTCCAGTGCAAACACCATTGCTAAGCACTCAAGCTCTGTCATTGTATAATTCCATTCCCTATCAGTGACCTTTCAGCTTGCATAATAAATTGGTTGATCTAATTTAAAGGGGCCCTTTTGACATAGAACAACACCTAGCCCTTCAACTGATGCATCTGCGTGCACATGAAACTCCTTCATCGAGTCAGGAGGCTGCAAGATAGGTGCTTGGATGAGGCATTGTTTTAGGGTATTAAAGGCTTCTTCGCAATCATCAGCTCAAAGGAAATCCACATCTTTCCTTAGAAGCTTGTGCAGAGGGGCTGCCTTGGTTGCAAAATGTGCAATAAATCTTATGTAGTAGCCCACATGGCCAAGAAACCCTCTCAATTGCTTGAGGTTTGTTGGTGCTATCAAGGGGGCAATCTTCACCGGGTCTGTTGGAATCCCTTGTGCAGAGACAATATGGCCCAAAAGAACTCCTGATGAGACGCCAAAGACACATTTGTCGGGGTTGAGAGAAATCCCATACTCTCGGCATTGCTCTAGGTGTCCCCAATGCTCACGTAGTAAGCTATAGAGATAGAAGTCATCAAGATACACCTCAATGAAATCATGCATATGATTCTGGAAGGCAACCATCATTACTCGTTGGAAGGTGGCATGAGCGTTACAGAGCCTAAATGACATCACTCTATAGGCATAGGTCCCCCATTCTGTGGTGAAGATTGTTTTGGATCGGTCCTCTTCTGCAATTTGGACTTGGTTATATTCGGTGAATCCATCCAAGAGGGAATAGAGCTCATGGCTTGCCATTGTGTCCAACAGTTGGTCTATGAAAGGGATAGGGAAATAATCCTTCTTCGTCTTCAAGTTGAGCTTTCAAAAGTCCACACATGTTCGAAGTTTCCCGTTCTTCTTGGATACTACCACAATGGGCGAAACCCATTCATTGTTAGCCACATGATAAATGAACTTGGCTTCAAGAAGCTTCAATAATTCAGCCTTCACTAGAGCAGAATAATTAGGATTCATATGCCATTGTCTTTGCCTTACAGGTTTGGCATCAGGCTCTAGGTCAATGTGATGTTGGCATACTGTGGGATCAATCCTCTTTAGGTCTTTGTACGACCAAGCAAACACATCTAAGTTCTCCTTTAGTAAGTCTCCCAGGACCACTAGTTCTTCTTCTGGCAGATGGAGACCCACTTTCAGGTGACGTTCACTACCATCAATATCCAAGAATGTCACTTGCCTTTCACCTTCCACTTCGCAGATAAATGTCCCACGGATTACTTCTGGATAGAGGTCTGACTTCTTCAAGGGAGTAGTGTTATCGTCTGATGTTCCGCTAGAACCAGTGTCCTCCTTCTGAACAGATGACTCATTTGTCTATTGAGATTGCTGGAAGGGTATCAAAACTTTGTTTGTTTCTGTGTGAGTGGTGATTTCTTTTGGACTTAGGGATTCATCTTCAGAGGATGTGTCCAAGAATGTCACATAGTACGGACTCTGATGGCTTTGGCTTCTGTTGACAAGGGGCATCATCATCCTCTTTTCTCCAGAATGATCGGTCAGGGCGACAAGAGCCACTGGTTTACCTTTGATCCATTGCTTATGCAGATTCTGCATACTTTGTGGTCCATTGGTCAACCCAAATGGAACCATGGTCATTCCATCCAACACCTCGAGATCTTCAGCCTCTCTGAGGTCTCTATAGGGACATCAACAAGATCGTCTGCTATCAAAGGAACTTCTTCATTTGCACTTTCATAACCTGCTTTGTTTTCTTCCTCATCGTTTTCATCCTCTTACTCTGGAGGCTCTATCTCTGCTTCTGTAGAGGCTCTGTAGGAGAAGAATAGATCTTCCGCCTCTATATCTGCTTTTGCTTTTGTAGAGGCTCTGTAGGAGAAGAACATATCCTCTGCCTCTGTGTCTGATTCTGCTTCTGCCTCTGTCTCTGGCTCTATCTCTACGACTGCCATATAACAGGGAGAATAGTACATCCATGCTTCTATTTCGCAGTCAGAGGTGATTTCAGAAGTCACTTCGAGTTGAGGTAGGAGGTATTCTCCCATGAACAAAGACTTTTCTTCCTTTGGTAGTTGGCTTAAAGTGCCCATTGTTAGGGACTGTGCCTCTATTTTCTTGGGAAAGATTTGTTTAATAGCCCCTTCGTCTCCTGATGTACCATTTGTTACTTCATTGGAGGAGTCTGTTAAGACTTCGATGGATGTAGATCCATTGCCTTTTTGCTATCCATACAATTTCAACACCACTTTATTGGGTCCTTCGCCTAGGGTTAGGGTTCCTTTGAACCATTCTGTCCTGGCTCTTGCTTCAAAAAGCCAAGGTATTCCCAACAATAGAGGGTATGAGGTCCCATAACAATTTGGTTTGACCACCAAACATGTCAGCCAATAGTCTCTTCCTGCAAGGGTTATTTTTGTGTATGGGAGGATGCCCAATGGTTTGATTCTGCTTTGGTCTGCCAATCTGATAAGCCATTGGATAGGTTGAATTCCTTGCAAACCTAGATCCTTCATTGTCACATCTGTCATTATGTTTACTGATGAGCCTCCATCAATCAATGCATCTCAAATAAAGCATCCTTCTATCCATACACTAATCTCTGGGGTTCCAAGATCTAGGAAGGTGTTAGCCACATCCACTTCCTTCGCAGGATTTGAGGCTCTGTTGGACTTTGTTGTTGTTGGGGGAGCAATCCTTAGGCCACGTCTTCTTGTCAAGATGCTTTTGAATCTTTTTCTACAACTAGGAGATAACATCAGAACTGTAGGAATGTTAGGTTTGGTTTAAAGGTGTCTAGGTCTTTTACCAAATCATACTCTTTGATAGGATCCACAGGCTTTTCAATCGACTGGAAAAATGGGGCCACGCCCACTTTTATCTTCCCTTTTCCTTCCAGGAGCGGCAACATATGCACTTCTTCGTCATGAGGAGGGACTTCTGTGTCCTCTATTTCTTGGACCTCTGGTCCGATCTCTGCTTCTGTCTTTGTAGCTCTCTGTGGCTCTGTAGTGTTTTGTACTTCCTTATTTTGGATTGCATTGTCCTGATTTTCTTGAGGGAGGTTGAACTTCACAGTCTTGGCAAAAGGAACGTTCTCTTTTGGAACTACGAGTTCTCCTTTCTTTGCTCGTGTTATTGCGGCCACTTCCAATTCCACCAAATTGGAAGTAGGTTCTTGGGTCTTCTGTTGGGTATCAGAAGTAGATTTGATAGGGGCTGGACTTGGACAATCTTTTGCAGTATGGCATTCTCCTTTGCATCGGCTACATAAGGGCTTGTAATCCACAGATATTCTAGGGTTTGGACAATTCGGTGAGGTATGACCCTTTTCTCCACATC
Organism: Lygodium microphyllum; assembly: GCF_053477565.2. Taxonomy (NCBI): domain Eukaryota; kingdom Viridiplantae; phylum Streptophyta; class Polypodiopsida; order Schizaeales; family Lygodiaceae; genus Lygodium; species Lygodium microphyllum. Next base: position 106,165,950 of record NC_141149.1, on the reverse strand, counting down.
TGTAACATTTCACCTCGGATCTCTGACCATTGCAGCTAGATTATTGCCCTCTGAAACTTTGAGAGGAAAACCTCCTTGGACCAAAATTAGGACCAAAATCCCTAGGCTTTGGTTCAATGTCATGTGTTGTCATTTTGCATTCTAGCAAGTTGAATCTTGCGTTTTCATCTTTCTGTCTTTGTTCTGCATCTCTTTCAGAGAGCAGATATCCTTTGTATGGTTCTTTCGCAAACAATTGGAACAGAAGGCTCCAAGAGTGGTTGGTTTTCGGATACATTCAGTGGCTAATTGTCTCGCTTGATGGCACTTTCCGCACCATATATTAGAATGTATCACATCTCTCCCAACTCCTGCTCTGCAAGAGTAGATATATTGGATGTATTCACCTTCAGCATCTGTAGCTACTCTGTAATCACATCCATAAGCTCTTTCTTGATACTTGCGACTGAGTTGGATAAGTAGTCCTTCAGATTTTCACTTCATGGAGTACTTGTAGTAGGGTTTTGAGAAGCTTCTGTTATTACTGCATACACTAGTTGGGTTGATCCAGAGGGTCCTCTGTTTTGGTTCTAATTTAGAGCTCCTGTTGAGACTTGGGGTTGTTGATTCCAATTGGTAGGATTCTACTGTTGTTGAATCGCCATTGGAGGAACTGTTTGAGGCCATGATTGTTGTGTTTGAACCATCATTTGAGGCACTGTCATCTGTGGTGACCATTGTGGATTAGGTGCACTGTACTACGACATTGTTTGCATATGGGAATAGGGATAGGGAACTGTCCCTGGGACTGCATTTGGTGGGCATACCATTCTTGGCGTGAGAGGAGGTAAGATTACTCTTCCTGGAGTCATTGATAGCCTTGCTTCAACTTTATCATACAATCTTGCACCTTCCACTACAGCTTGCAGATTGACTGGTCTTCACAATTCCATGAACTTGCAAACTTCTGGTTGTAGGTATCTGAGGAACACTCCTTTTCGGATACCTTCGTCCAAATGATGGTTAGTCCATCTCTTCAGGATGGATTCCATTTGCGAGACATAAGCTTCTACTCTTTCTCCAGAGGACTGACTTAGGTTCATGAACTCCTCTCTCATCCACTCTTCAAAACCTTCACGCCTGAATTTAGTGAGGAAGGCCAACTTTAGGTCGTCCCATGTGCCAGAAGTTCCTGCTGCCTGTCTCTCAAACCATTGAAATGCCATGCCTTTGAAAGTGGCGGGAAAGATTGCTAACCAATGCTCGGGGATTCTGGCATTGTCAGGCACACATGCTACCATAAACTCTGCTACATGAAGATCGCGGTCTTCATTGTACTCTCCCTTAAAAATTGGCAATGGGACTACATTTGCTAGCCTGTCATCAATATTTCTAGGACAAATCTGACTAGGAAGGGGACCTTGAGTCGCCATGGGGACTTCTGTAAAGAGTGCTTTTAGGGCGTCAAAGGAGGCTTCTGCTGCAAGCTTGTTCTAATCTTGCCTTCTCTCTTCTCACGTACCTTTGGACTCGTTCTAATGCTTGCCTCTTGATTGCGTCATTCATTAGGGGGTTGGCTCCAACTAGTTGGTTTGTACTCAATCGAATAGATTTAGAGAGGGGCTTCAGCCTCTGGAGGATTCTCTAGCCAACATCTCTTCTACTTTCTTCTTTTCAACATCTCTGAATTCGGCTTTCAAACCACTACAGAGGGGGAAATATTCCATTCTGAAAGTATCAAAACTCATTCTTCTTAGGATCATTGTTGTGCCATCATTATAAAAATGCCAGCTTCTGAGAGTTTCAATAGTGTATGTTGTAAAAAACACTATGTCTACCAACTTCCAGTGGGTTGCTAATTGGACAAATAGAAGATTGTCAGAACACCAAGCATCCCACGTATGTTATTGTTGAGCATCCACGAACAAATTCCAACTCTTTTCTTTCTTGTTTTCGTGAACCTCCACTGACCACGACTCCTGAAGCTTCTTCACAATCTCCCACTTAATGATGTCTGGAAACTTCTCAATGAATGTCAAATCTTCCATGGATGGTCATTCTCTCTTTTTCTACCCTTCAGTTTGTTCCCAAACAATTTGCCACCAAGATGCAAGTTTCTGCTGCTTCAACAGGAAGAGGAAATAGTCCACCACATAGAGCTTGCATCATGATGGTAATATGTTTCCGCCATTGTGGGATGAAATTCTTGTAGAAAGTGGCTTTGGAAATAAGAATCTCCAACTCTTCAGTGGAAGAAGGAACTTTGCAAGGATCCATTAAATTCTCCTCTTCTTGGTAATGCCATTTCCTTCATTTTCAGCCTCTTCTCATGCTTGTTGATGGCAAGTTTCCCTGATTGCACACCAAGAACATGGAGCCCCAAGAGGAACACCAAGGAAAAGGGTTTTCTACTGCAAGAAAATCTATCTTGTAACATCAACAAGCTTTTGTTTCATTCTTTTGATGACCAAAACAAGGAAAACAACAAATCTTCATGCAGCATCATAGTAGATATCTCCCACGGATTTGATAGAATCAACCATAATTCTCAACATCTTCATAAAATCCATCAATAGAACAAGAAACAAAAAATAATACACCATGTTTTAATGGAAATAATCACATAGTATTCATCTTCATTGTCTTCATAGTTTTCTCTCTCAATCTCTCATAGATAGACACATTGTTTTTTATAGAATTGACTATCTTTGACTCTCTCTCTCTCTATCAATAGTACATCATCTCCTCAGTAAAATGCTCAAGAATGGAACTGAATAATCCTTCTTAGGTCATGGATGCACGTCCCAAGAGGTATGGGAGGTATGAAAGGGCACCAAAGCCACTACAATGTCTCTTCATAGCTCACTACACTCTAAACTTCTCTTCAGTCTTCAACAACTGCTACTTCCATTTGTTTTAGCTCTTTTGAACTTAGATTCATCCTTTCCAAAAGTTAGAAAACTTTTCCAAAGTCACACATACATTTTATAGAACACTTACAAAAGATCTACAGAACAGAATAGAACAGGAAAACAGAGCAGAGACAGAGGCTCTACAAAAGGTCTTCAAAGGGTTATAGAAGGTCATCAGAGAACATCAGATCCTCATAACTCATACTAAAACCATTCCAAACTATCAAAAACTATTCAATAAGCTTTCAAAAGACCTCAACCTTCATCAATCCTCAATCCATGCTTCATACAGAATAAAATTATAACAAAACAGAAGCTAAATAGAAGGTATCAGAACCAATCAAAACCTCAACAGACCATACCAGAACATCACAGAGCTTCATATTTCCATTAAGAATCATCATGAGCTTCCAAAACATGATCAATATCATCCAAAACACTCTCAAACACTTCCAAAAACAACCAAACATCACTCAAAATCCATCAAAAATCAACCATTAAGACCTCATAAACAACAAAAATCAGTCAAAATTTTAGTCTTTTCCCACTCTCAACAAGGGAGAGAGAGAGAGTCTCAACTTGGAAATGAAGAAAGAAGAGTTGTTTTCCATCCTAGTCAGGGATTCGATGGAAGACATGATCGATTATGATTACATGGATGTGCATCTGACGATGGCAGAGATTGGAAGATATGATGGCACAAGCTTAGATACTGTGAGTGCCATCATAGTAGCACAAGAGCATATTACCTCGATTGAAGAAGATTACCTTGTGCCGGATGCTGAATTTGAAGCACTACAGCATGATTTGTTCAGACCAAGGTCCCAGCTTCCTACCAAGGAGTTTGTAGATTCCTCTGCCCAAAGAGGTGTCTCCTTGACACACGAGAAAATGAAGATACAAGATGATCTGGAGAAGGTGAGATTTCTAACTACCATATATTTTTATGCGATAAAACTTGACGATAGGGTGCGTCGAATCCCCCAGAGTCCATCGGTGAAATCTTGGTAAAAAATGATGCCTACACCTGCCCTATCTGAAGTCTAGTGTCTAGGGCCACTTTTTGGCATTTGGGGTGGCCCCAGACGCCAGACTTCAGACAGGGCAGCTGCAGACAACTTGGCCAAAAATGATGCATGCAGCTGCCCTGTTCGAAGTCTGGCATCTAGGGCCACCTTCTGATCCAGAAAGAAAGTGGCCCCAGATGCCAGACTTCGAATAGGGCATCTACAAGCATCATTTTTTGCCAAGATTTCACCGGTGGACTCCAGGGGACCCGACGCACCCTACCGTCAAGTTTCATCGCTTTCTGATAACTCTAGACTAGTCACTAAATATATTGTTTGATTTGACTTTCTCATTTAGGACATACTGTATATAGATGAGTTTGCATCAAGGCAAGGAGGAGCTCGATATGCGGATCGACAGAAGGATTGAACTCTAAAGAGGTATATTGGCAACCTTGTTGCAGATTTGGTGGTCTTCCATAAGAAGTGTTCACCAGGAGGGCAATAAATAATCATGAAAATTTGAGCTTTGGACCTTTTCAAGCGATACATGTGACATCTTGCTTGGAGAAGGTGGTGTTGATCAAGCGATCAAACCTTCTTTACTTGTTTGACCAAATGCGTGGTGGAGCAATGTGTGTGCTTACTACATTAGGTGACCTTGCTAAAGTGTCAGATCCGCTTATCCTGGAGAAAGAGCTGAAGAGGGAGCGCATCATTTTTGAAGCAAAGAAGGAACTTATATTTTCATCGGAAGCTGGCCCCTCCTCTCCACCGATGAAAAAGCCAAGGAACAATTGAGAGTTCTTGTTGGCTATTGGCTTTTTGTATCTACCATCACTAGTAGCCATCACATGTATTTTTCTTGATGAATATAAGATACTTTACTTTGTCTCTATAAATAAATATTTATTAAATAAATCTGTGGTTTGTATAAGTGTGACGATAATGTGTGGTATGTGAATGACGCATTCACATACGTTAACATAATTCAATGCATAGTACTACACTTACGATTGTGTAAGTGTGACGATAATGTATGGTATGTGAATGACACATCCACATACATTAACATAATTTAACGCGTAGCACTGCACTTGTGATTGTGCATAAGCAATAACGTAACTTGTATCCGTATGTACTACTATTTTTGATGCGTTCGTATGTTAAACAAAAATTAAGAGTCATGCGTTTCAAGAAACAAAACAAAACAACTTTACTCAATTATTTGAATTCAGTACACATCACATGAGATATTATGTATATATAAATAAATATTCCAATGTGGTAGAGTATACAAATTTTTTTGGCCTTCCAAGATGCTATGGTGCTATAACACTCATTACAAACCTTGTATCATTAATCTAGTAAACTATGGCGGAGTCCCCTTGCCGTGTCGAAGCCGAATGATAAAGTTCATATCATTATCTGTGATTGTGACATGCTTTGCATGGATGGCCGCAAACTGTGTATCATCAAACAAGTCGATGAGAAACCCCTCTGCAGCTATTTATAGGGCATCCATAGCTATAGCAGTCTACCTTCCTGCTGGTGGGCCATCCCGCACTCTCGCCCAAAATCTTCCCATCCCTTTCAGCTCCAAGTCTTGCATGACTTCCCAAACAACCTTATGAAAAGAACCTTTCGGGATGAGAAGCTTGTATTCGTGTTGGATTCTCCTTATCTCTCGAAGGACGATAGTGCCCGATTTCCATCTCCTCTTCTTCTATGGTGGTCCTTGTGCTCTATGGGGAGCACCTATTGTTGCACTAGAGGAGGCTTCACCTTGTGCTCCAAGTGGCGAGCCTTGGCGTGAGGTCTTCCCGGGGCCAAAACGGTGATATGCTTGTTTGGTGCGTGCCATGCAAGCTCGAGGGGGGCAAGATGGAGAAGAGACACAGGTTGGGGATGTGAAAATGAAGGAAGAAAAGAAAGAAAGATGTGAAAATGAAAAGAAGAATGAACTTTGAACCCATTTAAACCCCAAAATCGGGTTAATGCAGCTTCATACGCACTGTCCATCATATGATCGTAAATCCATAACCTTTTATCGGAATGTGACGAAACTTCACACGTGCACTCGTTAGGTGGCTAAGAGCCCTTTAAAAAAAAAAAAAAATGCATATAGACCTCTGGTTCGAAGTCTAGCGTCTGGAGCCACTTTCCTGCATGGTCCGAAGTCTGGCGTCTAGAGCCACTTTCTTGCAAGAAAGTGGAAAGTGGCTCCAGACGCCAGACTTCGGACCAAGGGTCTGCAGGCATTAAAAAAAATAATAATTTGGGCTCTTGGCCACCTAACGAGAGTGTGAAGTTTCATTGCATTCTGATACAGTTTAGTATTTTAAAAATTATCCCACACCAAAATTATGGATGGATTGATAATTGAGAAATCAACATCGCGACTACTGGCCCTTAGAAACTTCGCACCACATAGACTATACAAAGGCATCAAGAGTAAAGTTTGCAACAAGAAATGGCAAATTTTTACATGTTTTTCCTATTGAAATTGACAGTGCTAACAAAAATTGTAAGTAAGAATTGAAAATACAATGAAGATGCACAGTCAAAGTTGAGAGCGAATGACAAGTGTAAAATTTTAATTCATATTTTAAGGGCGCATACAATAGTTTTGCACTGGAACATAGTCATATGTCCAATGCACGAGGATAACACTATGCTAAAAAAGATAACATTACAAACTATGTTCATGCCATTGGAACGAATGCATCCTTCACTACTTGAAGATTTCTTACAAGTTGGAAGTCCTTGGGAGTTACAATGATGCGCTTCCCATGTATTGCACAACGTTGCGCATCAATCATCAAGTCAACTTAAAAGGCCTCTGCAGCACACTGTAGAGCATGAAGACATTCTTTTGTGAAGCGATTAGGTCTATCTTGACATTGTGCCAAAAACCACCTCCTGCTTTCTGTGCGGGAGGGATCTTACACAATCTCGCAAACAAGTTTTGAGAAGCTCGCCTTCGAAATGATGAGATCAAAAGAGCATTGATACCTCCTAATTTCTCTCAAGGCCACTGTACCTGGCTTCCACTTGTGTTTCTTGTGGGGATGTTGAGGAGGACCCTTGTGAGGGCAGCTTGAGGAAGGTGGTTTAGGTTGAGAAGGGGGTGCATCTGAGCTAGTAGATGCTCCAAGGGGTTGAACACGATATGGGACTCTGAGCGGAAGCTTATTTGCAACTACCTTAGACCCAGCCATCTTTCCTGCGCAAGAGATGTGAGAACTCAATGAATAAGATAGAAAGTGAAACCCTCTTTTATATAACCCTAAACTGTAAGACTCATTCACATATATGCACACTCTCTCTTTCTCTCTTAAACTATGAATTGCATTCACACTGAACACATTGTTCATCTTACTATCTTAGCTCTCTTCGAACCCATTTGTTGCCTTGTCGAAGCCTTGTTTCTAGCTATTTGGCATGGTTTTCTTTGGCACTGGAGGCTTCATAACATACTCTTTTAGTGACATGATGTGATTCCATCATGTCTACAGTCGATTCATCAACACTTTCATTTGCTCTCTTTTGCGAGAGTTTAGCTTCATCCACTACTATAATCCTATACCACCAAGATAGCAATTGGATCATTGGATTGCTACCATTCACCCCTCCACCATGATCAGATTTTCTTTGGTATGCACCACACGCTATCCAATGTGAAATTTCCATCTGTTGTGGGATCAAATTTTGATGCTTCCCTTTTCTACAAAGTATGGCCCATGTGCCTCAAGGATATGCTACAAAGACACATATCACACATGAGTAAAACTATGCTCAATAGTTTATACAATTCATAAAATTTTAAAATATTAACTTAGTACGCACCATGTAATGTGTGATAGAGCTTTTGCCCCATGCTTCCACCATGTTTTCGTTGAAGCTATGCACAACATTGATAAATTCTTGCTTATCTTCATCGTTAAACACCATCTTGTGAAGTAAGGGAGCCAATTTGTTAAGACTTATCCAAACCTTAGCTTTGGCCAATCTTGTTTTTCCTCCATTACTTTGATCAAGAACTGCAAAATGTAACTTTTTCCACCCATCGTAGTCCTGCGGCCTATGAACCATTACATTGCCTTTCTCATTGATGGGTGCTGAGAGAAACTTCCTAGCCTTTGCTCCTCCAAAGCAAGGCTTTTTTAGCAAGTTACAATATTTTCTTGATCTCTTCTCATCTTTTTCAATTGTCACTTGATGCTTGTGTAGCCCAATTTCTGATAGCACTCACTCCACATTCCTACACATTGCAATGGCTTCTTTTTTTGGTTACATCCTATAAGTAAAGAAAATGTAATCATATACAAGTTTCTCCATGATTTTGACAAAAGCATGCAATTAACAAATGTGAATACGATCCAACGGAATATTGAAGATGGGCTTCCAAGTGGGATCTTCTCTATTGCATGTCGATGCAACACTTGTTATCCTTTGCCAGTTCTTCTTTCCGTCCTTTCCTTCCACCCTCTCTATCTCTATCAAGTCTCCTACAAGATGCCATTCAACCAAGTATTGACCATACCCTTCAACTGAGAGCATCTCACCATGTTTCTAACGATTGATGATGCTTGGAATGCTTGTGTGCATAAAGAACAGCTGCAACACCTCAAATGTCTCCTTAGGAACTTCAAATGCAGCGAGCCACCACACATGGCACTCAGATTGAACACTAAAGTTCCATGGGTTGTTCTTGTTGAATTGTAAAGCTCTATTCATCAGAGTTACACTAACTCTTTCAAGCTTTACTCCTTTGACGACCTAACTTTTATCTAATTTTATAACAAACTGCAATTTACCATTACATTCCTTAATAGACATACTGTAGTACATTACCATTGCTGACTGCACCTTGTACAAATCTAAATAGTAATTATTGAGTTCGATGAACTTCACCTCATATGCATTTTTGGTCCCAACCTTTAGTGTTTCCACGCATTGAACATGCATGGGATCTCCTATCAGCTCCAAAACCTTTGTATTAAGTTGCCGTCAGGCCTCTATTAACTTTGAAGGTTGAGGAAGAGGCACGATTCTATTTCTCTTTAGCACACGACCAAACCCAACCTTCACACCTTTGAATATCTTTGAGTAAGTCGTTGTGCTAATACCGGCCCTGTCACAAATAGATTGTGCATCCACAGTTAAGAACTCATTTGACACATATTTTAATGTGTACTCAATCACATTGTCCTTTACAGCCTTAAACTTAGGATTGCTCAAAGAGTTTTCCAATGTACTTGCCTTCAGCAATCTACTAATACACGATCCAACCTCACCCTCATCTAGGTTCTCTTTCGGAGCTACCTTACATGCTTTAATACGTCGCTTTCGTTGGCCGCTATTCACAATTAACTCATTGATTGGCTTCTTGTTTCGTTTGCGCTCCTGTGTTAGCTTGCTGTTGATCTTTCTCACGTCGTCCAATTGTGCCTTTGCCTCCTCATATGAGATACCAATGTCATGGATAATGTCCTGCATTGAAATAATTTGATTTTTTTGTTGAATTATAGTGTCATACAGTTGTAGCACTTGTCCTATGAGCTGTTGTACATGAAGTTGATATGCAATGATCACATCATGGCAACTTTTTATGGTTACTTGGCAAGTTGTAAATACTTTGAATGCATGATCATTGAGCCGCCTAGTATAACCGAGTAATCCATTTTTACCCTCGCATACATACTTCAACAAATTTGTGATTCCTGAGAAAGTTGGAGGTCTATTATTTAAGGGGTCAATTGGGTAGATCCCCCCATCAACCCACAAATCCACATGTTTCAATCCCATTTGCCTGTAACTCTGCAAAACATGAGGGTTAACACTGGCACACTGGGTTCTTTTGAATAATGGGGCATATTCAATCTCTACCTCAATATACAGCTCCTTCTTTCCTGTATTCATTTTACTATTAATAGAAATGGGGAGCCTACTTGGTTGTCACAGGAGGTAGAGTGGAGATGCACAGAGAGGCACACAAAGGTGCCAAGGGAAAGGAGGGTGTAAGTAATTCACTTTGTTAATGAAGGTTGCATAAACACAGAGAAGAGGTTACAATAGAGCTATGAGAGAGTATAGATATGGGAGAAAATAGCTCAGAGGGTAGGGATGTCTAAGACTTTTTGTATTTTAGATATTTCTATTTTACCTCCAAAAACATCTCCAAAAAACACGAAATTTGACCAGTTGGTTTGTTTTTTGACCAAAAGCTAGAATATAAAAAATCCCCAAAATATCTTAAAAGGAACTTTCGAATTTTCATTTTTCTTATTCTTGATTAATAAATCAATTACCTCATATCTATTAATCATTTTGCATTGAAAACGAAGCACTACACTCTCGTAACTAACTCCTTTTTTAATATAAAAGTTGGTTGAAAAAGACTTCTTGAATGAGGAGAGAGAAGGAATCTGAGTATATCTTTGTAGATAATATAAAAAAGGCAAAAAAAGATTGCAAAAGTGGAGAGAGAGGAGGATTATTTTACTATTCTTCTCTTCTATTTTCCTTGTTTTAAGGAGGAGAGAGGGGGGGCTAAAAGGCCCATTTGTGAGTTCATTTTTTTCCCAATGAAGACGGATCCGTCCAACACCATATTCAATTCTAAAGATGGATCTACCCATCGGCCTCTCTCTACGCAGGGATCCATCCAACTTTATCTTCAATTTCAAAGGACGAATCCCCTCAACACCAACATAAAAAAAGGATCCACCCCAACTACATCTTCAATTTCAAGGGGCAAACTCAAAAACAGCCATCTGGCTACACCCATCCCACCTTCCAACTACTACACATCAATGCCATGGGACTGGCACTAAACTAGGAGGGGGTAATGTTAATCTCAGTACAAGAAGAATGCGGAAAAAAGTGGAAAAGCACAAGTCGGGACCTAAAAGAGGTGGCCCATGAGGAAATCAAACACAACGAAAGAGACAGAAAGGAGAACAACTAATAGCACAAGGGCGACCTCAAAAATCAGGTTAGAGGCAAAAGCGCATTTTAAAATACAAGGCGACCCTAAAACTATTGTAAAAGAGCGACAAGCTCCCTCTTGTGCAAATTGTAAAGGTAGATGGGTGGTAGGACTAAGCTAGGAAGTTAGGGGAAAGATAAAAGGGCCCAAGGGAAAGAGGGCATGTATATAAGCTAAAAAATTAATGGAAAGTCTCATTCTTGGTGTGTGGCAAAAAGCTTCTTCTTCTTCTTCTCTTATTCTTACTTTCTTATGTGTGCTTGAGTGAGGGACTGTGTGAGAGTGAGGGATCAAGGAGAAGAAGCTCCCTATCTCCTCTCTTCATCTTCTTCTCTCCTCTTCTCTTCTCTTGTCTCATGCAGCTATGGAGGATGGAGCTTGATGCAGAGGGATTGAGGTTGCTTGAGCTTGCCTCAAGGATCGTGGAGCTACCGAAGTGCAAGAAAGAGGAGGGTACTTGATCGAGCATCAAGGTAAGCTCACTATACCCCATAGGTAGGGAGAGCACGTCGACTATGTGAGAGGTAGCCATGATCGCACGGCTTGAAATGCTTGACCAATAAGTGGTCCGTAGGTCTCGCGGGTTGAGCGAGAGAGCTCCCTTCATCAGGGCATCGACTTTCTACTGAGTTTTGTTGCTTCTTCAAGAATTTTACATCTAGCCTATTTGTCCATATTATTTATATACCATGCCATGTATAATGCTTCATCTTATCCTTGACTTTCCCAAGAACATTCAATGCACTAGACTCATAATTGTAATCATGCGCTTGGCATCTTGATGACCAAACCACCTGGTTAGGTATTAGTGGTTGATTAGTTGGCATGGCATTGGGATTTGTCATTTGGCTTCCACTATTTAATGAAGCCATTTGGCTGGCCATAGACATAGCTGCATTAGGAGGAGCTGACAACATAGATACATTTTGCATCATGCTTCCTTTTACATTAGAGTTTTTCGTAAGTGGACTTATCGCACCTTGACCTCCACTAGCCATAGTTAATACCAAAGTATTGCTAGGACCTAGACTTGAATAGAGGTTTTCCCTAGATGCATAGGCTGCTTGTAATTATCACTCTATCTTCTCCTCTTGTGTAATTATATTAGTGAGAGTAACACTACACAACTACACTTGGATGTTAAAATCTAATCCATGTAAGAAGTACTATAGTTGGGCAATAGGTGGAATGGAAATAGAGGCTTGCAATTTACAAAACACCTCTTCCATTTTTTAGCATAAGATCGAGCATTCTCATGAGGCTCTTGACATGTTACATTCAAAACACGCAACCAATATTGACCACCTCTCTCATTATGGGAAAACTCTCTTCGAAAGGCCCCATAAAATAGATCTATCATAGTTATGGTTCCACCTTCCAAGCCATGATGTCACACTACAACTCTTCCTTTCAAAGTCATATTAAAGAACATAATCATATGCCCTTCATCCTAAATCCAACAATTAAACATTAACTCTAAGAACTCACCAATATGGAGCTCTGCATCCTCTTTTGCTAACCCATTAAAATGGATAGGGAAAAACCAAGATAGGGAAAAACCAAGCACTAGCAAATCCGGAGTTCCTATAGGTATTGCAATTCATTGCATCATAATAATGATCGGGTTTACTTTGGGGGTTTGTATCAAGGGGCTACACTCCCACTCAAAGTAGGTTGACTTTTCAAGGAAAGAGGGATGCTAAAGCTTCCTCCTCTTCCTAATGAATTGACTGGGTTAATAGGGTCAACAAAATCTTTCCCTCTCAGGGGTATTGGATTGCTACCCTTAGAGAAATACCTCCTTAGGATCTATGCTCTCCATCTAGCCCTTTTGGCTCTTTCTTGATGTTAAATATCAGCTTGAAGGTTTCTATTAGGATGTATTGGACTTATCTGAATAGTCTGTGGCATATACTAGCTGAATAGATTCCTAGTAGCCAAGGTTTGAAAACTGTCACTTATTAGTAGCTCTTGACAAGTGCACCACTTGTCGGGACAAAAAATGGGCTCGACATTGGCTCTATCGGCTCTAGTCAGCAGGCTTCCACACCAAACAATTCTCATGGTCTCGTAGCCAAGAGCACCTAGATGATACAAAATGGTTTATCTAACTAATGTGTTTGTAGACATAAGTTTCAAACTATAGTCCAACAATTTTTCCATCTCAACTCCAAGCACAGGGAGCTTCCCATATATAGGTAATTACTTCACCTTGGTTTACACATACACATAGGGCATTTCCCCAACAGAAAGCTTATTGCTATGGCCCCTATAGCTCTCCTACACCCTAGGGATTGGCCCCAAGATATGCCATCTTAACATATAAAGTTTCACATATGAAGGCAATTGAGTATTTATTGCCTTCCATCCCTCCATATTGAAATGCTACAATACTACTTACATAATCATTTTGGGACAGATCTTTGTCCTATCTTTAATTATGTGCATACCAAGAATGTGACTAACATGTTCCAAATCTATCATCTCAAATGTCTCCATTAACCTTTTCTTAAGGGTATTAATCTCATACATGTTTGTTCTAGCAACAATCAGCATATTATCCACCTATAAGATCAACACTATCAAGTTTCCAACCTTAGCTTTTATTGTGTGTAAGTAGTGATATGTTTCACTTCGTTTGTATCCATGAGTAAAGATGATGAAGTGTTGATGCACATGATTGGTCATTGCACTTGGTTGAAAAGTAAGTGGTGCAAAGCTACCATATGTAGGAGTATGGATGAACACCTCTATGTCTAAATCCATGCTAGACATGATGCTCTCTACATCCCAAGTATTCAACTGAGAATAGGGTTAGCTTCTATGTCCCCGAGATCATGTTATCGAGAGTCTACCTCAAGGCCTTGAAAACAATTTCTTTGAGGATTTTGAATGAAAATTTCGAATGATCCATTGATGGATTGGTTGCATTGGATCAATTTTTGAATCAAGATTCGATACTTAATTTTAGCACTTCTTTTCATGTAACTTCTCATGGGGAGCTATTCCGTTCAACACAAATTCTATCCATCTTGAGAGTTATTAATAGCTCGTTCACAAGATGTGCATTTTTCATTTGAGAATGGCTCTACCTTTACCCTTAAGAATATATGGCATATGTCCAAGCTCATAAAGAGCTTGATCTCTACCAATCACTTTGATGACTTGGGGTGTTTTACTACATTTGGCAATCAGTCATGGAAAGTCCAAAAGGGCTCATTTGTTGTAGTTAGAGGATCCAAATGTGGAACATTGTATCATTTTGTGTATCCATTATAAAACAACATGTAATTAAAGTAACCAAGTAGCTACATGTGTCTTTTTGGCATCTTCAATTATATCATATGTCCAAGAAAGGAATGGAAATGCTTTCCCATTTACATCACTTGGCCAATTTTATATTTTTATAGTTATTCTATATGTGAATTGTATATATGGTAAACATACTCATTCATCCACTAATAGAGACTTAACTAGAAAAGAGAGTGAGCCATAGTACACAATGATATATGTGGACCTATGCCTACAAGGTCTTTAGGAGGGCACCCTATCTTATTATATCTATTGATGTTGATGCAACTAGGAAAGTGTGGGATTTTCCTATGGCTATAAAGATGATGTATTATCTTACTTCCAAAAATCTTTCGCACTTTGCAAAAAATCAGTTTTTAAAGAGACTAAAGTGGCTCAGGATTAGTAATGGTGGAGAGTATGTCTCTTATAAATTCAGAAGTTTCTAGCATGTAGCATTAAGACGGAGATTAGTGCACTTGGCATTCTTGCACAAAATGGTGTGCTAGAATATACACACATTACTATTAATGAAAGGGTGCTAAACGTTGGGGGTACATGCATCTATGCCTATGCTATCCTGTATTTACTTCACACACTATAACCAAAAACTTGTACATTGCAGGTGGTGGGCACCCATCACTATCGCTTTATTCTTTATTTTGTCATCATCAGTGACTATTGAATAGTCACACATTGTGACTATTGGAGTTCCCACATAAGGTGTGTCTCACTCTCTTGCTCTCTTGCTCCATCCACCATAGCTCTTGCTTTCCCTTGTGTGTGCTTCCACTTAAACTCTACCTTTCAATTGGTATGAGAGTGGGCACTCGAAAAGCTTCTTCATCATTTGCTTTAGCTTGGATTCAATCTTTAGCTCAAGGTTTCATGGCAACCATTTTTTCTTCCTCCTGAGATATGCATTGAGTCTTCCCTTCTCTTGACTTGTTTGGGCTTGCTTCTGAAGTAGTCATTTTGTCCATTTAAAGTGGATATAGAGCATGCTGCAAAAGTCATGGGTGGATAGCTATGATAGCTTGACAGCACTTTCATATATAAAGGTATCAAACTTATTGTATTGTTCATGTGGGACTTGCTTTAAGCCATAAATATTCTTTTTTAGCTTGCAAGCAAGCTTTTATTTTCCATTTTCAACAAATCCCTCAAGCAACTACATGTAGATCTCATCATGAAGGTTAGTATATAAGAATGTCTTTATATCCAACTGGATAAGGCATGTATCTTGTTTAGCCACCAAGGCAAGCACATTGCAAAGAGTAGTTAGGCATTGCAGCTGAATATGACTGTGCTTTCCACAATAGTAACATGTAAGAGAGGCCTTATGACCACAAGACTTATTGTGAGACTACCTACGAGATTGAAACCTCTGTGAGTCTCTACCATAGTAGTCATTACTACTCTTATAATCATGTCTATCCCTAACATCCAATGCTTGCATGAGAAGTATAGGTTGTATCCACATTCTTTCTATTTATCTCGTCTATGAGTAAAGCAACCTCAACATCTTTAAGTTTCAAACCATCCTTAGGTATATTAGCACTCATGGCAATACGAAAAGTATCCCATGACTCGAGAAGTTACAAAAGTAAGAACAAGGGAGGAAGATTATATTAAACTCAATGCTCTACAAAGTCAATTGTCTGAAAATCAAATGAAACTCATTCAAATGTACATACACACTAGTTACTTCCTTTATGCAAAGGTCCATGAGCTATTTCAATTAATGCATGTGTGAAGGACTTTTCTTGTCATAAAGATTGCATATCGTTTCCCATAACTACCAAGCATTATCCTCAAGAGCCACAACATTGAAATAAACATGTTTAGACAATGACAATATAAAAGTGGATCTATGTAGCTCATCCAACTCATCCCAAGCATCTTGATCAATGTCTTTAGGATTTTACACTTGGTTTTCAAAGGTGCAACCTACTTCTTTTGAACCATATCTGCTATACTTGCATCTTCCAATTGGTGAAATTAGTGCATCAAGATTTTCAATATTGAAGATAGCACTATCGTTCGAAGAACCAACCATAATGATAGTATAGCAATGAAAAATCCAAGAGAATGAGCTATTGCATTGATTGTAAATCAGCCCCAAAATTTAGCTAAAACCAAGGGCAAAATATATTGAAATATTTGCAATCACACCTACTTTAGTCCCTTTGTGAGGAGCAGTTACGTCAGGACCGGAATCCCATATGCACAGTAGGAGAAAGTACCACCACTCAAATCCTATAAAGCATTGTACTTGCACTCTTTTTCTAATGCAATGATAGTACTCTTTCTTTCCAATAAGGTGTCATGTCACTATCAATACACAAGTTTGTGTTTATGAGTCCAAGTCTCAATCTTGGAACCTAATTCACTTGTGTAACAATTTGTCCTTTTCAGGGTCAATGTCTTCATGAGTTTCCTTTTCCTCTTTCAACCTCCATAGCTTCCGCATTTGCCATGCTCTAGATCCCGCGTATTTTAACATGGTATCAGAGCTCAGCTGAGCATGGCTTAGCTCATTTTAGTAGATCTTCACCTCTGGTCCATCTCTACTCTGCTCAATCTCAGTCTATGAACTCACTTTCCATCTCCACCTTCAAGCTTGCCTTCATGGTTGCCATATCCAACAACACCCTGTCAGATTGAAGCTCTTGTATCTCACTCCATAGGCCAAATCTTACAAAGCTCCCTTCTGGAGGAGTGTTTTGCCGCTATTGATGCTCCTCTATATCATCTCAGTACTTGACATTGCCTCATCCACCACTCAGCATTGTCAATTTTCTCAAGTTTTGTTCTGTGGCCTCCATAGCTAGACATGACATGCTACACTTGGAGCTTTCATATCTCATCATAGACCTCATATCTTTGGAAGCTTCCTTCTAGAGAGTTGTGTCTTTTCCCAGGAAGAACATTCCTATCACCTGACACCTTGACATTGGCCACTCCAGAGCCCAACATTGACGAAATTTGTGGTCGTTGTCCAAAATGCGCCTGTTGTCGTTCGTGCTGCTACTATCGTCGCTACTGCGATGTTGAAGACCACAATAGGGCATTGATAGTCCATCATTCAAGCTTCATTTTGATGAAAAAAGTTTTGAAATGATCCACTGTAGCTCCCACAATCAACAAAAAACCAAAGCTGGGTCAAAACCCTAATCCAGGAAGCCATAGCCAAACTTCACCGAAGTTCAAAAATCTCATCATTTTCTCTCTTCTGCCACTTGAACAACCCATTGCCACTCCGATCTACTGTCCCAGCATCAAATCAAGAAGGGGAAGATTCGGATTTGAAAGAACTTGAAGGATTTGCATATTTGGAAAACTCAAGGAAGAAACATAGTGTCCATTGACACTCATTTAGTGCTCTTAGCACTTGTGTCTTTTAACACATCTCAACCAACTCTTCTATTGCTCAAATCTGATAAGTCTGAATTTGATTTGCTACTGTTCTCGCAAGTCTATTATGGGAAAAGACTCTCCAACTGCTCATTTCAAAGGAGTTGGGTTTCACACCTGGTAAACCCGCATCAAACTCATCCTGATGAAGAAGGGCTTTTGGGCCATTACCACTGGAAAAGAAAAGAAGCCTCGTGATGCGGATCTTGCTATCACTTGGCAAAAGAACAATGATAAGGCTCAGGCCATTATCAAACTGGAGCTAGACGACAGCTATATCCACCATGTGGATAACTGTGAGACCTCTCAGGATACATGGAAGAGACTTGACACTTTGTTTGGTGGATAGTCTAAATCATCAAAGTATGGTCTCCTGATTGAGTTTTTCAGGTTTGAAATGAAGTCCAACACATCACTTGCCACGCATCTAAATTACATGGAAGGACTTCTAACCCAACTTGCAGGAATCGACATTAAAATGGAAGAAGATGTTTGCATCGTTGTTCTACTTAAGAGTTTGCCTCCTAAATACAATAATGTATCAACAACTTTAATCAACATGCCAAATCCTGAACTTGTTGATATCCAAGCATCACTGTTAGAGGAGGAAAATCAGCTAAAAACTAAGGAAGAACCAAGCACCTCTAGAGATGAACATGTATTATATATTGGCAACATGTACAAAGGCAAGAAAGATCAGCTCTTCTGTGACTTCTGCAAAAGGACTGGACACACCGAGAAGTTTTGCCATGCCAGAAAGAGGTCCCAAAAGGCCTATCTAGTTGCAGTCAAAGAAGAAGAAGAAGACCACCAAGAGAAGGATAAACCTCATCAATCCTTCTATTTAGATAGACTTTTTTATTTTTGTATTTCCTAGCCCTAATGCCTCAAACATAAACTTGTAAACTCCTCAATTAGCCTTGTACTATAGTCTCTGTACACTTTGTGAGGCCCCTGCTATAGCCTCTGGATGTCCATCATGTTTGTGGTACCCACACTTAGCCTTTTTCTGTGACCTTTGGTGTTTTGCCATGTTTATGGTGTGCCCACACTTTGCAGGTGTTGCTTTCACTAAAGCCTCTATACTCTTTGTACTTCTAGTTGTAATTGAGAAGGGGTGTTGAAATATTTGCAATCACACCTACTTTAGTCCCTTTGTGAGGAGCAGTGAGGGCTCAGGACATCCCATATGCACAATAGGAGAAAGTACCACCACTCAAATCCTATAAAGCATTATACTTGCACTCTTTTTCTAATGCAATGATAGTACTCGTTCTTTCTAGTAAAGTGTCATGTCACTGTCAATACACAAGATTGTGTTCATGAGTCCAAGTCTCAATCTTGGAACCTAATTCACTTGTGTAACAATTTGTCCTTGTCAGGGTCAATGTCTTCATGAGTTTTCTTTTCCTCTTTCAACCTCCATAGCTTCCGCATCTGCCATGCTCTAGATCCTAGATATTTTAACAAAATAGGGGGGATACCAAAGTAGAGCGTTATTCACCAACTATAAGTAACAATCTATCAAATCCAAGTATCTACTCTCATAAAGAATGCTAAAAACTATAATTATAGCAATGCTAAAATAAAGACAAAAATATATATGATCCAACTATGAAAAAATAGCTAAGAAAGAAAGCTTCAACTACTAGGGATATCCAAGTAGCAACAGGTATACAAAGAATGCAACTAATAGTGACTAAGCATAGACTATCAATACCAAAGACTATCACCAACTCAAAGCATCAGTAAACCATACATCCCATAAACATATATATCACTAACAAACTATTTATAGAGGCAACTACTTGTATCCAAAGCATGTGGAATCAAATTAGCCCATAAGGAGGAGTAACAGCATCTAATAGCATATAGAAGAGCATATATATGAACCAAGAGTTCCAATGTCTCAAAGAACCAAGCTCTACCAAGTACAAGCATCTTCCATTGGAAGAAAATCATGAATACAAAGTGAGCAAGTAAAGCTCAAGATATATGTATATATATCAAAGCATCTAGAAAGCCTAACCACATCACAAATACATCTTGGAGCATGAGTCTCTAATGAATCTTTAATACCCATAAGTGAGTAAGCACGAAAGCTCAAAGCAACTGACCAAACCCCAAACACATCAAATGTAGCTCAAATCCAAGTGCCAAAGCATGTCATAACTATATATGGGCTCATACATCAATGCTAGACATCACTGTAGACATATAGTATACTCAAAACATCATATAGACACAATAGGCATTTAAAGCATGAAGATCATTGTTATATGCTTGATATCAAAACTATTATAACAACAAAAAACCTTTGAAAAACTGAACTAACCAAGCTCTAAACAATCCAAGTAGCATTCCAAAGCATAGCTATACAATCTAGGCACCAAGATAGCATTTGTAAAGCATCAAACATGCATTATGGAATTTATTATTTGCTATCCAAGCCAAAACTATTCAGTTTTGTGTAAAACAGAGAACTACAGACTACATAGAATCAACATTCTGAGTGCTTAAATGTGTAGCTCTCATCACATTCTTTGTTCCTAGCTATAGAACACCTAAATTTGATCTTGTATATAAAACTTATGGCCAACTACATTCACTTTATCTTTGCCCTCTTTCTTGTCAACATCCTTGTCATCCTTCTTCTTATCTTTCTACTCTAACTACAATTTATAAAAATTTAATATCACATGTTTTACCACAATGGAACCATGCAATGTCCTTCTTAGACGTGGATTTGCTATGTGATTGACCACGGCTCTGGTTCTTGCCTTTATACTATTTTTTTACCTCTCTTTTCTTAAGTTTCCAATGCTCGACCTTTTTTCCATTGGTCCATGGATTTCTTGCGTATCTCCTCAATCATTAAACTTCCCACAACTTCAATGAACTTCAACTCACCTTCTAGAAATGAATTATTGATGGTTGTTCTATAGGTGTCCCATGATGCAATCAAGGAACACAATAAAAATATTGCCTTAACCTCATCTTCAAACTTCAATTTTTGTGCTTATATTTAGCTAAATACTATGTTGAATTCATTG
Source organism: Lygodium microphyllum (assembly GCF_053477565.2). Lineage (NCBI taxonomy): Eukaryota > Viridiplantae > Streptophyta > Polypodiopsida > Schizaeales > Lygodiaceae > Lygodium > Lygodium microphyllum. The sequence goes on along the minus strand of NC_141149.1, from coordinate 106,145,297 downwards.
AGATGGGATGCAATACTAATACTCTCCTTCATTTTCAACTCAACCAATCACTTCATTAGGTACACTTTATTGGATGGACTTTGCCAATGTATCCAACTCCTCCTTGTCCTTTTCAACAAATTTGAAGATTTTGCATCTATACTTTTTATTAGCTTCAACTGCTTTTTTCATAATAGGATGTCCGAGATTTGTTGTTTCCACAAACAAGAGTTTGTACATCAAATTAACTAATTTTATAGAGTTCCTTGTCCACAATAACCCCAAAACTTAGTAGAATTTCTATGGCAACTACTTAGTATAACTAGGGCTAAGAAAAGGGGGAAATTGAACCATTGATAAGCAATGAGACATAATATTTTCAAAAAGCTATCACTACATAGAATCAATATTCTATATTGTTGCATCAACAACTCCTCATAGATGTAACAACATAATACATCAAGCCATCCAAATTTATATTAGAGACTAATTTCACTAATACCAATATAATAAAATTGAACCAGTATTTTTAGAATTTCTCATTCATAGGCACATGGTATAGATCATATCTCATAACTAAGCGTATGTATAGGTTCTACACTACAATATTATATACATCACAATCTCTGCTCTAAGAAACAAACATTGCATACTAATAGCAACTAATACCAAACTCTAGAACTGTAAACATTGTAAATTTCAACCCTTGTAAAATAGGCTACAATATAGTACACCTTATATCTAGCAATATGCAAACTATTACCTTTATTAGGTAATTAGTATACAACACCTATACGTGGACTCTATTGTTAGATATGCTCAATGCCCCACCCTCATAAGGTGCCACCAATGATTCATTGTGCTCAAAGTTGTAAGGCCCCCATTATGAAGAAAAGCCATATGTGAGCCCGGATATTGGTTGAGTCCTGACTTGTATGTCAAATGAGGTCTATGTGATCGAATGAGGCCCCCATTATGAAGAAAAGCCATATGTGAGCCCCGATATTGGTTGAGTTCGGATATTGGTTGAGGCCTGACTTGTATGTCAAATGAGGTCTTTAGGTTAGACAGAGTAGTTAAGTTGGTAGCAACTCAAGGCACATTGCATCAAGTTATGGGGTAAGGGAGTTATCAGGGGCTCTAGCCAACGATAAAGGGAATATTCCTTGGAATATTTCCTAGCCAACTAGTGGAGGTGCACATGGAAGGTCAATAGACACATGTGCATATGGAAGGTCAACAGACACATGGACACATGGAAGGTCAACAGACACAGGTGCATATGGAAGGTCATCCATCATGACCCCCTTCACAGGCTATAAAAGCTAAACCCCTTCACAGGCATCAATCATTTATCTTTCACCTAGTCAGAGTTGTTCCAGCTAGCCTTGAGCTCTTCATCTATCTTTTGTCCAGATTGCCATCTAAGCTTCATAGTGGAAGCACATGAGTGGACAGAGCTATCTTTGTATCAGTTGTTTGGAGCTAAAGAATTTTTTAATTCTCCTATTATATGTTGTGTACTCTCTATCTCTTTCTCAAATTCTGTTCACTACGCCGTGTAATTTTTACATGGTATCAGAGCCCAGGGGGCTCTAGGGATTGAAAAGTGCGCAAGAGGCAAATGCTTCAACAAAAAAGAGGAATGATGTCATCTTCCAAAAGTGGTTATGGTGCAGGAGGTGGTGCTAGTGTAGCAGCTATTCAAACACTGAGGATTCGTCCACCAACCTTCAGCGAAGGCAAGTTAGATAGTACAAACTACACCTTGTGGAAGTTCAAATTTACAACTATCCTTGATTCTTATGAGCTTTTGGAGACTATGCTAGGGAGGACTGATGTAGAACCATAGCCTACCCCCGACCCATCAAATTCTAGTGTGATGGTTCCTCCAGATGCAGATCTTCTACGAGCTTGGAAATAAAGGAATGCAGATGCATTGTGTACCTTCGTTACAAGCTATTATGATAGTGTTTTGACTTTGATTCAGCATACAACCAAAGAATCAAAGGCTTGGAATAATGCACTAAAGAGTTAGTATGAAACGTGAAACCAAACAAGGATTCAGAACTTAGAGAATCAACTAGCATTGGAGAAGTTTGATGAAGGAGAGATGACTAAAGCATTCATCACTCAGATTAAGAATCTGTGTGACGAGATGGTTGGCATTGGGATACAAAAGACTAGCGAGGAGCTAGTGAGGAGGTGTCTTTCGAATTCGTCCACAAAAGTTTGATGGACTAGTAACTGCCCTTAATACTCGGGTGAGACCTCAAGCTTTGACTTTTGAGGAGTTTTGTGCATTATTGATGGAGGAGGAGTTGAGATTGAAAGCCCGAGAAGGAAGCAAGAATGGAGATGTTGCATTCTCTACCAATGCAAAAGCATGCACTTGCAAATTGTCGTGTTAAGAAGGCAAATGAAAAGAATGGTATCCTTAATAGTAAAGGGAAAGAGATAGCTAGTACGGCTGAGTCAGAGTTGGAGTTATTCATGGTGACCATTGAGGAAGTGTGCTCCTCGATGCAAGAAGAATCTACCATTGACTCATGGGTATTGGATAGTGGGGCCTCCCATCACATGACCAACAAGAAAGGTCTATACAGTTCTATGCAGCCTCTACAAGAATCCATCACTGTGATGGTTGGAAAATGCCTCTACAAGAATCCATCATTGTGATGGTTGGAAAATCCATCACTGTGATGGTTGGAAAATGCCTCTACAAGAATCCATCATTGTGATGGTTGGAAATGATGCAAAATGCCCTGCTGTGGGCACAGGTCCTATTTCTTTTGTTGTTGCAAATGGTGAAGTCAAAAAGCTTTCAAATGTGTTGTATGTTCTCAAAATTAAGAGAAATCTATTATTAGTTTTGCTGCCATAATTAATCTTTGGGCACAAGTAATCTTTGGCATGAAAGGTTTGGACACATCGGATTTACAGTGTTGAAGGAGATGCACAAGCAAGGTATGGTTGCTCACCTACCTGCAGTGTGACTGAATTGAAGGAACCATGTGAAGCTTGTATGATGGGAAAGAAACAGAGAAAGGCATTTCCACAAGAAAGCAAGAATAGAGCACAGGCTCCTCTAGAGTTGGTGCATGCTGACTTGTGCGATAAGATGCCTACACAGGCCTTCGGGGGATCTTCTTATTTTATGTTAATTGTCGACAACTACAGTAGGAAGATGTGGGTGTACTTCCTTCATGATAAGGCTCAAGCTTTTGGTAAGTTTAAAGAATGGCTAAAACTTGTTGAGAATGAAATAGGGAAAAGTGTGAAGAAATTTAGAACAGATGGTGATGGTGAGTTCAACTCAAAGGAGTTTGAAGACTTTTGCAAGAGCAAAGGGATCAAGCATCAATTGACGACACCTCACACACCTTAGCAGAAAAAGAGTGTTGTGGAATGCAAGAATCGTACCATTGTGGAGATGGCAAGATGCATACTATAGGGCAAGGGATTGCCTAAGCATTTTTGGGATGGAGTTGTTAATACTGCAGTATACATTCTAAATTAGAGCTACACAAAGGATCTCAAGGGAAAAACACCTCATGAAGCTTACACTAGTAAGAAACCATTTGTCTCACATTTCAGAATTTTTGGATGTGAATGTTATGCACATGTTCCAGATGAGAAGAGAAACAAGTTAAAACCAAAAAGCAGAAAATGTATCTTCTTGGATTATAGTGATGAGCAGAAGGCTTAGAAATTATATGACCAAGAGGCAAAGAAAATCATCGCGAGCTATGATGTGGTGTTCAAGGAGCAGCCGCATACAGTGGAGGAGAAGAAGGCAAGTTCTTCCACTTTATCATCAAGCAAAGAAGTAGTCTACTATGAACCTATCCTGAGAGCTATCCCTATCCTTAAGGAGGAGGAAGCATCATCTTTAGATGATGAGGAAAAAGTTCACCAACCTGACATCACCCCACCGGAAAAGCCATTTCCGCATTGGGTGAAGCAACTCTATGATCACAATAATCCTATGCCTACATTTGTTGAGGAGAAGGCAGATGGACCAAGGAGGTCTCAGAGAATAGAGGAGAAAAGGAGGGATTTTGCTCACATGGTCAATATGGCCTTGATGGCTGAGATTATGAGAGAAGTAAAGGAGCCAACTGACTTAGAAGAAGCACTTGTAGATCTAGCATGGAAGGGAGCTATGCTAGCCGAGTATGATAGCATAATGAAGAATGATGCTTGGGAGCTACTAGAGCGGCCAGCAAAGCGGAAGGTTATTGGCACCAAGTGGATCTGGAAGGTAAAGTACAAGGCTAATGGTACCTTAGAAAAGTACAAAGCCAGACTAGTTGCACAAGGATTTTCACAAGTTGAAGGGTTTGATTTTCAAGAGTCATTTTTCCCAACTGCTAGAATGACCACTATTTGCACAATACTTGCAATGATCGCCCACAAGCAGTGACCAATTTACCAAATGGATGTTAAGTCAGTGTTCTTAAATGGTGACCTCAAGGAGGAGGTATATGTAGCTTGGCCACTAGGGTTTGAGACCCCCCATTCTAAGAACCAAGTGTATAAGCTGAAGAAGGCATTGTAGGGCTGAACCAAGCCCCCAGAGCATGGTGCAAGCGGATAGGTGACTATGAAGATATGATCAACTAAAGTCGACAGGATTTGAGTGTTGAGTTTGAAATGACAAACTTGGGCTTGCTACACTATTGTTTGGGGATTGAAGTTTGGTAAGAGCCAGGAAAGATCTTCATCTCTCAAAAGAAGTATGCATGGGAGATCCTAAAGGCATTCGGCATGACCAAGTGCAAGGAGATAGCTACACCTATGGAGGTGAATGCAAAGTTATCCGTTGAGGATACATCAGCACTAGCAGACATTGGGAGGTACAAGAGATTGATCTACTTGTGTAACACCAGACCAGATATCAGTTTTGATGTTGGTGTTTTGAGCACGTTCTCAAACAAACCTCATGAGAGTCATTAGAAAGCTGGGATGCGGGTGCTTAGATACTTGAAGGAAACTCTTGGCTATGGTATCGCATACAGTTCCAGAACTTCTCTTGTGGGGAACTATGACTCAAATTGGGCATGAGACAGTGATTCCAGGAAGTCAATTTTTGGTTATTGTTTCTCTTTGGATTCAGGAAATTTCTCTTGGATTAGTAAGAAGCAGCCAACATTGGCATTGTCTCCTATTGGAGCAGAGTACAAAGTAGCTTGTTTTGCTGCATGTGAAGCAGCATGGTTGAGAAGGATCCGATGGCATATGGGAGTGCAAGATGAAGAACCAATTGTGCTGAGATATGACAATCAAAGTTGCATCACCATTGCCAAAAATCCAGTGTTTCATACATGCACCAAACATATAGAGATCCAGTATCACTATGTGCATGATTTTATCGAGGATGGGATAGTGGAACTAGCAACAAAGGAGAATGGAGCAGATATCTTCACCAAAGCACTTGCAAAGGATCTGCTTCAAGTTCATCTTCAGAGACTCGGCATTGGACCAATGAGATCATTCACCTATGGGTAGACATTGATGGGGGGTGTTAGATCTCCTTCAAGTTCATCTTCAGAGACTTGGCATTGGTTCGAGGAGATAGTTCACCTGTGAGTGGACATTGAGGGGGGGTGCTAGATATGCTCAATGCCCCACCCTCATAAGGTGCCACCAATGATCCATGGTGCTCAAAGTTGTAAGGCCCCCATTATGTGAAGCCATATGTGAGCCCGAATATTGGTTGAGTCCTGACTTGTATGTCAAATGAGGTCTATGTGATCGGATGGCAAAAAGGTGATCGTTGTGGGTCTAATCTTTGGGTTAGAAGAAGTAGTTAAGCTAGTAGCAACTCAAGGCACATTGAATCAAGTTGTGTGGTAAGTGAGTTATTAGGGGCCCTAGTCAACAATAAAGGGAATATTCCTTAGCCAACTAGTGGAGGCGCACATGGAAGGTCAATAGACACATGTGCATATGGAAGGTCAACAAACACATCGGCACATGGAAGGTCAACATGCACATGTGCATATGGAAGGTCAACAGACACATGGGAACATGGAAGGTCAACAGACACATCGGCACATGGAAGGTCAACAGGCACATGTGCATATGGAAGGTCAACAGACACATGGGAACATGGAAGGTCATCCAGCATGACCCCCTTCATAGGCTATAAAAGCTAAACCCCTTCACAGGCATGGACGTGTAGGCCAGGTGGCCCAAACAGGCTTGTTTTAACATACGAATCGGTATGAATTTGTACCGTACGGTACCATACGGATCGTACCATATGAACTATTTCGTACCAGTACAAAGGCAATTATGTTGGTAGGACATATTGGATTGTTTAAAACCTTTGACAATATCCATAAATGTTTCTATTAGAAGGGATTTTGGAAAGATGTCAAGGAGTATGTGATGCAGTGCTTACCATGCGAGCAAAATAAAGATTCAAATTTATTGCCTAGTGGTCTACTTCAACCTTTGCCTATCCCACATGGTAAATGGACTAATATCAATCATCTATCTTTCACCTAGTCAGAGCTGTTCCAGCTAGCCTTAAGCTCTTCACCTATGTTGTGTCTAGATTACCATCTAAGCTTCACAGTGGAAGCACACAAATGGACAGAGCGATGTTTGTATCAGTTGTTTGGAGCTAAATAATTTTTTTATTCTCCTCTTATTTTTTGTTTACTCTCTATCTCTTTCTCAGATTCTATTCTCACTGCACTGTGTAATTTTTACATCTATAGCCTATGACTTGATTTGCAAGTTTTAAACAATCTACATCGAATTGTAAAAAATAATGAAAAAGCTTGTGTAGTACTTACAAGTGAAAGATGGAGCCCGAAATAGTCTTAGATCAAAAACCAAAGAAGCTCTTTAGAGGCCTATCCAAAGTATTTAACAATCTCTTTGTATATATTGAATCTCATCCAAAAAGAAGACCCTAAAGTCTTATAATGGCAATACTAGCTAGAGACTCTCATTAGCTCTAATACCAGCAGTTGATGGAGCTACACGAACCATGGAATATGTATACATACACACATATATGAATATAAATATGCACACACACACACACACACACACACACACACACACACACACACACACACACACACACACACACACACACACACACACACACACACACACACACACACACACACACACACACACACACACACACACACACACACACACACACACACACACACGTGTGTGTGTGTGTGGAGAGACAAAAGGTGCTATGTATTTGATGCCTCAATAACTCTCTTATGAGCAACACCTTATTGTCTTATCACTCAACACATAAAGAATGAGTGTATATATGCATAATTAGGGTTAGTGTGTGAGATGGGTCACCAATCACATTGGCCTTTACCCAACAAAGCTTAATAATGCATATAAGCCCATATAAATCATTGGTTCCATCCAACTTTTCCTTAACATCTAGCATATAGAATTTATCATTGTTGTCAACCAAGGCCATTTATTGTACTTAATGCTAAAGTTGCTTGTTTAGAGAAAAGTCCACAAGACCAATATGTGCTATGTAGCATACCACAAAGCAGATTGTAAAAGGTCGAACATGCAAAAATAAGCACCATAAAAAAATTTAGATATAAGGATGAAATAACATGTGCAGTATTGAAAATAGTGTAAATAAAGACAAAAAAATAACGTGAATAAAAATCTAAAAATTTCAAGCCCTACTAGCTCTCCTACAATATTAGTTTATCTTCAAATCCTCATCAAATGTTTGCCCCAATCAAATGAGATAAAGCAAAGGGTATTGATGAATGTTCCCAAGAAGCTAAAGCATGTTTTGATACCAAATGTTGAATTTAGGATTGCAAGTATACACACACAACTTGTAGAAGAAGAAGAAGCTTGAGATTACACTATATAAAGTCTATTAAATGTGTCAATCTAGAAGATTTACAAGACTAATTTTGTCCTAGAGCGAATGGGTAGATGTACAAAGTCATGGGAAAAGAACCTCCTATAGTGAGGGGGAAATGCCATTACAATAAGTGTGTTCACACATATTACCATCAAAATATGGTGACAAATAAAATTACTTATGCAATACCTTTGATAGTATATAGTGTAAAATATCCATCAACATTGAGTACTATGTATTAGTGCATCTCTCTCTCTCTCTCTCTCTCTCTCTCTCTACATGCACATGTGCACACATACATATCTTAGCTTTGTTTAAGATATCATTTACTATCTTAAAGTTATTGTTGGTGTTTGGGAGCCAACATTAGAGAAGATCTTGAGTATGAGCTCTGGAGAATGACACCTCAAGGTACTCATGATATGCATGTATGCATGTGTATGTATACACATGTATATATGTCTGTGTATGCGTGTCACAGAAGAGAGACCCATAGGTAAAAGGTAAGTGCAAAAAAGTGTAGAAATTACATGGTGCAATAGAAAAAATATGAGCAAGGAGTAGAGAATACACAACAAATATGAGAAGAATAGAAAGTGCTTTTATTTCAAACAAGCTGCTACAAAGATGGCTATGTCCACCCATGTGACTTGAAATCTAGGCTCCTAGGGGTCAAGGTCTCCTGACAGTATTATAGCGTCGAATTCTGGACATCCTACTTTATGTAGAGATACCCAATCTGAAGCAGAGCCATGCTGCACTTGGTTCAAGGAGAATAGGAAACGAGAGGGATGCGCTGCTCAACCTCTTTGTTCGTAGGGCAGCACAGGTCTCCTAAAACTGTATGAATCAGGTTCTAACCTAACAATACCCAAAGGTCATATGTCGGTAAAACCCTGTGAAAAGCCTCCCAATTCTCTGGGACCACCCTGCCATAGGATGGACCTATTAGGGATTCCGCCCACGCGCTTCGCTTGATAGCTTTAGTTTTCTAATTAGGTCCTATCACATTTATGTGTGACATTAAAAAAAACTTCTTTAATTAGACCTTTTAGGATACAAGGTTCGTTCGCGTAATTTATAGCATCGACATGAAAACAAAACAAGCAATCCTTTTTACAAACAAGTTCCTTAACTTATTTTCTAGTTAATCATTGCCTCCTGCCTATACAGGAGAATTATATATCCCTTCTGTCCAACAAAAGTACCCGGTCCAAATCACATGGCACCATAAATTCCATCAAGTATCTAGAATAGGATCTTCAAACGCCTTAGACATTGGGCTCTCAGCAATCTACAGTTCGGACTCGGCAAGGGGTGTCCAGAGCTCCATTGACCTCGAGCAACCTAGGAGTGAGATACACTTTCCATGGTTGGCCTTTTCATGACTCGATCTTCTGCTTGTGAATCGAGTAGTTCTTTCTTGGGGTAATCCATGGTGCGATCTTGAAGATGATCCACCCGTGTAAATATCCTTCCTTAATTGATCCAATTAAGAAACAAGCATAATCAAGGCAGTTAGCCTGCTATCATCTACCAAGAAAACATTTCTTTATTTCCCATGGAAACTTGTCATCACAGACCCCTGCCATGCATTTACCATCAAGCACGAGCACTTGGAATAATCATCTAGATCACATTCCAACAATCAGTTTAATGCAAAAAGCATTTAGAATGTTATTTGATAAAAAAACAATGGTATCCTTTTCCAAACATTGCAGGAATAGTCACGATAACCTTTCCATCACATGTTTGCTCTCCCCCTTGGGACCATGAGCGATTCTAAGTAAAATTTACTTAACACACCCTTCTGCTGACTAAGGCATGTATTAAGGTTTCAAACACTGTACAAGACATAAGTTCTATTAATCACCTACATTGATCGATAACCCAACCCTCTTCCCAATAGGTACAAAAGCATTTGTCTTTCCTTCGACTAAGGGTTTCCCAATCCCTAGAGCTCTCCTCTTGCCTTTGAAGATTGGAATTGTAGTTCGTACCTAGCCCAATCCCCGAGTTGGGTTGAAGGTAGTTGTCAAACGGACCCGAAGGCATCTTAGTTTTAGCCCTTATGATTGTTATTTGTGCTAACTAAATAACATCAAGGTTCCAATCTACCAAACATGAGCTATTAGTTCGTGTTGTTAGCAAGAGCTTGGGCAAAGCCTAAAGCTTTGAAAAGGAATTTCATTAAGCTAAATCGCTTATCATGCCTTCGATCAAGTGTGTGAGCTACATCATACCAACGGTGTGGTGGAAACATACCTATTGTTGCGAGGATGGGAGGACAAAAATGCTTGAAGCCTTACATGTGTTTATAAGTTTATCATATGGCATCCGAATACAATTAACTTTTCTTAATACAAGCATTGGGGAATTCAATCCTTTAAATACTTACAATGCAGTTTATCCTTTTCAATGACCTATTCTTGAACGGCATAATACAGCCCTAACGTGTCTCATGCGATAATTGAGCAAGAATCCATTAATTTGGAAATACATTACTTACAACCGGTATCGCATGCAAATTGGCAGTGATGCCATTACCAAAGGCTTTGCTGCTTGTTGAGGGACTGCCGTTTGGGTGCGACAAGTTCCGCTTGGGTTCCATCTTCGATCTCTTTTCTTTTAGACATGCTTTGCATAGGACTTCTGCGTCTTGTACTTGATTAGCAAGGCCAGTTGGGGAGCAAGATGCGCTGGCAGTCGAAGGATAATAACACAGAAATGGGATATGGGTCCGCGGCCAATGGGAGAGAAGGAATGCGTGTGTACACCCTCTTTCTCTTTCTCTCTTCCTCTCTCTTTCTCACCTTCTCTATCCTTCTCTCTCTCTCTCTCTCTCTCTCCCCCTTCTCCTTCTTCTTCTCCTCTCTCTCTCTCCCTTCTCTTCTTCTTCTCCTCCTCCTCTCTCTTCTTCTCCTCTTCTCCTCGCCTCTCTCTCTCCCTCTTCTTCTTTTTCTTTTTCTTCTTCATCTTCTTCTCCTCTCTCTCTCTTCTATGGCTCGATAGTAAGGGGGAAAATAAGGTGGCCTCCCCTAAGGCTTCCCCATCCTTGTTATGATTGAGGGGAATTTATACAGGTGTTTGGGGGTTCATTATGGGGGGGGGGGGGCGTGGTATCTCCCCCACCCTCCACTTGTCCTTGTGGTGCATAACAGCGGCCTGCAATCGACTGATTGACATCGTCATCTCCTTCTTGGCTTCCACCCCTATTGTCGACGTTGTGCCGTTTCCTCCTTTCCACGTTGACTACAGCTTCCCTCCCTCTTCATCTCTCGTTTGTCGAATCCATTCCCTTTTCCTGTCGGCGCGATGACAGGGGGTGGTAGCAATAATTTTTTTAATTAAAATAATTAGGGGGTGTTTTAGGCGACGGCGTATTACACAAAGCGCACCATTGTAACTCCCAATGACTTCCAACTTATAAGAAATCTTCAAGAAATGAAGGTTGCATTCATTCCAATGGAATGAACACAGTTTGTAATGTTATCTTTTTTGGAATAGTGTTCTCCTTGTGCATTGGACATATGACTATGTCCTAGTGTAAAACTGTTGTACACGCCCTTAAAATATGAATTAAATTTTTACTCTTGTCTTTCACTCTCAACTTTGATTGTGCATCTTCGCTATATTTTCAACTCTTACTCATAGTTTTTGCTAGCACTGTCAACTTCAATATAAAAAATATGCAAAAATTTGCCATTTCTTGTTGCAGGCTTTACTCCTAATGCCTTTGTATAGTATATGTGGTGTGAAGTTTCTAAGGACCAGTAGTCGCGATGTTGATTTCTCAATTATCAATCCATCCATAATTTTGGTGTGGGATAATTTTTAAAATACTAAAATTTATTGAAATGCTATATTATTTTTTTTGGGAAAAAAAGCATGCAAACCCCTGGTCCAAAGTTTGGCATCTAGATCCACTTTTATGCGATAAAAGGTTATGAATTTACGATCACACGATGGACAATGCGTATGAAGTTGCATTAACCCAGTTTTGGTATTTAAATGGGTTAAAAGTTCATTATTTTTCTCATTTTTGTCAAAAGATGTGGGATCTAGAGCATGGCTATGGCAGATGGAACACAAAGAGAATTTCATGATGACATAGACTGAAGAGATCAACTGTTACTCAAGTGAATTAGGTTCCATGATGAAATCTTGGACTCATAAATACAATCTTGAGTATGAGGCTGACAATGACCAAGACACTAACTGAGATGGAAAAGCATCATGATATTGTATTCATCATATATGAAAGTGACAACCAAGTAGAATGTTATATAGAGATGGGTAGGTGCCTTCTCTCTATGCATATGGGATTCCTGCAGCTTGCATGTCCTCAACCCATCTGCTCTTACAAAGAGGCAGCATGGATGTGATTGCAAATCTCAACACCCCTCCTCAATCACAACCAAAAGTACAAAGTGTATAGAGACTTTAGTGAAAGCAACACCTACAAAGTGTGGGCACACCATAAACATGGCAAAACACCAGAGGCTATCATAGAAAAGGCTAAGTGTGGGTACCACAAACATGGTGGACATCCAAAGGCTATAATAGGGGCCTCACAAAGTGTACAGAGACTGTAGTACAAGGCTACATGAGGAGTTTACAAGCTTATGTCAAAAGCATTAGGGCTAGGCATTACAAGGCTAAAAAAGTCTAGTAAAAAATTGGGTCAAGGAACCCTTGCAGTTTTCAATATTTCTTTTCGCATAGATCTTCAATTTATTATAGGTCTTATTGTTAGTGGAGTCCAACTTTCTCTTTTTGATCTTGTACTTGTCCTTCACTTTGCTTGCAGCTTCAGTGTCCATTGCTTTGATCTTTTGGTCCTCTTCTTCTAGGTCCTCCTAGTATCCTTCTTCATTGACTTTGCTTGCATTAGTTGCATTAGTCTTCATATCAATGTCCCCCTCAAGCAAAGATATCATTATCTTTGAGGCATCATAAATGACTTCAATCTCTTGCACTATCTCCAAGGTAGTAGGCATGTCTTCAAGTTCTTCAAATGAATACTTTGATCGCTCTTTGGTGTAGGTAGCTTTATGTCCACTGGCAAGTGGATCACAAAAATCTTCTATGTATTGTAGATAAGCAACACAAGTCATGTTACTCTTCATGAAGTGTATCCACACATAGATCTTCTTGTTTGTCATTGACATCAGCATTAAGTAAGTGAGATCAGACTAGCAATAAGTTGATTGTTGAATATGTCAAAGGACACAAGACAGTAGTGTGAAGGCACATTGTAGTATCAAGAGATACTATGCTTGAGTTTGATGATGTTTCTTCTTGCTTGATGATTTGATGTGAACCCTTCAATGCTTGAGTCCCCTCCTTGTTGATGTGATGGACAAATCTTGCTACTAAATTAGTTGAATATTTATTGGATACTTAGTTCACAGAGAGAGATGCAAAATCTCTTGAATGGAGTGGAAGAGTGGTAAGAGTGAGATTGATGATGCTTGAGGTCTTCAAATCCACTATGGTCTCCACGAATTTCCCTTCCTTGATGACTAGATGGGCAAGGGTTTGCTCAGATCAAAGTGGTATGGATATGATTTGAGTGGCAGGAGAGAGAAAATGAAGAAAATTGAAGCTTTTGAGAAGTTGGATATTGCTGCCAACTTTAGGGTTTACTACAGCCACTGGTTATTCTTCTACAATAGCCTGATGCATTAGTATCTCGACAAGATCTCCGATGGGAAGGTGCCTTAGATGTCAAGCTTTGAAATCCCTATGGTCTTGTCCAACATTGTGAAGTAGGCAGAGCATGTAGACTGTACGATTGGCAACAGGTGTTGTTTTAACAATGAGAAGGAAATCACGTAATGCTGGGCTCAGTGATGAGTAATGTCGAGAAGTGATAGGCCACCAGGGAGGAGTGCCTTGACTTGAAGGAGATATCCCTAGAATAGGGCTTCAAGAGTTATGGCCTAGATGAGGAGATCAAGAAGATTCATTAGAGGTATGTGCTATGTGGAGACTCAAGGTCAGGGATGAATATGAAGCTGGGCAGAGATGATCAGAGGTGAGAAGAGACTGGAGAGGCAGTGCCATGCTCAACTGAGCTTTGATACCATGTCGGAAGAAGATGCGGGATCTAGAGCATGTCTATGGTGGATGGAACACAAAGAGAATGTTCATGATGACATAGAATGAAGAGACCAGCTGCTACTCAAGGGAATTAGGTTCCAAGATGAAAGCTTGGACTCATAAACACAATCTTGAGTATGAGACTGACAATGACCAAGATACTAACCGAGATGGAAAAGCATCATGATATGGTATTCATCATATATGAAAGTGACAACCAAGTACAATGTTATATAGAGATGGGTAGGTGCTAGTCTTTCTCTCTATGCATATGGGATTCCTACAACTTGCATGTCCTTAGCCCACCGTCTACTCTTACAAAGGGCTAGCATGGATGTGATTGCAATCTCAACAATTAAGACATCTTACTTTCTTTGCTTCCTCCATTCTCACACCCCCAACCTCTATCTCTTCTCCATCTTGCCCTCCTTGAGCTTGCATGGCATGCACCAAGCAAGCGTGTTGTCATTTTGGCCACAAAAAGGCCTCACACCAAGGCTCGCCACCTGGAGCACAAGGTGGAGACTTCTCTAGTGCAGCAGTAGGTGCTTCTCCATAGAGCACAATGACCACCACAGAAGAAGAGGAGATGAAAACCAAGCATTGTGACCCTTCGAGAGATAAGGAGAATCCAGTGCCGATACGAGCTTCTCATCCCAAAAAGATCTTTTCATAAGGTTGTTCAGGAAGTCACGCAAGACTTGGAGTTGAAAGGGATGGGAAGATTTTGGGCATGAGTGCGGGATGGCCCACCAACAGGAAGGTGGAGTGTTGCAACTATGGAGGCCCTGCAAACAGCTACAGAGGGGTTTCTCATCGACTTGTTCGATGACACACAACTAGCTATCATCCATGCAAAGCTCATCACAATCATAGATAATGACATGATATTTATAGTTCAGCTTCGATACGGCAAGGGGACTCCTCTATGCAAAGCTCATCACAATCATAGATAACGACATGATATTTATCGTTCAGCTTCGATACGGCAAGGGGACTCCTCCATAGGTTATGAGATTAATGATGCAAGGTTATATAATGAGTGTTATAGCACCATAGCATCTTGGAAGGCAAAAAAATTTAAACTTTGCCACATTGGAATATTTATATATATATATACATAATATCTCATGCGATGTGTATTGAATTCAAATAATTGAGTAAAGTTGTTTTGTTTTGTTTCTTGAAACGAACAACTCTTGATTTTTGTTTAACGTATGCATGCATTGAAAGTAGTAATACGTATAGATACAAGTTATGTTATTGCTTATGTACAATCACAAGTGCAGTACTACATGTTGACATAATTAAATTGGATTATGTTAACGTATGTGAATGTGTCATTCACGTACTACACATTATCGTGACACTTATACGAACTACACATTTATTTAATAAATATTTATTTATAAGAACAAAGTAAAATATCTTATATTCATCAAGGAAAATACATGCAATGGGCTGATAGTGATGGCAGATACAAAAAGCTAATAGCCAACAAGAACTCTCATTTGTTCCTTGGCTTTTTCATCGGTGGAGGGGAGGAGCCATCTTCCGATGAAAATAGAAGTTCATTCTTTGCTTCAAAAATAACATGCTCCCCCTTCAGCTCTTTCTCTAGGAGAAGCGAATCTGAAAGGTCACCTAATGTAGCAAGCACATACATTGCTCCACCACGCGTTTGGTCAAACAAGTAAAGAAGCTTTGATTGCTCGAAAAGGTGCAAACTAATTTTCATGATTGTTTGCACTCATTGTATCTAAGCTTGTTCCATCATATCTTCCAATCTCTGCCACATCGTCGGATGCACATCCATGTAATTATAATCGATTAGGTCTTTCATCGAATCCTTGACTAGGATGGAAAACAACTCTTCTTCCTTCATTTCCAAGTATTGCAGCACATCCGATAGAAGCAAGTATTGTATATCATCTACTTCAGTGGGCGTCAAGGAGGCAATGTTAGGTTTGTCGACTTGTGGTTGTTCTGAAGAAGATGGCACCATGAGAGACACCCTTGCTCTGCCACCACCTAATGTTTCTCTTCAACATTTATGAGCTCTTCAATCTGTTCTTCTCCTGTGTATGTGATAACAACAACCTGTGGAGTTGTATCTTCATCGCTCTCCTCCTCTAGGGGCGTATCCAATGTAAGAAGGTAAATTGCCAATGTGCAATCAAACTTCATGAGATCCAAAGGTGTTGTACTTGGTTCACTGTCCGTGGCAACAATGCATACTCTATGCAAAGGATCCATGTGGGCCAGGCACCTATTCACCACTTTTTGGTGATTCTTCCTTGTCTGAAATACCATGAGCTATTCTCTAGAGGCACCCAAGTCATGTTGGATCCCTCGATGGAGTATGTGCATGAGCAATGGTGCTCACAAAGTCTTTCAAAACCTGCAGGGGGGGATCTGGTGATGATGAGAGCACACTTTCAAGGTTGAAGTTCTTAGAGAAAACCAGAAATATCTCATCACCGTGGCTGGCAAAGATAGTCTCATGGATCCACGTGTCAAAGTGTGCGCGAGCATCCATCGTAGCAGGTAGGAGGGATGTGGTTGATATAAAGAGATGAAGAGAGAAAGTATGTAATGAAACAATGAAACAAGAATTAAACTAGTTTTACCTTACAAACCTTAGGTTTTAAACCATTAAGGGCTGTTCGCATACGATATTTAGTTATGGATTTACTTATGTCTTTGTAAAGTTTTTATGCATATGTAAATGTGTTGATGTGGAAAGTGTATAGCAAGTGTATAATTTTTCATAAATACTATAATTTTTAAATATTGCAAGTTTACAAGCGACAATATTCTATTGGCCAAAAAGATTTGAAAATTTAGAAGTGTTGGATATTACAACTTGTGGTGTTGGGATTTTTAGGGAGACTCTACAATTTCTAAAATATGTGGATCCTAGGTGGGTTTTGCATTAAGATTGTAATTTTCTGGTGCATTATACTCAAGGGCCAATCATCCTCCATTTGCAACACTTGGGGCTTGTGGCCCTCACAAATGACAGTAACATCTATAGCTGAACTTTCACACATGTCTTGATCAAGGCACAACCATTTACCCTTGAGCGTCCTCCATCTACGATACTTGAATACTAGGCATAAAGTCTGTCGTGTGACAAAATACTTGTAATTGGAAAGGAAAGTCAGCCGGTCCATTCCAAAGTAAGATAATAGTCAACTAAGAGAGAAATTTTTTACCTAAAAGCCATGTCTCTTATTGTGACTCGACAGTCCACTGTGTTAGGACTGTGAGTCATTTTTGATGTCCAAGTTTTGCCTAGATCCTTGTTACATAATCCTTTGATGCACTTTTTATGATGTATGTGCTTTTGGTACGTCTCAAACCCTTACATTCCTTGAACATATGTGCAAAAATTGCAATTGGTATGAACTAGCTTAGATGTACATTCTTTGAGCCAGTGCTTGGCTTCATAGAGTTCAATATGTCTGCTGAAATTTTTGTGCTACACATGTGCAAAATGTCACTATTACATAGTAGCCATTCTATGCTATTGAGATTTGATATGTGCATAGACTCAAGGGCTCCATATTCTTGACCCCCCTTGGGAAATATGTACTTGGATTCATAGAAAAAAACAAGGTCCTCTACGAGCTGCTTAGATGTATGCCTCTCAAAG